>NW_004567118.1:13120322-13193883 GCF_000260355.1 Condylura cristata | reverse complement strand
CCCCCGCCGCCCGCAGGGCCCCGGCCAGAGCAGCACGGTGAGTCCACCCGGCCTTCTTGGCCATTGCCCACTACCGGGCACACTGCGTCTCTGGAAGTAACCGCCACCTCCCCGGGCGTTTCCGCACTGCCTCACCTTGGAGGTTTCCCATATGGCCCCGGGGCCCACGGGGTCCACACCTGTGCCTCCGTGCAGTAGGTCACGTCACAGCTGTGGCTCCCCCTTTCTGCCTCCTCTGGAAAGAGTCTGAGCTCGAGGCCGTCCGTGGCCGCTGGCCATCCAGGGCCTCTTCTGGTGGCCTGCTTTCTCCTCTTCCTGGAGCCCTCTCGAATGTCAAACCGTCATACCCATTTATGGCTTCTTGAGACCCAGTGTCTCCACTGTGAACATCTAGAGTAAGTTGTCCATTGTGGAAACACTGGGTGTGGAAGAAACAAAGAAGAGCTGCTTTTGCTCCAGTGGGAAGCAGGACATTACTACACAGGGTGCCTATTGTGAAGGTCAAAGGCTAAGAAAATTTAGACCATTATACCAACCAAAGGAAAAGGTATAAGCTACCTTAAGTGGAAGTTTTTCCTGGAGAGATGCACCACCTTCTACCCACTGACACCGACAACAATATTTTAAGTTCCAAGTAATATGTAGGATTATAGACATTGTTCATGTATTCTTACAAGCAAAAGCATTGACTTGATATTTTTCCTATGTCGAATGAATTGGCCAGACATTTCTTTCACTTTTAACTAGTTAGAAGTTGATGCTTATTTTAGGTGCTGTGATCAGACAAATTAAAAGCAAGAATTGTTTGTCAAGTTTTAGTTAAAAGGAATTTTAGAAAATTCCCATTTACAGTCTTTGAGTTTCTCACTAGTGGCCATAGTCTTTCAGTATTGAAAGAATTTTGTATATGTAAATCTTGTATTTACTAAAAGTTTAAAAGCTGCAGTAGGAAATGTGTAAGCTTCTGTTGCTCTTTTCAAGAAGATGACGGTGGCACATTTCTCTGTTTAAGCAGTCCATTATATAAAGCGGTACCAAGAAAGCAGTAAACAAAAAGGAGAATTCATTCTTTACCTTCAACTAGGAGAATAGCAGGACCATTTTCAGCATGTTAAAGTAGATTTAACACAAAGATGCCGATGTTATTTTTCGGTTGTAGAAAGCTTTTAAAATACAACAAAAGAAACATGGTTCAGTTTAACCTATGCCCAGGTTTATGAATGAGATAGCACTTTGGTCATTTAGAATTTAGAAGTTAAGGAGTTTAGAAGATAAAGTATTAGGTTAGAGTTCTAGTAACAAGTTGGAAAAATAGCAGTGGCATAGGAATGTTCTAAAGGAATTCTAATTCCTTTAAGTCCTCTATGCCCTTCCTGGACCACCAAACCACCCCATGTGATGGACATTGATTTTGGTGGGGAAAGGAATAGAGATGATAGCCTGGCATACGCTTGGCAGAATCTCTGATATGGATGTTTGTTTTTCAGGTTATATATCTGGTGTGTATAAGGGGAAAAGACTGGAAAATGTATTCTTGAGAGAAAGAGGATAATAATCACCTCAAACAAAGAAACCCAGCATATACATACATAAAAACTAACTTGCTCACTTTTTTCCTTCTTCTCTCATTTTCTTTTTTTTAAAGATTTATTTATGTATGCATACAGAATTGGGGTATAGGCCAGAGGTGCAGGGGCGGTGAGAGGGACCAGAAACAGAGTGGGGAGCAGAACAGGCCAACTGTCATGTACACTGCTTAGGAGAGCAGTGGGTGGGTCAGAGAGGTCTGCAGCGCCACGTGGGTCGCTTCTGGGCTGCTGGGGATAGAACTTTTGCTGAAGCAGCTGCTGCTATCTTGCAGTGCTGCATCCTAACCTGTGCGCCACCAGGGAAAGCCCTCATTTTCTTTTTCTTAATTAAAAAAATTTATATCTCTATTTAAAACAACAATGTTTACTTCCCCCCTTCTCTCTCATTTTCTTTTTACCTCATGGGTCTCATTCCCAAGTTGTAGTCAAAGGGTGTGTGTAGTCCATTTTAAGAAGAAATGGAGAGGCTGTCTAGGATCTAGTTTTCTTCACTTAGTGGTCATTTAAATGATTGTTGAAGAACATACAAATTTAATTAATATTTTTTCAATATAAATAGTACATGAATCCACACATACCTAGACTACTGTAGTTTTCATGCATTTTCTTTCTTTTTTATCATTCTACCTATTGGTATGTGCAAAAGCTATGTCAGGTGTGGTTGTCTAGACCAATGGCTTGGTCGACTAGGAAACTGTGTTACTGATTTGGATGGGATGTAATCTGAAGTTTGAAAAGACTAGTCAACCTTGTTTTGCTTTAATTCCATATTCAAGGTCCTTGGTTCTTCCACTTTCCCAATTTTTATTTAGATTGAGTCTTGCCTTGCTTATAGTCCAGACTGCACTGCGCTTTCTTAGTTTCCATTTTACTTTGTGTTCTACCTTAGCTTATGGTTTGAATATCTCTCTTTTTATAGTAGAATTTTCTGTTTTAGGATCTAGTTCTTTTACTTAGATCCATTGGGAAGCTGATCTGTTCACCTTTCAAGAAAGTATTTGATAGAGAATATGAGAGTCATGGTTTTTTTTGGTCCGTTTTTATTATTTTGTTTTTAGTGGCTATTGTATTCTGTGGTATTTGTTAAAAAGCTGTAAATTAAGTAACAAGTCTGAGCAGTAGGTAAATCTGGCTTTTCCTGAGGATTGATGAACTCAGAGTCACTCATAGAAGGAGTAGAATCTTTTAAGAACAAAAGTCATTCTGCCTGACATTTCAAGAATTCTGGATTTAAGCTTTGCCATCTAGATCTTAAAGACTTTTTGAAGAAATATAGGTGATATTCTGTGAAGTGATGTACCTCATTAAACCCTGAGATAATTCTTAACAGAAGAATAATAAAAACTGAAGTATTTTAGTTTTTATTAAAAAGAAAAACATTTAAAGGAATGTCTTCCTGATCCTAACAGTATTCTTATGTTAGCAGCATCTAAACTATATAAATACTTGACTATCACTCAAAATTTGTCATGGTGGAAACGATTTATATTTTAATGCAGATCTAAACCAGAATATGGGAAATCAGAAATTCTTTAGTTACCTGCTTAATTAAATATGAAAGTTCATCAACAGCTTAGCTGTAATGAGGGTAAGAAGAAGGATTACCCAACAAGTGGACCTAGCAATTTGTAGTTTTAGCATGGGAAGCTGCAAAGAGAAGTCAAGTGGTGGATAGTCTTGGGTACTCAGAACAAAATGTTTCTTTAGGTCTTTTGTCTTAAAGAATTGTTATGGGTGAGTTTAAAGTATGACTACATGTGAAATTGTTATTCAAGTAACATAAAAACTGCTTTTTGTGCTTTAGAAGAAAAGTTTATTTAAGAGGTATATCATTTTTTTTTCTGATGACACAGCTCTTGATTTCTAAGACTCTAGAATTTATGTATGTATATGTATGTGTTTATTTTCAGCATTAGTGCTTTATATTTTAGATGAAACTAAATGATATAAGTAGAATAAAAGCTGTATAATACATTGGGTTTACTACAGTTTAAATATTTAAAAAAGTAGTATTTGAGTGCTCTCTATCACCATGTACTTTAACAGATGAGTAGCACATACATTAAATTTTCTGCCTGTCTTTATATTTAATAAATAGACAGAAATTTGTGAACCATGTAATTTAATACATAAAGCTCTCTCAGGGAATAAATTAGGCTACCTTTAAGTTCAAGAACTATAGTCAATAAAACAAGCTCAGCTTGCACATTTATATTTCACACTTTACTCATTACATAATATTGCCATTTATCTTCTTTATTTCAGTGTTTTCGATTCCTTTCTACATTGCTAGATGAGAGACAGCAAATGTCTGAATCTTTGAGCCTGGGTAGCTTTTTAATAAACCCTCCAGATGATTCCGATGGGGATTAATGTTTGAGAGTCACTGTTACCTGGAATATTACACTAGTTGAGATACTCTGATGAAAAAGACCATGGAAAATGACTGGTTGGTTGAAGGAATTAGAAGAGAACTAAGTCAAAAGTTTTCAGGCCTGACTTTTTGGCAAAGATTACCATTAAAGGAAAAAAAAGTTGGGAGGGAGCAGAGAAAAATAGATTTCTTTTTGGTTTATGCTATAATTCTTATTTGTTATCCCTTTTATGTATATGGTTGAGTACTTATTTTCATACCTATTACTAAGGTTCCTAAATATTTTGAAAGACTGAATGAAAATTTTAAAACTTATAGAAAGTAGCTTACAGACTGGAAAAATCTGGTTTAACCAATTGAGGTACAAGGTAAGATGGCTGGATTATCTGTGAAAGGCTTTGAACATTGAATATTTGATTTAATATTTGATTAAATGTTAAGAGATCAGCCATTTTGTCTTTTATGATAATGGTATTGAGAACCAAATAAAAGTTTATTTTTTCAGCATTACATGTTTGTTCTCATACAAAATAAACTTTATTGTGTATTAAAAATTGCTGAGAACTCAGCGTATTCACTGGTGAAGAGTAGTGTATATTTTGTGGCTTTTGGTTTACTACATCTAGTGGTGTAATACAAAATTAGTAAATTGCTCTTCCTCTTTTATGCAGGACCAGTGGCTGTAGGACAATTCCACCGGTCATTCCGGCGAGATAGTTTGTCTCCTTACTCCTACGTATCAACTTCATCCCACAACCACAGTACTTTCCCTCTGAAAGGTTTAGATCGGACCCCGATTCCTCCTAGAACATGGCAGAACTCCCTTGGAATGCACCCAGGACAAGTGGAAACGTCTCCCACTTTTTCAGATAAAGGGGTTCCATTTCCTGTACTGCAGAGGTTTCCAACTGAGGTTACCTATACCCTGCAGCCCAGCGCCACATCCGTACACATTCAGCAAGGTCCTCAAACAATGGTCAGCTCCTCCCAAAAATATAGTAACTACACACCCTCAGCGCAGTACTCCCAAGCCTACTATCCAACAGGTATGAGAAATTCAAGTTCAGTGGCTTCTCTTAAGGTATTTTGTAATGAGCATTTATATTTTTAAATGCATTTTTGCATGGTTAAACAAAAATAGTAGGAATATGCTCTTAAGAAATATCAAAGATTTCTCATCATGGCATATTTTTAAGCAATATAGATAACGTTCGTTATGATGTTCCTAAGGTTGTGAAAATTCTGTTGGTACATAAAAGTGTATGTTTTTAGTGAAATTTTCTTATCCTCAAAATATGTTCAGCAACGAAATGAAGACAGTGCACCAGAACCTTGCTGTATAACTCTGATCTTGGTGCATTGTGCTTTTTCTCAATATATATATCTTTCATGTTTTTTAATTTTATAGGTAAAATTATCTAATATTGTCATTTTAGTATCTAAGTTATAGAACTTAGTAAACGTAATAAAATAGTATACTCTTCATCGATTAAAACTAAGTTATACACTTTAAATATAAATGCAGTGGTGCTTTGATAATGCAGTCCTCATATTATTAATCCTAGTCAACTAAGAATTGAGAGTAGCAGAGAGAAGGGCACCCTGACAATAACAGTCTACCTAGAAGGGTACTGAGGTAGATCTCAAGCCATGACTTGGGAGTCCTTATTATAGTGAACATATATTTAGCTGCTTGGGGATCGGGTTGTGAGTCTTTTGGAGGGAATGAGATACCTTTTTGTAAGCATACAGCCTTACCATTTCATTCACGTTATTTTCTGTTTTGCACAAACACCATAGTATTGGTTTCATTGTGTAGTGTGCTTTACACATGAATGGGACTATAGAGAACAGACAAAGGTAAGCAGTGAGAAAAAACCAGAACAGAAAAGGGGGACCTTCTTTCTCCTACGAGTTAAAAAATCTAGGGACATTAATTTTCTCAGATATGTAGATCTGGAAGTATTTTCTGGAGGTATTCCTCCCAGGCAAGACAAAATCAATAGCTAAAATAAATAGAAGAAATGTCAATTAGATAGGGGTATTAAATTTTTTTTTTTTAAGTTTTAAGTCTGGTTAACTATTCTATTCGTAGCATTATTTGCTTATTTTCTAGCTGAACATCCAACTATATTCTTTTAATGTCGGCTTATTGCATGCTCCCTAAATACAGCAGTAAAAGGGAACTGATTTCTTTTCCCAAAACATTTAAGTTTAGTAATATTAAGATAATAAAACACAACTTAAATTAGATGGGTCTTAACAGATTTTTAGAACTGCAACTCTTGTAGGAGAAAGAAACTATGGAATATGGATGGTTTAGCACTTTTAGTTGTTTTGCCTATTAGAAACTTTTAAGAAGTTTATTTACGCTTATACACAGAAAAATGTTGAGACCAGGTATTCTTCCAGATTTTCATGTGCTTCTTTGAAAAACAAAAGTATTTATATGGTCTTTAAAAGTAGAAGATGAACAACTTCATGTTGTAATTTGTATATCTATGTAGAGCAATTAATAGGGTCAGATTTTTATTAGTGGATAGTTTAATTCAGTATTTTTATAAACAAGCCAGGGATTACTATCTAATTATAATTTTGGCTGTATTCCATGTATGCATAGACTATATGTATATATAGAGAGACTGTCTTCCTAATACTTGCTTTACATTCTGTGCCCCATCAACTTGACAATTCCCTACCTTCCTCTACCCCCTTTTACTAATAAATGTTTCTCTTTCCTTTCTCAAACTACTGAAAAATCAAAAAGTTCCAGGGAGTTGAAATTTGGAAACACTGCAGTTAAGGCAGTTAGAGATTTAGAAATCAGTTAAGCTGACTTTCTAATTTGGAACTTTGCAGGCATGTGCCTATTGACATATTAGTGATGGTGGTTAAGTTCCATGTTATTAACTGTTCTACATTTAACATACAGTTGATTATGGCCTGGGTTATGAGCCACACTAGTCTGTACAATGTTTCTATGGGGAAATGTACTCAGTCTAAATGCCTCTTGGAATCTCCTAGTTCTAAATTTTATGAGAATCACTTGTGTATAATTTATCAGAAAACACTATGTACAGTTAATATTATTCATTTATTGTAGAAATGCAGATTATTAAATTAACTATGATTGCAAGTAAACTGATAAATTGAAAATTGTCTCCAAGAGTTCAAGGTAAAGACTGGAAAAGAGACATTATAAAGAATAAGCGCTGCTGATGGCTGAATAGTATACATTGTATACAGAACAGTCTTGTGTTACCTGAACTTTTGATTTGTCTTTTTTAATAGGGCTAATTTAAATGACTATATTTCTGAGATTAGGAGAATAAGGTGTCTCATGACTTCTAAGATGTAGGGTAGTTCTGTGTTACAATGTAGGCAAAACTGCTTTGAACATTCTACTTTACTATATAAATAAAACATTGTGATATTAAAGATTGAAAGACCTATTATTGAAAAGAAAGTACCCCCAAATTACTTTATATTTATCCTTAATTTCTCCAAATTTTAGGTGAAGGAAGCAAAAAAGTAGTGAGCAACTGAACCAATATTTACTGAATACCTGTTTGTGAAGAACACAGCGTAACATAAAACATTAACATAATGAAAGACTTACCCAAAGTTAAGTAGAATATCAGTCCCAGAGGCAGCAAATAATCACTCCCAAAGTGGCTAATTTTGCAGTAATGGTCATATTTAAAAATCTTTTCAAAGTGAACTATGTGAGGTTGGATCAAATTTTAATAAAGAAACAATACCCAGCTTCACTTAAAAGTTAGTTATATTGAAAATAGGCCTGGATCTGATCTTCATATGGTGTAACTAGTAAAATTTGAATTTTGCAATACCTCACAAACTACTAGTAAAGCTAGACAGTGAGGGGAAAAAATTGCTGTCAGACTGACTCAAAATGACTCATTTGAATCACTTAACGTTTGTCATTCCTCTCTAGAAGCATCTGTTCTTTCTGCCTAGCCTGTTTTTTTTCCGTCTTACCATTTTTTTCACTCAGCACTTTTTCAAAGACAAAGTGGTGTAGATTCAGTACTGTTTGACTCGTTGGTCTTGACATACTTTGAATTCAGTTTTTCCCTCTGATGTTATTTTACTAATAGACTACTATAATTTAATTTCTTTGTCTTATTAAAAACTTCATTTTAGACTTAAATTTTACTCATTCTCTGTACTTTGGACACAGATAAGACTATTCCTGCATCTATATTTATGTAGAGACCTATATTGAGATATTACTTTCCATTGACTGAGTTATAATGCTGAACTGATGTAAAATCAACTTTGCTTTTTTCCCCAAAGCTGAGTTTTAAGCTCAAAGCAGTGATTAGCAACTTGCAGCTGTTCTTCATCTCTAGTTTAACAAAACTTAATACAACAGTCATTATGACCAGGCACTGTTCTGAGTACTTTCCAAATATTAATTCACTTGATCTTCACATCAACCTTATAAAATAAATAATGTAATTATCTTCATTTTATAATTAGGAAGCCAGGAACGCTAGGTGGAAGCAGGACTGGGGAGACAAACCTAGACTATCTGACTTGAATCCATTCTTTTGACTTCTGACCCCTGCGCCTGCTTGCTTGTTTAACAAGGAAGGATATTACTTTCTTTTGAGAGACCATTTTTCTGGCATATCTCTTCCCCAGAGTTAATTACTGCCAAAGCAGGTAGACAACAGAGATTGGTGAAGGGGCCTACCCTACTATACTGCTGTTGGTGGTGAACTGCCCTTGGTTTATTGACTCCTCCTGCCCTTGCAGAGAATATACTTCAACTGCTTGAATTGAAGCTGCAGTTTAGGGTGTCTGAGGAGCAAGACTTCATCTAGCTCATTTTTATATCCTCTTATTCCTAGCACAGTAGTTGGCTATAATATCTTTAGTAAAAATTTATTGACTGGAATAAAATAACTTGCATTTCAACTTTACAATTAATCATTTGATATGATCCCTCAATGGATTATTTCATGTCACTCAGCCTCAATTTCCCTTTCCACAAAATGATAACAATAAGAAATTTTAAAATGATAGTAATAATTTTAGGGTTTAAGTAGCTTTTATACAATTTGAAGCACTGTTTACATAGAAAGGATAAAATACTTTTAAAAACTGTCTTTCAAATGAGCCAGATATTAACACTTTACAGGCTAAAGTAATTTGTAAAAATATATACTTTCTCTAAGGTACATATGATATTTTTATTTTCATTCAAGGCTATATATTGTATTTTTTTTTTTTCTGAAATGACTTGAGTAAAAAACATTGCTTATTATTGTTTTAAAGTACATTTAAATTCTGAAAATTTAGTTTGTTTCAAACCTCTAATCCTACATAATTTATGTAAACAATGTGGAGCCTGGTGTTATAAAACCTTTGATATTGTTGCTCTTGTGCTCAACTTTTCCGAAAAAGTCTCATTATGTCTTTGGGAAAAGACATGGCGTAGGTACACCCGGACTTTCTCTTTAACTGAAAGGAGAAACTAAGCAAAATTATATCTCTCTTTTTATGGAGGTAAAATAGACACAATACAGAGTCTACTATTTTAATAATTTTAAAAGATTTATTTATTTAGGCATACAAGAAGTGGGATGTTGGCCAGAGCAGTGAGGGATGAAAGGATTCACTGGAGACAGAGTGAGGACCTGAGGCAGTTCTACTGAGATACACTGGGGGGAGCAACTGGCCAGCCAGGAGAGGGCTGCCTCACCATGTGGGTTAGCTCCCTGGCTGGGGGTTGGGGATCTAGGATTGAGCTCTTGTTGCAGTGGCTGGTGATAGCTTGGTACAGCTGTATCTTTAACCCCTGTGCCACCAGAGAGTCCCTCCATTGTAGTAATTTTTAAGTATGTACTTCTGTGGTGTTAAATCCATTCATGTTGTTACATTGTCATTCCTACTATCCCTCCCCAGATCTTTTTCATTTTTTCCAGCTGAAATACCCCCTACTTCCTGGCACCCACTGTTTCTGTTTTACTTTCTGTCTCTATGAATTTGACAACTATAGGAGCTGCATATAAGAGAAACCATACAGTATTTGTTCTTTTGTGATTAGCTTATTTTCATGTAGTGTAGTATCTTCAAAGTTTATTGGCATTGTAGCATGTGTCAAAATTTCTTTACTTCTATGCTGGATAATTTTCCATGGTATGTATGTACCATATTGTATGTCTATTCTTTCTTCTAGATGCTGAATTGCTTCTACCTTTAGACTTACAAATAATGCTGCTATAAATATGAGTGCACAAATATCTGTTGGAGTGTCTTCTTTCACTTCTTTTGGGTATATGCCAAGCCCAGAAGATCTTTTTGTTTTTTAACCTCATCATAAATGGGATGCTGTGGTTCTGGTTGCTATGGTAATTTATATTGAAATTAAATTTACTGTTAGGCTCTTTTTCCTTTTGAGCATATATATTGTGCATTTTCTCACTGTTGACACCGTACTATTCTTGAGTAGATTCAAACCCCAAACATTTTAGTCATGTTATTTGCAATTTCCCCATAAGATCGAGTGTGTGAACTTGTTTTCCTAATCTATAGTGTGAGTGAAAAATTTTGCCTTTAGATAATTTTTAGTAATCTTGGATTTTCTAAAAACAACTAGAGTTGTTTTTGTGAAATGTTTTCAATTCTTGTATGTACATCTGAAATGCGAGTCTGTCCATTATTTCCAGTTTTTCTTCGGTGTACAATTTAATACCTTAAATGAGCACTGCATTTAGGAAGAAATTAGAAGATATTTATGCAAATAAATGTCACAGGACATAGTGACAAACTCATTTTTATCCATGTTAGTGCATTCACAGTACATACTAGATTGATTTTTCATGCACTGTGCACACAGTTACATTTTTTTAATTAAAATTTTTTATGTCATTCTTAATTTTGTGCATTTTTTTCGTCTCAGTTGTAATCCCCATGCGCTTCCCACCACCAGTTCCCCTGTGTGCCATCACGATAGTCCAGTGCACTCTTCCCACCCAAGTTCTGATCCTTTCCCCTTTCCACCCCCATAAAATGTTTCTGGTTTATGGTGGTTCATTATTTTCATTTTTACTTTATTACATTTGTTTCTCTCTTCCCCCCCCCCCAATCCCTTACACTGCTGCCATGAGTGAAACCATCTGGTATTTTTCTTTTTCTTTCTGGCTTATTTAACTAAGCATTATATCCATGTTGCTGCAAAAGGTATGAGTTTATCTTTTTTGATTGCTTAGTAATATTCCATTGTTTATATGTACCACACCTTTTTAATCCAGTCATCTATTTTTGGGCATTTGGGTTGATTCCACATCTTCCCTATTATAAATAGAGCAGCAATAAACATGGTGTTGCAGATGTCCTTTTGAATCGATGTTTTTGTGTCCTTTAGGTATATACCTACTAGTGGGATTGCTGGGTCATATGGAAGCTGTATTTTTAGCCCTTTGAGAAACCTCCAAACAGCTTTCCATAGTGGTTGTATCAGTTTGCATTCCCACCAGCAGAGTAGGAGAGTTCCTTTTTTTCCACATATAGTTGTTTCTATAGCTAGATTTTCATATTCAATAAATTTACCTTTATTCTATTTTGTTAATTTTATGAAGTAGTACTGCATTGGTAAGGAAATAGCCATTGAGGAATCTTCATGGATATTTATTCAGCTTCTTTTCTTCGCTTTTCATTTGTTATTGGACACGTTGAAGGACATTCACTGTTTTTCTGTTTACTTCATACCAACTCAGCTATCATTGTTTGTTCTAGTTTATTTCTCCAAGAAATTTATTTTGAAATATACTTTTAACAGTCATTCTTTATGTGTCACATCATGCCAATGTTAGAAAAATAAAGCTAGTAACTTCCGTTGACTTATTTGTAAGGTAATACTTTGTATGATGGTGGGAAGAAAACCTGCAACTCCTGCTGGAATCTTTTCTTGCCACTAGGGGCCCAGGTTTTTCTTAACTGTTAAAACTCTAGGAAAAACTCCCAGGGTTTGCAGTCCCTTCCTTGGAATTTTACTTTGTGGATCCAGCTCATTTCCCAGATTCCTGAGAAGACAGATTTAAAACTAATACAACTGAATTGTATATTTGAATATTTTCTAAAGGAGACAGTGTAAAAACCTGTTTGGCTAATCTATACTGGAAGTAAACAGTAATTTGAATTTTATGTAGCTGACTTCTTAGGCAACTGACCTGACTTCTTAAATCCCTGGAATTGTAAAACTAATGTAACTCAGAAAGCACCAACTTTACATTTATAGATGAACTAAACTTCTGTCCAGTATTTCAAATTTTTCCTTTTATGTGCAAAATTTAAACCCTGAAATTACACATGATAAAGTGAAAAAATATTTATTTCTACTATATCTTCATGAACTTTGACATTTAAAAAATTAGTGGTAGATTATGAAAACTATGAAAATGTCAGTGAATTTACAGTTCTTACCAATTTGCTTTGAAAGTCTAAGGAATGACATTATTTAGTAATTTGTATTAACAGATTGAAAGTGTGAAAAATTTAGACATGAAAAGAGAAAGTTGCCACCTTGTGATATGTTGCCCTTAAAAGTATTCAGCAAGTAGAGTTGTAGTAAACTTTAAATGTTACATTTTAGAGAGAAGAAAACTTTAGAAAGAAAAACCTATGGTGTGTTAAAGAGCATATGCTTTGGAATTTGATTACTGGTTTGTCATTTCAGACTGTGACTTTCAGTAAGTTATTTAACATTTCTGAGCTTTTGTTTCCTTATTTTGTAAAGTAATGTTAATACCCTCATACAACTGTTGTTTGGATTAAATGAGACAATATGTGTAAAGCACCCGTACTGTGCCTCTGACATCGTATGTGCTCGATAAATGCCACCCTCTGGTTACTCCAAATGTATGAAGTTGTAACTGAGTCTCGTTTTTCTGGAGAGTTTGGAAAGTGGGAGACTCAATTTAATATTAAGGCCGAATCTGTAAGTATTACTATCCAAGCACAAAAAATCTATTTTTTCAGGGTGACCTAACTATAAAGAGAAAGTTTGGAAAATGTACTTCTTTAGTGAGAAGAACAGTAGTTAGCATTTATTGCGTGCTTGCTGTATGCCAGTTCTGCTCTCAGTGCCTTGTTCATGTTAACACATTCACAACGACCACAGTAGGTAGATGACATTTATTACCCTCAGGATGCAGAAACTGAGATCCAAAGAGATTAGCTTACTCAGGCTTATCCCATTTTTAAAATTTTGGAGCTGGCCTCCAAAACCAGGTGGTCTGGTTTACGTACATGGTTAAGACATTTTCTTGCATAAACTTCACTGAATGCCTTGTTTAATGTTAGTAACATTTGCAGAGTATTTTATCCTCAAAAACACATCCATCTTTGTATGGTTATTACTATTAAAATGATTATAACCATTCTGATATTTTCAACAGGATGAATAAGAACAACTGTTTGGTTATAAAGACAAACTTATGTAGGCACCAATCTTTGCGAAAGTAAATATGACCCTTTTAGATGACTTTTAAAATTATTGTTTTCAACAAATTATAAAACGTAGTTGGATTACATGTATTTTTGTTGTACCCACAAAGGAAAACTTGTGAATTTTTTCTTTCCAAGTTGAAAGAGGGGAGTGCCTTGAGTGCTATAAAGGCTTGCTGTGGTTGACGGCCTTTGTCTGACTTTGTTCCAGCTGTGCTACAGTGCTGCTCTCCTTCGACCCATATGGATGCTCTAAGTAGTTGCGTCACTCCCACTGCCTCTTCATATGCTCACTGCAACTACTTCCAGGTAAGATTCTTAGAGCATGCCTGGATATACTCTGTTCTTTTTGTCCAATATTATTGACCTTGTGGAGTTTCAGGGTGTAGTTTTCTTTAGTAGCCAGAGGTGTGCTGTGGACTATGGGCCTACCTAGGTTTTCTTAATTCTAAAAAGGAGTCGATTCTTCTAACCTGTACCATCTGATAGAGCAGCCACTACCCACAAGTGTTTACTTAAATTTAAATTAATTAAACTTAAATAAAATTTAAAAAATATTTATCAGTCACACCAGCCACCTTAGTCTCATTTGTCTAGTGGCTGGCAAATAGTGCAGCACAGATAGAAAACATTTCCATCGTTGCTGAAGGTTAGTTTTAACAGTGCAATTCTAGGCTCTTCCATAGTAAAATGAATGTCCAAAAAAAACAAAGGAAAGAATTTTATAGTGGGGTACAGGTAATATTTTTTTAAGGCGATAGAAAAAATGTTAAAAATGAGGTGTTAAAAAAAGAAATGGTTTCTTTGTTGTAAGCAAGTATTCAACTGTCTTCTTTTTTATTAGGAAACAGTTGTCATGATTTAAATCTTCTAGAATAAGATGTTTCCAGAATAAGATTAATTTTCATGCTTTGTGTTTTGTGCTGTCATTGCTTAAAGATTGGATTTATGTGATTGCTTTTAATGTCATCTAACTGGAATAGCATCTGTTGTTGAGAGTATCTGACTAGTACATTCCAATAATCAAAAGAATATTCCTTTTTTTAAAAGAAAATATGCATGGGACGTCTTTATACACTTTGTTGCTTGAAGTGTGTAGAATTCAAACCAAGGGGACTTAATTGGACATTTTTAATGACAGATTGAAGTTTCCAGCATGCTTGCCCAGTCTTTTCCTTTTTACTTAAGAGACATATCTGTTCCACAGCTTAGTTTCTCTTGTCTGTAGTCGAGACACTGTCCTGTAGATCATGCTGGAGATGCTCTGACAGTATTTGTAATCTATTACGCTTATGTTTTAAACAAGTCATTAAAAACCTTTTCTTACTACAAAGACAATATGTTTATTATAAGAAAATAAAGATAAGAACTATAAGGTTCAAAAAAGGGAAAATGTTTCAGATACCATTCTGGAAATAAATGCAGTTAGTTCAGTTGGACTGTAGATATTGGTGGCAAGTATGCGTGAACGGCTGGTATATTGTAGTGGGTAAGAGCTCTTCAGTCGTGCAAACCTAGGTTTGAAATTTGGCTGTCACTTATTTTACTGTGACTTTGGATAAATTATGAAGTTTCCTGAACCTTAGTTTCAACATCACTTCAAAATGAAGCTTACCACATTTTCCTGCCTTCTTGTGAGCACTACATGAAACGTATACAAGTTTTGCTTAGCCTTAATAAGTCACTAAATGGTGTTGCTAATTACAGTAAAGACGTTTGATGCTTTTATCATTTAAATTTACATTTTTTGGCATTAATGTCATTCAGATCATTGACAGGCTTACTGGTGTGTTTGGCAATATTGACCCATGGCATGCTTTATTTAATCATAACTTTGTATTTTAGGTTTATAATCTGATCTTGTCAGATTGAATGCATTGAATTGTATTGAATTGATATGTATTGAATGCATATTCTGCCCATAGTTTTGTAGCAGCAACATGAACTTATTACGTGTTTTACTTAATCATTTTTCCTAGGTATTTTATGTTTTAGCTTATTTGACTATCAACAAACTGAATGCCTATCTGTACAAAAACACTATTTACAAGCGAATACCTCTTCAAGATATCTGTCTAAAAGTGATAGTATTTTTAGCCTATTGTTTCATTATTAAAAAGAAACAATCTCAGGAACCAAAGGCATTCAATATTCCATCCATTTTTTCCCCCCAGATCATTTGGAACAGAATATTAGTACCTCCCCATGAATCTATAAAAGTACTGGTGGACTTGTGAGCATCCTGTGTATGAAATTTCCTTACTACATTCCTCAAACCATATATGATAGATAAAAGTGATATTTTTGTCTGTCAAACTTTGTGACAGAATTTGGCATACAGGTATTTTATCAGCAAATAGATATTTGGGTGCTGTAGCCTTTTAATTGTGTGTACTTTGATCCTGAGAATTATTGGTCCACTCCAGTAATAACATAGTGATTCCCATATAATAGTTGCTAAGGAATGTTAACAACAGACTTAAAAGTACCACTGCTGAAAACTTGTTTGGAGTCCAAATTTTCAAGAAGCTTTAGTTTAAGTTTTATCTATTTACATTTAGCACTCATCAGCCTAAATGTTGTTGCTTTCCTCCTTAATCTCATTTTGATTTTCTATCCAAACAGTCCTATTTTCTCTTTTCTCAGAATCCTCCAATGCAATCCTCCTATCCAGTTGAATTTCTGCCTTCTAGTTGGCCTTGCAGTGCTACTGATGAAAATAAAAAGACAGAAGTAAACCTAGAGGCTGTTTTTCAGATAGTAGATGAGTTGCATTCCTCCCCTAAATTGGAGATGGTAAAGGTGGAGCCTGTTGAGAATCAGTGCCCAACACCTCAGTCTAACAGAGGCCAACATATTCTAACTAATTCAAACAACAGCAACCCATCTTCCACAAGTCAGGCTAGCCAGCTGGAGCCACTTACTCCTGTAGGCTCAGATATTACATCCTTTGTGGTTGGAACAGAACAAGCAATTACCTGCTCTCTACCACAGTCACCTGAGTACATCTATACCATCCACACAGCTCAACCTGTTGAAAATACTACAATGCAGGAATCTACAGCCATCCAACAAGCTCATGTCAAACTGAAGGAACAGCTAAGTCATAATCCATCTCCATCATCAGTAGTGTTTGTACAGGAAGGGCTACCATTCAGCTCACACCAGGTAAGGGGGCAAAGAAAAATTCCTAAAAAAGTTCACAGTATCTGGGTTTCTTGCTAAAGACTGTTCTAATGGAGAATTAGTCCAGATTTTGAGTTTAATACTAATCCTTTATGCTTTCCAGAAGGATCATGTCCCAGTGGTTCTTCACAAAATATCCAGAAAGTAATAACCATAATCCACTATCTTGTTGCTCAAAGTCAACATTTAGAGAGGTAGTCTGAACATTGTGGTATAAAACTTGTTTTATGAAATGAAAGCATCTCTTGAGTTTTGCTTCCTATCTTAATTTCGGTGGACTAGGTGTTTCTGTTTGATAAAATGCCACTTCTTAGAAGGGATGGTGTGTGTGTGTGTGTGTGTATGTATGTAGAAGAGCTGGTTTGTAGGTGGGGGGGTGGAGTGGGGTATGTGTGTGTGAGAGGACTCACCAGAGACAGAATGGGTAGATGGGTAGAACGGGAATATTTAACTGAACTACACTAAGGGAAGCAGCAGTAGGTAAGACAGGAGAGGTTTGCTGCTCCATGCGGGTCAGCTCCCTGATGAGGGATCCGTCTCAGGGAATAGTGGTGATAGCACTGAGACTAAACTCGTTGGGCCACCAGGGAGGCCCCAGCAGGGGTGGTTTATCTGACAGATAATATCAAAGCTTTCTCAGGTATTTGTAGCATGGAGGTGAAAACGTGGTTGAAGGTTTTCTCCTAATTCTCATAGATAGCATAATTGAATTCTTTGACATGTGAGCGCACTGTTTGAATTTCCTTACTAATATCTGCATTCCTAAAGTAGAGCTTTGACTTTGTTTGAGAGACATATTCTAAAGATAAAATTACTTTTTCTCTTTATTAAAGATTATTACTTTATTGCAACTAGTTGATGACCAGAAAATGAATTATATTCTAAGTAAAGTGCGTTCAAATTATTCTAAATAAAAGTATACTTAAAATCACTTTTTGTGAATGAACCAATTTTTTCCAACTTTATTTTTTTTCTTAATGATAGCTTGATAAAAGATTTTTTTCATTTTGTGTTTTTTTTTCTTCTGTAAAATGGAGCTGAAAATTCCTCATTGTTAAAGATTCCCAAAATAACTTTTTGGCAGTTTTTTTTTTTTTTTTTTTTAGTGCATTTTTTTTTAGCTCTAATTTTAGATCCAAATGTCTTAAGGTTTCTAGGAACCCATTGTTTTGTTAAATCCAGCTGTTGAGATCTTTATATTATGCTTAGAAAATAGTTTTGTCAATTAAGTGGCCCAAAGAATGCCCATTTGTTTTAGATATACCTGTGGAAAAAACACAAAACTTGTCTTTATTCTTATTTAGTCACATATAGAATATTAGATTTTTATACCTTTAAATTGCATTCACACAGTTAATTTTTCTTTAAAAGTTATTTGAACATCACAGCTTTGGGAAGTTTTTAATTTCTAAATTTATTTAAATTCCAGCCATATTATATAGTTTTACTTAAAAATAAATTATGAAAAATAGAATATTTCAGAAGATGATCAATTGATAAAGGGATTTGACATTCTAAAGAAAACTTAGGAACTCCAAGAAAGACGCTCATATCTCTTAAGAAGGGCAGGTCCAGGTTTATCAGTGCTGAAGTTAAAACAATTTTGAGGACCTTTTTAAGACAAGGAGTGCAAAATTAGTGGAATTAAGTTTTCACAGCCCCGCTGATAAGATCCAACAGGATAACTCCTGTTGTCATTCTAATATCACCAACAGGAGGGGAGGGGAAATCTAATGGAAAAAGATAGTAGTGTTATCAACCAGTTATAAATTTGTGTGAGAATTTTATATTCAGGGAAACCAAGCTCTAGGTAAATTTTCTTCTGATTTATTCAGAAAAAAAAAAAAAGAAAAAATTTTCTTTTTGAATAAATGGTTAAGCTCCTTTTATATTTCAGTAGTTTATATATTGGAAATATACTATCATATATTCAAACTAGCTCAACAAAATCAAAGATTGTATCATTCTCCTTTTTTCCCCTTTGATTTAATTTATTATATGGTAACAGAGAAGTTGTGCCAGCTATTATGAAGACTATATGATAAAAAAAATGCATATAAAACAGTGCAGTGAATGGCACATGCTAAATAATATAAAAATTTGTTGCTATTGTGATAGTATCATGATAAATTGTGAAATCTGCACTTGTATGTGTGTGTGAGTTTCAAAGACTGAGAAAATGAACTCAAAATGACAGGCATTATAATTCACTTTCATATCAAATACACTGTTAAATTGTTATTCTATAAGGAATTTTTGTTTTTCTCTGTCTAAGCATTAAAGAGTTTTATTTCTTCAAGATTTTTTCCATAATTAAAAAAGTATTTTATTTTTAATAGTATTTTAGTTTATTATACTAAGATTAATGGACATACTCTCACATGATAGAAAGTCTCAAAAGCATGTTTGTCGGATCACACTTCTATAATAGAACTCCTCTCCTAAAATATCTTAAGTTTTAGTAGATATTTGGGGGTGGGTAGAAATTCATAATGATGAGTTGGCTTTCCTGTTTCAGGTGGATGCCAGTATGAAATGCCAGACCAATCCACCTGAGAATATCTTGCCTTCAGAACAGATGGGATTCCTTATTTCAGATATGGGGCCTGTTAGCAAGCCTAGTAAAGATACAGGTTTATCTACTCCAGTCAGATACAGAGAGCGAAGAAGCAACTCACAGCAAGGAAAATCCCCTGGTAAGGATTATCGTGCTCTAGAATGTTACAAGTAGATCCATGATATAAATTAATACACGAACAGTGATTTTTCTGGGTCTTAATTTATTAGTCATAATTTTATTGTACTTATATTGCTATTATAGTTTTATATATTTTTATCACTTGCCCTTGTAAGATATGTAAAGATACTTTTCCAGTATCACATGTAAGTATTTAAGCTTTCAAAAAGAATGAACATGTTTAAGCTGAGAATTTTGTGTTAATTAACTTGGGTTAAGGAAGCATGAAAGGTAATTGAATAACTGTCTTCAGATGCCAAAGACACTGTAACTGTAAATATACTTTTTTCTTATTAATAGACTATGAGGCAAAAAAAAGAATGCACTTAACTGGGCCATGAAAAGAATTACACATTAAAAGAGATTATCCTGAGCACATGATAAAGATACTGTACAGCCTGACACAGTATCAGTATTTTTCTTTTGGGTTATAGGAGCCTAAAATGAGTTTCTGTTTTAGGCACATAAGTTGGTTCTCCTCTGTTATTTTTTTAAGATTTATATATTTATACATATAGAACTGGGGTACAGGCCAGAGGTGCAGGGTCAGTGAGAAGATACACCAGAGACAGAGTGGGGAGCAGAACTGGCAGATTTACGAAGATCAAACTCATGCTGCAGCACTGATAGGCCACCAGGGGGCCCTACTTTGCACTTATTTTTGGATCATTCCGCAAACTTGATGAGAGGGGTATTGTCATTATTTTACAGATCAGGAAACCTAGGTTGAAAGGATAAGTAGCTTGTTCAAGCTCACACATTAATTAGCTAATATTCTATCGCTGTTGATTCTGTGTTTTGATGCACTAATGATTTTAAGTTTGATGTAATCCTGTTTTCTACTTTTACTGTTTATTTCCTGTGCTTTTGATATTATATCCAAGAAATAATTCCTAAATATGGTATCATGAAATTTTTCAACTTCATTTTCTGCTATGATTTTATAGTTTACGGTCTTATATTTATATTATTTTTAAAGATTTGTTTATTTATGCATACAGAACTGGGGTACAGGCCAGACGTGCAGGGGGTGAGAGGATTCACCAGAGACAGCATGGGGAGCAGAACAGGCATTTCAATGATGTACACTGCTGAGGGGAGTAGTGGGCAAGACAGGAGAAGTCTGCTGTGCCATATGGGTCACCTCCCTGGCAGGAGATTGAATTTGTGCTGAGGTAGCTGCAGCCGGCTTTGCTGTGCTATACTTTACCCCATTGCACCTCTGGGGAGGGCCACATTTAAATTTTTAATTAATTTTTATATATGGTATTAGATAAGGATCCAATTTAATTCTTTGGCATGTGGATAAGGCCATTTTTCCCAGCATCCTTTGTTGAAAAGCCTGTCCTTTCCTCGCTGAGACAGCATGGGGAGCAGAACAGGCATTGAAGTGCCTGTTCTGCTCCCCATGCTGTCTATGTGAGTGTTTATTTCTGGTCTCTGTTCTGGCCTGCTGGTCTGTTTGTATTCCTTTATACCAGTACTATCTGATCTGTCAGTTCTACATTTGTAGCACAAAACTAGATATGAACACTATATAAGTGATTGGTTGTGGCCATGTTCCATATGTGCTATGAAAAAATATTATTTACAAAAACAGGTGCTGGGCCCAGTTTGACCCAGTAGTTTACCAACTCCTACACTAGATTTATTTTACTACACTTATTTCTAAACAACAATAATGGAAGCCAAAAATAATAGAATCACATTTTTAAAATACTGAAAGAAAAATGCAATCCTAAATTCTCTACTCAGCAAAGATTCTTCAAGAATAAAGGCAAAATTAAGGCATTTTTACTATTTATTTTTTAGAAGATTTATTTTTATTCATGTGTACAAGAACTGGGGTATAGGCGAGAGGTATGGGGGTGTGAGAGGATTCATCAGAGACAGAGTGGGGAGCAGAACAGGTAGATCTACTGAAATACACAGCTGAGGGGAGCAGCAGGCCAGACAGGAGAGGTCTTCTGTGCCTTG
Source organism: Condylura cristata (assembly GCF_000260355.1). Lineage (NCBI taxonomy): Eukaryota > Metazoa > Chordata > Mammalia > Eulipotyphla > Talpidae > Condylura > Condylura cristata. The sequence goes on along the minus strand of NW_004567118.1, from coordinate 13,172,543 downwards.
TGGGTGAGCTCCCTGGCTGGGAGGGACAGAATTCATGCTGCAGTGCCTATTGATAGCTTGATAGCAATGACTTTAACCCCTGCACCACCAAGGAGGCCCCCAAATTAAGGCATTTTTAGATAAAAAAATTTCATTGAATATACCACAGCAGATGAGTGCTAATTCTACCCTATAGAATTTCAGGAATAAGGAAGCTGCAGTCTAGATAGTGGTTAAAAACTGGGCTTTGGTGAATTAAGGATACATAGTATAATTTCTAGGGTAACTACCAGTATAATAGAAATAATCTAAATGAAGACGGGGGTGGGGATGGAGTGAAAAATAAAGAAGACAAAGAGAAAACAAATAGTAAAATAGTTTATCCAAATTCAACCAATACAATTATCACATGTCAATAGTCTTATTTAAAAACCCTAGTTAAAATGTAGAGACTTCTAGAGTGGATAAAAAAGCAAATCCCTTCTGTAGGTTTGACTGCAGGAGGCATGTAGGTTGAAAGTAAGCAGATGGAAAGAGATTCAGTACCATGTAAACAGAAAGCATGAGAAGACTGAACTTCACTGCTACATTACAAATTCCATACTAGTTCACATAAGTTAGGTTGCTGTAACAAAACAGAATGGTGACTTAAACAGTTTAGATGTTTATTTTTCTCTCGTGATACAGTCTGAGTGTAAGCTGTCCAGAGCTGATGTGGCGGCTTTACTGTCACTGCTAGCAGCCCTCAGGTGTTTCATGATTAAAGATGGCTTCCCACTCTCTCCACATGTTAGTGAAAGGGCTTTTGTAAATAGCCTTTTTATGAGCATAATCATCACTTATGCTCACATCAGTGTGACCAGAACTTGGAAATGTAGTCTTTAGCTGAGGGCAGTTTGCCTGTTTAAACAATATGGTGATGTAAAGGAAGAATAAATATTTGAAGACAACTAGAAGTTATGTGCACTAAGAGAATATGTTTATATATGAAATACAGTGTTATATTCATAAGACAGAGTGTTCCTACAAACCAATGTGAAAAAGGCAAACCTATAAAATTATATTAATGTGAAGTTCAAAAGAAATACATATAGGCAATAAACATGTAAGAGGACATTAGATTCCTCAGAGAAATCACCACTCAGAAATGCAAATGAAATCAACCAAAAAAAATTTTTGCCAATTTGATTGACAAAAAATGATAATGTCAAAGCTTGATAAAAATATACAGTAGGGCTCTCTCTGGTGGCGCAACGGGTTAAAGCACCATACTATGAAGATCTCAGAAGCTACTGCAGCATGAGTTCAATCCCCAGCCAGGGAGCTGACCCACATGGCCTGGCAGACCTCTCCTGACCTGCCTGCTGTTCCCCTTAGCAGTGAATTTCGGTAGATCTGCCTGTTCTGCTCCCTGCTCTGTCTCTGGTGAATCCTCTCACCCTCCGCATCTCTGGCCTGTACCCCAGTTCTGTATGAATAAATACACAAATGTTTAAAAGAATTTGGAACTAGATAAATTAGGATAAATTCATGTAATGAAGTTCTGTGCAACCATTTAAGAAAAAGTAGCTTGATATGTTGTTACCTGGAAAGATAGTATGTTAAGTGAATAAAGCAAGTTGTAGCACAACCCACTTCCTAGAAAGAAATAAAGGAAGAAAAGTGTATACCGTGTAATTTTAGAAAATGTCTGAAGTATATGATAAAACATACAAATAACAGTGGTTAGCTCTGAGAGAATAAACCTGGAAATATAGAGGGATTTTTTAGTTCTCAATTTGTGTATGAATTTGCACTATAGATCATGGGATATTTTCACTCCCTTTTTGTATCTTTCTAGAGTTTTAAATTAAAAAACAAAAATGCTAAAGTAGTCCTATGGCATGATTATAAATCAAAACAATAGGAATGAATATTTTCAAAAAAATATAAAGACCTGGCATTATAAGACCTTAATTGAAGTGAATGTAAGATTTAAATATTATCTGATTTTTGAGGCTTAGCTAAAATAGATTAAAGCTAACCTTATCCCACATCAAAAATGCCTTTCCAAGATTTCTGAGAATTCCTAGGTATCACAGTGGCTTTTATTTTTGAGTTTTTGCTTTGGCTTCCTTCCAGACTTGTCTGTTCTCATCTCCTGGAAGCTGTTTTCTTCTCTCTGCCCCATGCCATGTCAGATGCAGAGCTTCTCCTTCTTCCTTGATTTCTCCCCTTCCACAAGCATTCACATTAGTTTTTTTATGTGTTTAGTGCCCTTTTCTGAAAGTATGGGGAGAAGAAAGGATTTGCATTTAAAATACTGCAAATTTATAGTGGAAAGTAAACCTTCCTTTTTAAAAGGCCTTCAGTCACTAAACACTTACTCACTTTTTTTTTGTTGTTATGACCACAGGTAATATGGTCTTGTTGTCTTCTTTCTTGCTTGCTTTAGTATCCCAACTTATCTTCTGTCTTTTCTCTGTTATTTGTCTATTTCCTGAATTCTGTGTCTTAACTTAGGTAGAGAAAGTTAGGTATCTCTTCTATTTCCAAATGTCCTTGAAGCCTCATCTTCCGCAATCAAAGCAACCTATCAAGATATATTTTCAACAAATATAGTTATCTCTCCAAGAAGAACTCTGGTGCTTGCTGTTAAAATAATAATACTTTCCTCTTCTTCTTCTTCTTTTTTTTTTTTTTACTACATATCATGGTTATAAATGTAACTATAAGTGTAACTTATAAGTGTAATGCATTGATTATTAACTCTTCTTGTTTTGTTTTCTTTCCTTAGTAAAGTCTTATTCTTTAGTCAGTGGTGTTAATAGATGAGTTTTAATTGACCTTGGCTTCAAGCTGTGAAACATAACAGCTGTGAAATATTGGCATTATGATAATCTAATCATTTTTTTCATTTTATTAGGGGCAGGGAGCAAATAACATGATTAAGCTAAAACCTCTGTTAAAAAAAGTTAACTTTTGTGGGCCCTCCCTGGCAGCTCAGGGGGTTATTAAGCGCAGTACTATGAAGCTATGCAAAGCCCCTGCAGCACAAGTTCAATGCCCGTCCAGGGAGCTGACCCACATGGCCCAGCAGACCTCTCCTGTCTCACCCACTGCTTCCCTCAGCAGTATATTTCAGTAGATCTGCCTGTTCTGCTCCCCATTCTGTGTCTGGTGAATCCTCTCACCCCCTCATACCTCTGGCCTATACCCCAGTTCGTGTATGCATAAATTAATAAAAATAAATCTTAAAAAGTTAACTTTTATAATGAAAATGTCAGCAGAAATACAATTCATAAAATTGCAAATTATTTTTCCTTGATAGAGTATAGCCTAACAGTGGACCTATGAAAACATGGCTATGTATAAGGCATTAGGAAACCTTAATTAAAGTATATTGCATACTTGATAGGAAGAAAGCTTTTGGTGTTAGAGAAACCTAAATTAAAATTTGGATTCTACCATTTACAATAGTAATCTTTGGACATAATTACTTATCTCTAGTGAGTCTCAGTTTCTTCATCTGTAAAATGAAGAGAATAACAATCTCAAAAATGTAACTGGTAGTATGATGTCTGGTGCATAGTAAATAATAAGCACGTTGTAGGAATGGAATTTTAGCAATAATTATTTTCATTATACTTGTTAGTCTTATCTTTTTATTATTAAATTCTTTAAATAGTCTCATTTTACTTAATTTTTTTATTTAAAAAATTTTAAGGTTTATTTATTTATGCATACAAGAGATACAGGCCAAAAGTATGGGGGATGAGGGGATTCACCAGAGACGGAGTAGGGAGCAGAACAGGCAGACTGACTTAAATACACTTCTGAGGGGAGCAGCAGGTCAGATAGAAGAGGTCTGATGGCCCTCTAACTCCTTGTGTTACCAGGGAGGCCCTAAAAATTTTTTAATAGAAGTAATACTGCACTATAACATTGTATGAATTTCAGATGTGCATGGTTTCACTATACATTCCTGTGAACTCCCAGTATTGTCGGCAGTCTTGTATTTCCCTGTTCCCCAAAGTCACTCTATCATAACCTTGTTTCAATTTTCAATACCTCTCATCACTTTTTTCTCAGCTATAAGCTTATTTCTTATTTTACTGAGAAAACAGAAATAAGAGAACGCTCACATTTTCCACCAACAAATCTATGACTCTGCCTCTAGGTGTAACCCTATACTCCACTTTTCTTTCTAATGGAAAATGACCAATCCTTCCATTTGTGTACCCATCCCTTTTTTTGTGGACACACAGACTTAATACTTACACTTATCTGCCCTTACTTTTCAAGATAATCGTGCTTAGCCTTTTAGGTTAAATAATTTCCATTGACATGCAAATACACCATCATAAATTCTATGTTAAAAATAATTCTTTCAGGGCCCTCCCTGGTGACACAATGGGTTAGGATTAGGACACAGCACTGCAAACTGGCCTGCAGCTGCTTCAGTGTGAGTTCGATCCCCAGCCCCGGAGGTGACCCACATGGCACAGCAGACCTCTCTTGACCCGCCCGCTGCTTCCCTCAGCAGTGTACTTCGTCAGTCTGCCTGTCCGGCTCCCCACTCTATCTCTGGTGAATCCTCTCACTGCCCCTGCACCTCTGGCCTGTACTGCAGTTCTGTATGTGTAAGTAAATAAATCTTAAAAAATCAATAATTCCTTTCACCTTTCCTTCATTCATATTTCTATCACTCCATTTTTCTTTTCCCCCTTAAAGAAAAGCTCTGTTGAAAGCATGTCTTTACCTCACACATGTTTTTCAATCAGGTTTTCATTCCTGCTACTCAGTGGAAACTGCTTTTTCAAGATTTCCAGTGACTGTCACATTGCCAAATCCAGTGATCTGTTCTCAGCCCCCATTCTATATACTAGAGCAGTATTTGAGCATTCTACTTCACCTGTCCTGGGCTGCTTTGTTTACTTTGCTTCTGGAACATTATCCTTTCTTGGTTTTGCTTCATCTTCATTGGTCACTCCAGTTTCTCTTATTGAATCTTTATCTTCTAAATGTTGATAAGTCCCACGTTCAATTCTTAGACATCTTTTTTCTATACACAAATCCTAGATGGGCTACACCAGTACCATTGCTTTTACTATTATCTTTTTAGTGATGATTCCTAAATATATATCTTAAATTTCTATCTCTGACCTCCACACTTTATACCCTATTGCCTATACTAGCAGTACATTTTTGTTTGGATGTCTAATTGGTGTCCCAAATTTAGTAGATTCCACCCTCCTTCAGTTTTACTTATTTTAGGAAATAGTGCTTCTGGTCTCCTCTAGTTAACCAAAAGTCTTGGCATCTTCCTCCTTCCACATCCAGTCCATCTGCAAATCCTGTCAGCTTTCTTGTAGTATAAATCGGGAATCTGACCCTTTCTCATCACTTTTACCTGCTGTCACCATGGTTCAAGCCGTGTTCTCTTTTACCTAGGTGACTACAATAACTTCTTAACAAATCTTCCTCTTTCTACTCTTGGCCCTCACAACCTTTCTTCATACAGCAGTTGACACTTGTAAAACACCATTTCTCTGTTAAAGGTTGCCAGTGTCTTTCTATCACAGGTAGAATTAAATCTAAAATTCTTACTGTGGTCTTCAAGGCATGGGATAATTTGACTTTTAGCAATTGCTCTGGTTTCATCTCCTACCAACATTTCTCTCCCTCTTACATTTCAGACAGCATCCTTTTTTCCACTCCTGTTTGAACACACCAAGCATATTTCTGCCTTTCTACTTGCTGCTCTTTCTGCCAGAAATGTTCTTTACCCAACACATGACTTGTTCCTTCCTTCCATTCAGTTCTCTACTCAAATGCCAGTTATCATAGAAAGCCTCTTGACCATGCTATCTGGAATCGACCTGATTGACTAAGTTCTCCCCTCCCTGCACCTCTATTATTTATTTTTGTTTTCTCTCTTGTGGTTCATGTTACTATTTAACATTTTCTGCATAACTACTTAACATTTTCTATTTATCATTTTTCTCCTCTTTTAGGAGTAAGCAACTTATTTTGCATATTGCTGCATCCCTAGAATCTGGACTATTTCCCTGTGGCTTTCAGTATTTGTTGAATGAATGAGTTAATTGCCTTTTCTTCCATCAGATACCTTTTTATCTTACTGATGTACTTTTTCCTTGGGGGAAAAAAAAACAATCTTTTTAAAAAAGCGTGGTTAAATACACATGACATAAAGTCTGCCATAGTAATCACTTTGAAGAGAAGAGTTCCATGACATTAAAGACATTCGCACTGTTCTACAGCCATCACCCTCATCCTTACTTTGATTTTGCTAGACTAAACTCTGCATTCACTAAATAGCTTTGTATTCCGTCTTGCCTGTCAACCTCTGGAAACCACTATTCCACTTTCTGTGTCAATGGGAAATTTTTTCATTACCCACCAGAATGTATGTTTTGAACATTTTGAGAATGAAGCCCCTCCTTAGGTTTCTTTTAGTATTTATTGAATAACTATCCTGATTTGGTACTATGGTAGGTACCCCAGAGATACAAAAACAGTGTCAAATACAGTTCTGTTTTGCTGGAAGCAAGAATTGTATACATCTTCTTAATAATACTATTCCATATCTCATTATTAAACTGTGACTTTGAAAACTGAGATGAATGTTATTTTTTGTAGCTTTTTCTGCTTTTTCCTTCTTTTTGCCTGGTCATTTCAAATTGATAGGGAAATAAAACAATTTCAGATTAAATTCACATAATATGAAATTAGCCGTTTTTTGAAGTGGTAAGTTCACTGCCACTTAGTGCAATCAAAATGTTGTGCAACCTCTGCCTCTATCTAGGTCAGAACATTTTCATTTTTCTAGAAGAAAACCCCATATTCCTTAAATAGTTGCTCTCCTATCAATTGGTATTCTGTCTTTATGGATTTCTCTTTCTGGATATCTCATATAAATAAAATCATACAGTATGTGAACTTTTGCTTGACTTATTTCACTTAGTGTGTAATGGGTTCAAGGTTCATTCATGTTTTTGCATGTGTATCAGAACTTTATTCCTTTTTATCCATTCATCTGTTGATCGATATTTGGACTGTTTCTACCTTTGGTTATTGTGGTAGTGCTGTGGTGAGCATGCACAAGTATTTGAGTATGGTTTTTTTCTTTCGGATATATACCTAAAAGTGGAATTGCGGGGTTATATGGTAGTTCTATGCTTAGCTATTGTGGAATTGCCTAAGCATGTTCTGTAATGGCTGAACCATTTTATGTGCCCACCAGCAATGTAGAGGGTTTCAACCCATTTCTCCAGATTTTCACCAATACTTGTTATCTTCTACTTTTTATTATTATTGTTATAGCTATCATCGTGGATGTGAAGTGGTACCTCATTTTGGTTTTGATTGCATTTCCCCCGTGACTACTGATGTTGAGTATCTTTCCATGTGCTTTCAAATTGATAGGAAAATATACAATTTTAGATTAAACTCACATAATATGAAATTAGCCATTTTTGAAGTGGAAAGTTGACTGCCACTTAGTGCATTCAGAATGTTGTACAGCTGTTCCCTCTATCTAGACAGACACATGTATATCTATTTTGGAGGGAAAAAATTATTTCATCAACTGTTGCAGCAGTATTCTAGTTTATGAAATTTATTGTTTGGTCAAATTTCTCTTAATTATAGCCCTATTGTATATTATAAGAACAAGAGTTGGTAAACTATGGCCCATAAGTTATGCATGGTTTTTATATTTTAAATGGTTGAGAGAGAAGTCAAAAGAAGAGTATTTGTGGCGCATGAAGAAAAAACTTGAAATTTAAATATTAGTATCCATTAATAAAGCTTAATTAAAACCCATTCACTTACTTATTTGTAGTTGCTTTCACACCACAGCAGCAGAGCTGAGCAGTTGCAATAGAGGCTACAAGGCTACAAGGCCCACCAAGCCTAAAAAATTCACTGACTTTTTCAGGAGTTTGCTGACACTATGTTCTTACTTTCTGCAGGCTGTTAAAACAAAAATACCATAGATTCGGTGCTTGCAAACAGCTGAGTCTTATCTCTTGGTTCTAAAACTAGGAAATCCAGGATTGCTTGGTGAGAATCTGCTTCTCGTTCATTTACAGTCATCATCTTTGTCCTTACATGGCAGGAAGAGGAGAAGTCTTTGGTATCTCTTTTTTAAGACTGGTAGTCTTATAAGGACTCCACCCTCAGTAACTAATCACATTCCAATGGCCCTGCCTTCCAACACCATCACATTGGGGGGTTAAGTTTTTATAAAAACCATTGGAGGTAGAACACAAAGATTCAGTCAGCTGCATCCTTTATTAGAAAGCCCTTGTTTCTAGTTTCAGATCATTTCACACTCCTGATCACTGATGGCCAGATAAGCCCTTAAGAGAGTAAGGTACTTGTGAAGAGGCTCAAAATAGGGAAGTACTCAGTTTAGTTCTCATAGATGACCAAAAGTTTTTTTTTTTTTTTTTTATTCATAGATACTAACACCAAAGCTAAAGTACCAATGAGAGTATAACAGGGTAGTCCCCAGAAAAGGGGAGGTTCCAGGTTTCCTACCCTACCCAAAGGAGGGTCTAGCTGAGCTGGAATGAGAAGCATCTGGAGCGGAGACTGAGGAGAAAGGAAGCAGGATGGAGAGCAGGAAGTAGAGCTGAGGGAGGCACATGGAGACATGTGAAGAAGAGGCTGTTGTTTCTTGGCCCTGGATTGATTGAAACAGACTTGGGTGAGAGACCCATGGGGAGGTTCACTGTGGCAGCGTTCATCTTGATTTTTATTTTGTTCTTTTCCTCCCAGACTTGTCTGGCCATTTCTGACCCTTTTCTATGGGTCCCTGCCAGAAGATGCTTTAGACTTGTGGCAGCTTTCAGGCCTTGCTTGGGCAAATCCCTTTTGGGTGGACTTTTTTTTTTTTAAAGATTTATTTATTTGTTGCATACAGAACTGGGGTACAGGCCAGAGGCTCAGGAGCAGTGAGAAGCTTCACCAGAGACAGAGTGGGGAACAGAACAGGCAGATCGAGGAAGTACACTGCTGAGGGGAGCAGCGGGCGGGTCAGGAGAGGTCTGCTGCGCCATGTGGTCACCTCCAGGGCAGGCGGGAATCGAACTCATGTGGAAGTGGCTTTAGATTCTCAGTGCAGTGCTTTAACCCGCTGCGCCACCAGGGAGGGCTTTGGGTGGACTTCTGCACACAGGGGATGGGAGACTGTGGGTGTTTGATTTAGAAACTATATTCTTTGTCTTTTCGGTATTGCACACTGATTGTATTAAAGTTTCTTTCCATTGAAGGTCTTACATGTTTTGATGCAGTGGACGGCAGAATCTATTTATGTTTGGGGATCCAAGGGGTGACCCTCTCCTTGTAACAATAGGAGCCAAGTGTCAAATTTCTGAAGTATCACTTGAATTTCAATGCAGTCATTAGGCATAAGGTTCAACTCTCATAATACATTATTTGTGGTTAAAATAAGGGAATTTGGTGAAATCACCTCTGTAGATTCTTTTTGCACTAAATTCTAAACTATTATGACTCTAACATTAACTGTTGGAATGCTCAATAGCCCATTGAATTAACAGAGGTATCCTGTAGTCCCAGGATTTATTAATGTCCTTCTGTAATAGAATTATCTTGAGTTTGTCTGGCCTGTTTAAGCTATCTAAGGGGCATCTTCTCATACTTCATTCTTTGATTTTTTTTTTTTAAATAAGAGACTTGACAGCTGAGTTGAGTAGGTTACTCATATTGACTTCAATAATGTACATTTTGTTAAAAGGAGACTGTTAAGCATAGTCATTGTCATGCTGCGTGTAGGCCTTTGTAAATGCATATTGACTTAATGAATTATCTTTTGAATCAAAAATATCAATTTTTCCAGGGATGTTAACTCTAAACTGGATATATCCAGATGCTATTGTGGAAGCTATACTCTCTTAAGGAATATTTACTTTATTTCTTTGTGATTTATTCAATTATTTATCAAGCAAATATTATTCCTGGCACTCTTCCAGGTAGATTTTTGTTTTATATTTAAATAGGGAAACTGAATTTTTAAGAGCAAAGTTCAATTCATACCTAAAGAATGAACTTCCCATTTTTGTAGCTATTAGATTATGGATGAGATTTCATTAAAGGTGATAACCCCAAAACTTTAGAGGTTGCTTTCAGTGGGAATTAACATTCCAAAACAAGTAGATGCAGTACTCTTATCCCTCAGGGCCTTTCAGCTCTCAAGCCAACTGAGCTGCTATAATTCCCAAAATCCTTGTCTTCTCTGATGAGATGGCTATGTAAGGTTCTCTTAATGGCCGTATAAACCTCTGGTAGTATTAGGCTAGTCTTTGTCTTTTTTGTATTTTTAGTGGTCTCAGTACTTGAGCTCCTTCCTTAATGAAGGAAGCTCACTTTAATAAAATTATTGTGTTTAGATATTTATTATTAGAAGATGTGTTCCAAATGCTAACTTAAAGCTCCGTCATTAAGGTTAGGAGGGTTTGTTTATCGCACTAGACAACTTATTTTTTTCATTATAATCGTCTGTTTTTTACATCATTTTGTGCCTTTTTCTGTCTCAGTTGTAATCCCCGTGGGCTTCCCATCACCAAATCACCCATGTGCCATCACCATAGTGTCCCGCGCACTTCCCCCACCCCCGTTTTTGATCCCATTCCCCACTCCACCCCCATAAAATGTCTAGTTGTTCATTATTACTATTTTTTCTCCCCAGTCCTTTACGCTCCTGCTATGAGTGAAACCAACTGGTATTTTTCTTTTTCTTTCTGGCTTATTTCAATAAGCATGATCCCTTCCAGCTCCATCCATGTTGCTGCAAAACGCACGAGTTTATCTTTTTTGATCGCTGAGTAATATTACACTGTGTATATGTACCACATCTTTTTAATCCAGTCATCTACTTTTGGGCATTTGGGTTGGCTCCATGTCTAGAGAACTCATTTTGAGGCAGTTATCAAACTATACAGACTACTGTTATTCAAACATGCCTGTCTCTGATATATTCTTGTATGTTTTTTGAACCATCAATATGATAGATTTTTTTTTTAAAGATTTATTTATTTATTCATACAGAATCGGGGTACAGGCCAGAGGCTCAGGGGCGGTGAGAGGCTTCACCAGAGACAGAGTGGGGAGCAGAACAGGCAGATCGACGAAGTACACTGCTGAGGGGAGCAGCGGGCGGGTCAGGAGAGGTCTGCTGCGCCATGTGGTCACCTCCGGGGCAGGCGGGAATCGAACTCATGCGGAAGCGGCTTTAGATTCTCAGTGCAGTGCTTTAACCCGCTGCGCCACCAGGGAGGACCCATTGAACCATCAATATGATAGAATTTTAATAAGCAGTTGTTCACTGAAAAAGTATTTGTCGCTGTTTAATCTACCTCCCCATATGAGAGCTATAGTTGCCTTACTAGTTTTTACCTTCTTATTGAGAATTCCTACACTACTTTGAACATTTGGGATTTTTTTTTAAGATTTATTTATTTATGCATACAGAACTGGGGTTCAGGCCAGAGGTGTGGGGGGTGAGAGAAATCACCAGAGACAGAGTGGGGAGCAGAACAGGCAGATGAGCGAAGTACATTGCTGAGGGTAGCAGCAGATTGGTCAGGAGAGGTCTGCCTGCCATGTGGGTCACCTCCCTGGCTGGGGATCGAACTTGTGCTGCAGTGGCTGTGATAGCTTCATAGTACTGTGCTTTAACCTGTTGCGCCACCAGGGAGGGCCCTATTAGGAATATTTTTATTCCAAAATTTTACTTTAATATTATCTATTACCATATGATCTGTTCTTGTTCTGATATGGAACTGAGGTGTTTAGAGAATGATTATAATTAGGTGTTCACTCCTATATCTTTTGGTTAGCTTAAAAAAAATCCTGGTGCCTGGGTTGCACTCTATACCAATCCCACCAGAACTTATGGGATAAGAACCTAAATATTTTTCAAAAGGTCCCCAGGGGATTCCAGTGTGCAGCACAATTTAGAGCCTCTTGGCTTTACTACTAGCCAGATAGCTTACAGATTCTTCTCCCTATTTGTCTGTTTACTCTTTAGGATTTATTAGATGGTATTACAATAATGCACTTCAGTTAACTTGAAAAAAAAATGATGTTATACAAATACAAGACACTACTGTTCTTATTACCACTACTACCACTAATTTCATTGCAAAAGGTAACTTGTGATAAATGTGAGTTTTATCATTTTGGCCTTTTTTTTTTTGCCATTTTAAGTGTACACTTCTGGGGCATTCAGTACAATCACATTGTTGTATTATACTATTACCACCATCCATCAGAATTTTTTTTTCATCTTCCCAAACTGACATTCCATATTCATTACAAAATAACACTCCTCTCTGCAGCCATCATTCTGCTCTGACATTTCATATACATGGAATCACAACGATTTCATTCTTTTATAACTGACTTCAATTAGTATAATACCTTCAAGATTCAACCATGTTGTAGTATAAATGAATTAGTATTAGAATTTCCTCCCTTTTTGAAGCTAATAATATTTCATTATATCTATATACCACATTTTGTTTATTCATCTTTTGGCTACTATAAAAAAATGTGGTTAATGCCACACAAATATAAGAAGCAAATTTACAATGATGAACTGATGGCTTTTTCTCCCTCTACCTGATGCCTGTCTGGGTAAATTGTTTGTTCTTTATGGATAGGCTGGGTGGATAGTATAGTCCACCAGGTGAGAATGACTGGCCTGTCTTTTAATAAATATGACAAAAAGTAGGTACTATTCTAGATGCTTTCAAGATTAATTTCAAAAGTGGTAGTATTAATTTCACTTTATTGAATCAGAACTCATGTCTAGGCTATGGATCAATCACACAGAAGTTATGTTTTATAAATCCTGGAGACAAAAGTCTCTGGATGTCTAGAATAAAATAAAGGACTCATGTTTTATAATTTAACTGTCAATTGCTGCTAGTGCAGAATTGTAAGCTTCAAAATCAACCTGTAAAAGTGCCTGGTCACATTGCTCTAGAAGCTGTAAACTAATTAGATTAAATCTAGAGACTATGTCAGAGTTCTTCTGTTTCTGCCTATGATACTTCCATGGGCCATTTAGCTCTACTTCTGCACATGGTCTTAGCTTTTTTGTATTACAGAACCTGAGCTATGAACTCACTTTCTTACTTTTTTTTCCATTTTTAATGAACGTTTATCTCTTGACCTCCAGGAAGGATATGCTTTCATTTTCACAATTTAGATAGTTGTTTTCATAAGGTTTCGGTTGTGTATTCCAGAATGCATTGCTCTTTGATCTTTTCACAGTTCTACCTACCTATCCTTACAATGTCAAAGAACTTTCCCCCGTGGTACATATTTCATTTTGATCATTTTGACACCTTTCCTTAAATTTTCACTTATAATACTAGACAACTGAAATGAACCTTGGCAACACCACTGAAGTGAAGCTTTGTTTAATTAAATTAAAGAAATTAAACTTTGTCTTGTTCTTTTTGGATTGTGTGTGTGTGCTTTAGAGGTATAGACTTGTTTTCAAATTAAGAATATAATGTGATGATACCATTTCATTGCATTTCATTGTATTTTCTTCTTAAAGGAAATCTTTGTTTTTTTCCTCTTTACAAAAGCAATGCAGTTTTGGACAGCTTACTGTCTAAAATGAGATGATAAAGTTTTAGAGCCAATTCTACAGGTGAAATATAATTTGTTCTTCTTAGCTTTTGACGTATATATCAAACTCTATAGACTGAGAGGCTAAGAGTGAGTAAACAAATCTTTCTTTCTAGATCTCCATCTGCTGGTGGATGTGGCCTGCAAACAGGAGCACTTTCCAAAGGAGGAAGAATTAAAAGAGTGAGGAATGAATGACACATGTGACATTGTGCACTAGCTGTAGCTGGAGGCAGACTAGTCTTGCACATGACACACTATTGGGATTTTTTTTCAGTTCTGTTAAGGAAAAAAAAAGTATTTTTTGTTGTTAATTGAGAATTTTGTTAATTGAGAATTGGGAATTTGGTATTTATTACAGCTGTTCAGTTCAGATTATTTACCTTGACAAACTACTAAACATCTTGCGGCCTTTTTTTTTTTTCCTTCCCAGACCCCTTCCAAATGAACAGTTCTGGCCTTCTGTTACAGTCAAGAAGCATCTAAAATTTGCTGCCTCTATGGTACTGGAGAATAATCTCTCTGTGTGTACTGATCTATCATCTTGCCATTCTCAAGCTGTAGTCAGCATAACTCCAGTAGGAAATTCAGTCTATCTGTTTCATAATACATTGTGAGCCTCTTAGAGACAATTGTGTAAGAAACAAAGGCATGTGAGGTGACCAAGATCACAGGTCTAAATGGGTCAGGAATTCCAGGGAAGAAATTCCGGGAAGAGCTAGTTTTCTAAGTGATTAGCCAGGAAATGCTCTTCCTTCCTAGCCCAGCATTCTGCTTCAAGAGCAAGGCATCCGGACTTGGACCATTCGTCACACTTAATAGCCCCGGATTCTTTTATATTAGTGGGAGTATTCTTATGTTTTCATACCTTTAATTTTAATGATACGTTGTCCTAAATGGTAAGGTTTTGTTACTGTATCACTTAAATGTCTTCTAGAGAAAAGTATTTAGCTTGTTTAATATAATTGTATTTATGAATGCTGGTAGATTTAAAAGTTTGAAAGCTTTATATTTTTATTAATGTTGCAGGATAGAAGGATAAAGGATGCATGTATATTTTTATGTTGAAGGGAAAGTGTACAATGTGTGAACAAAAACATTAATAAGAGATTTGACACAGTGTTTTCTTATTTTGGATTTTTACATTCAGGAAGTATAAATCCTCATCTATATAAGCTATTGTGTGCAAATTTGGGAGAAATTGATTAGTAGTCATTTAACAGAAGCAATAACAGATATTTTTAATAGTTTATATTTGGGTTAAGTTTCTGAGAGAATTTTGGATAGTGGGATAGAGCATAACATTTTTATCTTATCCCCTTTGTAGGAGTCTAAATTCAAGTAGTGGATTGTGGGCTGGCTTGGGGAAAGGTCTCTAGATGTCAGCTCCTGTGGTTGATCCCTCACTTGCTCATCTAATGACAGCTAGAAACTGTCTGATTTGAAGTCTTTTAAATCAATTAAAACTTTCTTATTGGCTTCTGCTTTAGTTTTCCTAATAAACACCGCAGAAACAAAAGGAAAGCTTAGGAATATGAAACTCATTAAAAAGAAACGGCACAAAATTATATGATATAAATACTATGCCAGCCATTGTGGGTATAACAACTTATTTCCTAAGTTGCACTGTGCCTTCTCAATGATGTCAAACCCAAGAAGTGTTACAAAGATAATAAGTTTTTTTTTTTTTAAAGGATGAGCTCTGTATTGGTCTGCACTGACTCAGTTTAGATAAAGAAGTAGGTTCAGAAAAGTGATTTCTTTGGTTTATCTGATTAGACTAATTGATGTCCATGTGATGGGCATTTATTCATCTTGATTAGCAAAGTTTAAAAGATGAACAGATTATCAACACTCCTACCTCTTTGGCCAACTATGCATCTTGGTAGAGTATGTGAAGAGGAGACTTTGCCTTTACCTGTCATGTTGAAAAGCTGATATACTATGTAGGCGATGCTTCTTCCCTTAATGTACCTTTCTTTGTATATGTTGAAAGAGACAATATCTTTTAAGTAACATGTGTCAAGCAGGAACCTTGGCATGGAGTGGTTTCAATGGTTTTAAGGTTTAATTAATGAAATATCTTTATCAGCTTTCCAAACTTTTTTTATATATGAATACAACAGGACTAAGGAGCTGGATCTCCTGCTATACTCATACCGGGTACCTATCAACTAAAGCTGTCATCACTGACTGGGCAAAATGGCAGAATAAAATAAAATCTTTGTTTGAATTAGCCAGTAGGGTCTAACACATACTAACAAGGTTCCTGACTAATACTTCCGGTATTTCAGCACCTTAAGCATGATCAATTTCAATCAGTCAACAATAAAGTGAGTGTTTCAACTAGACTTGTTGTCTTGCTTTTTTTTTTTTTAAGATTTATTTATTTATGCATACAGAACTGGGGTACAGGCCAGAGGTACAGGGGTGGTGAGAAGATTCACTAGAGAATCAAAGTGGGGAGCATAACAGGCAGATCAACGAAGTACACTGTTGAGGGGAGCAGCAGGTGAGACAGGAGAGGTCTGCTGCACTGAGTGGGTCACCTCCAGGGCAGGGATTAGGGCAGAGGTTCGAACTTCACTGAAGTACGTGGCTGTGGCTAGCTTGCAGTGCTGTGCTTCAACCCGCTGCATCACCTGGAAGGGTCCTGTCTTTGCTTGCTTTTATTGTTTAGTGATCAATAAAAGACTCGGTCATTATGACTATTAATTGCAGTAGCAAAGTTCAAAAGAGAATGTATTGGTTGTTTTTTGTTTTTTAAAGAACCTAAGAAAGTGTCCTAACTTTTTAAAAACTTACTCTTAAATAGGGGTTAAATCTTAAAATTTGTATTGAGGATGAGGACAATTCTTGGACATGTTTATAGAAACCTAGTTTTTTAGAAAAGTGTGAATGGTCTTCAGTAACTTCAGTCAGTCCAAATGTAAAAGTAACTCCTGAAGGATGGTCTGCCTTGTATCTAAGGTTAAGTGGTAGGTGAAATGTACCTTCATCACCATAGTGCTGGTATGACAGATCTGTAGAAGTGTTGTGGCACACACCCCTGAAGAATGACATTAAAGCTTTGAAGCCAGAGAACAACTTCTCTTACAATACTGATCTCCTAAATAAAGTGTACTGGTGAACGGGACTACAAAGGGATGTTTCTAGTTCTGAATGTTTAACTCTGAATATTTCAAAGTCCTCAGGTTCACGATACAGTTACTATCATTTCTGGATCTCAGACTTTCCTCAAGAGAGCAGCCACATTTATAACATTTTCCTTATTCCAACTAAACATATGCGTTAACTCTTAGGTTTGGATCTCTTAATTGCTTTGCAAGTTTCAAGCAGGAGTCAGTGAGGTACAGTCCATTTATAGGGTATGTTTTGTTTATTTTAAAGGTATTCTTGCATGTATGATGTATATAATAATGTATTTTGTACATTATGCTATACTGTTCTAAACCATTATGCTATACTATTCTGAATCATTAAAATTTAATAGTATGAACTTTATTCACATTGTTCTTTCGAAAGATTACTGACAGCAGAAAATGTCTGTCCACAGTCAAATATAACTTGATAGAATAAAAAATTTTAATTTTGGAAACATTAGAAATTTTTGCATTATTTCTAAAAACCAGGTTACTAGAAGTCATAGTCCTTAAATGTGGTAATTAGCCAAAAAATTAGTTTTGTTTCCACCTATGCTCTTCTTCATTAGGCATATATTTTACCTCTCTGTCTAGATTATGACATTGACTTACTTGCTACTTTATATTGAAAGCTTGGATCTGACTTATAATATTATTTCACCTCTAAAGATGTGAGAAGAAAAGAACAGATTCCAGACCTCTGACGTCAACTTAAGTCTAAAAGCTCATACAGGCCACTTCAGAAAAGAGCTACTGATTTCAATTAGTAAGAGCTGAAGAAAAGCCATGTATAAAATGGACAGGGTCCTTGCCAGGGTAGTGATAAGGCAGTAAGTACTACTGTACAGTATCACTTTATTCTTATTTATGCCATTTGTAAGACATTAAAACCCAGAAAGATTAGAAATCCCTTTGAATTTGTATTTGGCAAAACCTTGTGCCCATTCTTTTATCTTCCGGGTTTCCTTTTTTTTCTTTCTCTTTATTCCCTCCTATCACCATCTATATGGTCATGGATGCATAATCCATACCTTAGATTAGATACCTGAATGGCCCTGGTTTACATGTGATGGCTTGCTTACTTAATACCCAGAATGTATTGAGGGTTCATTTGGATGCATTTTGGTTGTGACTCGGTAGAGGGAGTAGAGGAGCTGAACAAGAAGAGGGAGCAATAGAACAAGTCTGGTTAAGTAAGTGTGCGCGCACCCAAGCCAGCCTGGAGGAGGAGGGGCGGGGTTGGGGGTGGCTGCCTCTGCTCCACCCTCACTTTGTGTCAGCAGGTAGAGAGCGTGATTGCAGTCCCGTGGAGGGAGTCAGAGCTAGAACACCAATTACAAACCACAGGCTTCCTCCTCTAGGGAGCTGATCTAGAATTGTCTTTCTGGAAAGGAAGCCCTCGAATCCTTCCGAACTTTCCAAGTCCATCCATGATTCAGAGATACTGTCTTCTCCCTCTGGGATTTTCTGTGTTCCTGGTAGTGAATTGTTGCTGATGTACTTGCTACTTTGCTTCTTTCCTCTTGCAAGATTTGATCATTTTATATGTTGTTCGGGGAGAAAAAGAACTTTTGTTAGAAAGGACATTTCAGAAATGATTTTGGATCCTCTATAAATGTTTTTAGAATTCTTGGGGACATTAGCTCTCACCCTGGACTTAAGTTTCTGCCTTTGACCTGCATGGATTATTTTTTCAGGCTGCGGAATTTCTCGGCACCTACCTACCTGCAGTGTGGGGCGCTTGGTTTGGTTGCAGAGTAAGAAGGTGGAAGAATGAGCTGTACTTGGTTAAGCAGTTGAAATCTTTTTGAGCAGGATTTATAAGAGCATAATTGAATTTGTTTCATCCCCGTGGATTCCAGTGGGCCCGACAGCACAACAGGTTTGCAGATTTCTTTTGAAATTCTTTTTTTTTCTCCCTCTGCCTCAGCAAAAGAAAAGAATCTATGTAACAGGTTCATGGTCAATTATTTGACTTCTCAGCATTTACTCTGGAGACTTTGTAAGATTTTTTTAACTTGTCCTCTAAACACAGCAGGCTTATGGTTGAAGTGCATTTATATTTATTTAAGGTTGTGCATTTAAAAAAATCTTAGAATAAGATTTTGTATGTACAAAGGCCCAAATTCTCAAGTGTGCCTAGAATTAGCACAGATCTACTCAGACTTATTTTTACTTTTCCAGGAGCCTGTAGACTAATCACCTCTTTACTCCCCCTCTCTCTTATTCCCCATACACTCAAGGAATTTAGAAATGTGTTAGGAATAGTCCTTTGTTTTACTTATGAACCTAGAAAATTACAAATTGTAGGACCTGAATAATAGTTTCCAAAGCATCTCATGGGAAATGAAAGTGCTTGGCATTTGTTAATGGGAAACTAAAAGTTGAAATTCCTGAGACAGAAAGGAAAACAGAGATAGAAATAGCAATTTTAACTGGGAAAAATAACTGGAAAGCTAACCTTTTCAAGTATCCTTCTAAATATGAAAGTTAGGACAGGTTTGTGGTGCTCAGCATTATCCTGTAATATGTGAATATATAAATTGGCACCTAATGTACTGACAGATTTTGGTAGAACATTTTTAAAAGTATATTTACGTTCATAATAAGTATTATAAATTAATTATAAATAAACCTAGAACTTTGGTTATACTAAAATACAGTTGAATGTGGAAACTTTTATAAATACATGTCATAGCATCTTTGCACATCTTTCAAGGTGTGGCATGAAATATCATTCCCCCTTCTCCTCCATTAAAAAAATTCTGTGATTTGTAGTTTGTTTGTTTTTTTTATCATTGACAGATTTTGTGATTTAGAAAGGAACCCCTCTTTTATGTTCCTGAATTGGAGTTTCTCACTCTCACATTGATACATGGCCTTAGTCATTTACTTTGCCTTGTTTTGTTCATTAACGTTGGGTTTAGTGGCTCGGCAACTTGATGCATATGGAAGACCAGCACCAAGTGATCTGACATAATTCAAATTCAGGATGTGACATTCAACCTCCAGCACAGTTGGAAATTCCCAAGAGAAGTGGTGGTATCTTTACTAATCATAGTGAAGATGGAAGAAAATGACATACCTGCAGCTGAAGTGGGCTGAAAATACCCTCTTCCCTTGCCAGAGCAGGAATGCCACCTGTTTCAGGGAATATACTTTAGAGACAGGAAGGGCCACGGCTACGATTGGCATTCCGAAACTGAAGCATAAATTTTCTTTGCCTCCACTTGTCTGGATCTGAGAAACCTGCGTTTGGTATTAGCCAGTAGTGGACGCAGTAATGTATGGCCGAAGTGCGTTGCTGCAGCTGGTAGCATGAGTGGTGGCCACCAGCTGCAGCTGGCTGCCCTCTGGCCCTGGCTGCTGATGGCTACCCTGCAGGCAGGCTTTGGACACACGGGACTGGTACTGGCAGCAGCGGTGGAGTCTGAAAGATCAGCAGAACAGAAAGCGATTATCAGAGTGATTCCCTTGAAGATGGACCCCACAGGAAAACTGAATCTCACTTTGGAAGGTGTGTTTGCTGGTGTTGCTGAAATAACTCCAGCAGAAGGAAAATTAATGCAGGTAAGGATAACTTTGTAATACTTCACTTTCCATCTGTTTGACATATACCTTTCTGCTTTTGTCTCCCAAACCAAGTACCAAACAAGGGCTTTTGCTGTTAGTTTTCTGCTTGTTCCATCCTTTGAGGAATTTGCCTTATTAGCAGTCTAAAACCAATTATTATATTCAAAAAAGAAGCATAAATCCTCATATTTTAGAAAATCATTGATTTTTAAATTCTGGTATTATGTTGCTCTCTCTATATAAGTATACACATATGTAAAGATTTCTTTGTAGGTAATATACTCTGGATACTATTTTTTGATAGATATATATATGTGGGCTTGTTTTTAATTGACCTGAGGATTGTATTTTAAATCCTGTTTAAATCTGAATAGACTATCTAGGAGGTTGGATTTTAATGGTCAGCAGCACCTGAAATTCTAGAATGCCTTTGGAGCATATTTGATCACACTGTCACTTTGAAAATTCAATCGAGCTTGTGTGCTATGGCTGGCTTTATACCACGTGTGGCACCCTATTGCTAATCCCAAAATGGAGAGGACTGGATTACAAAATGGACACAAAAGTGTGAACTTGCCTTCTGATCATTTTGGTCTTGTCTACACATAATTTTATTATTTTCAGCAATTTTTAATGTGACATCTTTTTTTTTTAAATTGATCCACACACTTTTTCAGATACACTTTCTTAGACTTAAAAGTTGTGACTTTTACCTGTAAGTCCCTCAGAGCCTACTCTTTACATGCTGAATTTATGAACTGACTGGGGTCATGACATTTTACAGATGAATTGCTCATTCCCCCTGTGAAGATAGAGCTTGAAGGGCTGTATCTTTTTAATGTGGCATTCTAGTGCCTTCTTCCATAAATTTATGTTGCTTGTTGATTAAAATTCATTTCAAAGGAGGGCACTTTTGGATATAACTCTGATATGGGTTAAAATGCTATTAAATATGGTTTATCTCACATCCAACTTTAGTTTTTTATTTTGTGGTATAAACAGAACCAAAATATATGAATTTAAATTTCTGCATCTCGAGAAAAAGCTAAGAAAATTTGGACAAATTATAGAACTCTTTTCCAAATGTGAGTCTTTACTTATGTGATTCTGACTCTTTTTACATATGTGATTCTTGATTATTAGTTCTTAGGCATTATCTGGAAGTTGGGGTAAAGTGAACTAGAAGAAGAATTGGGTGAAATCGAAGGCTCTGCTATTTAGGAAAATGAACAGGCAAGAATGATGTATCTGAAAAAATGACATAAGAATTTTTGGATAAGAGTCTATTCACTTAACTTGAACTCTAGGATGGAATTTAAAAATTGAAATCATAAGGCATTTTTAATACAAATGGAAAGGAAACTTCCTTCCTGGCCTTGCCTGGCTAATACCCCGAAGCATGAGGTACGTGCTCCATTTTAATTTTCTACTCCAAATATACTACAGAGCCACAGTTTGATATCTACGTTTTGGGGAACTCTACTAAGTTTATCAATGTCCTGTGGCAGCAAGTTCAATAGGCGAGTTATATGTGGCGTAAAACGGTGTTCTCTCTCTGACTTTTGTGGTCTTCTGCTATCATAAAGCTCAACGTAAAGCTTCTGTGTATTCACAAAGAGAAAGACATATGACAAGCACTTGCTGACATTCTCTTTGCCATTGCTTATTTTGTCAATCTTTATCATATTTCCTACTTTTCACTCTGGTAAGTCTTGCTATTTTTTCCCCCTTAACTATTAACTTCAAGCCTAGCAGTATACTTTTAAGATTTTTTTCTTTGTGAAGCGGAAATGTCATTGGATCTATTATTTAGCAAGATCTTCTAGGATTTACAGTAGATAGGTTGCATCGCTGGCAATTTTCACTCTTCACCTTTTCTGTCCAAATAAGATTTTCCTAGGTTATTGAACTTGTGCAGTGCTGGAGACTTTCAGCATGGGTATTGGTTTGTTGTCCATTAAATCTGTATTCCATAAGTTAGCTGAATTTTCTTAATAGAGAACATTTCTTAGGGGAGACTTTACTTATAAAAAACATAAAGAAACTTTAGAGTGGTATGCATTAGCTCTTCTATCCACTATTTGATTAATTCTCCCAAAGGATTCTAGCATGGTAGGAGACACCAGGCTTACACTTCTAGAATCCATGCTGCTTGTTCCTTCAATTTACACTGCAGCTCAGATTTACTCAACTGTGGGCAACCACACCTTCATTTACCTGAAATTCGCTTTCAAGCTCCTACAGTAGTGCTTTGCTACACTTTAGCGTTATTGGTGGATAGCTGTACCCTGGTGGCACAAATCTGAAGGCTCTCTGCTCTTTTGGTTTTGAGAAATAATACACCTTCCTACCAATGAAGTATTCTAGCTGCCTGTTAAGTTTGACTGTCTCCAAAGATGGCATCAGATCTTTATAAAACTGGGAATTGTAAAAGTATGGGAACGATGATTTAGGAAAACGATAAAAACCTTGTGGCTTCATGAATTCCCAGAGAGTTTCGGGAAATCTGAGTTATCTTTACATTTTGCTGAATTAATTCAGGATATGTCTAATTTCATAAGGATCAAATGAGTTGGGTTTTCATTTGTATCACAATTTTAATTTTCCTTACACAAAAGAGAGGCATCCTTTGCCAGTGTGCTTTCAATTTGCTTAATAACAATAAGAAAATAGGTCATAGAGTTGTCTCCAAAATGTTTGCTTGTCTCCACTCCATCTGATGGCCTCTGTGCACTACAGGGCACTGAATGCCAGGCCTGTATAAATTTTTGTTCTGATTTTTATTCCTCCCTCTTTCTGCTTAGGCTTCTCTTTACTGACAGTAATATCCATTTTATAAGGTTTGTTCAGAGTTTTAAATTGTAATACTCTTATTGTAATTGTAATACTAGAAGAAATTAAAAAAATAGAAGAGGAAATGCTGCCTTAGCTGTTTTCCCTCCATTTCTCAAACCCTCTCTTTTCCATTTCAAAACTCTCCATCTCAGTCCTACCAAATTATATTGCTTTCCTTTCTGTCTGCCCAGGAAGTGCTCCTTTCCATTATCATATCATTTCAAATTCCCTTGCAAGTTTGCCATTATCTTAAAAGAGTCTACTTCTTAGCTTTCCCCTGTTTGCCAAAATCTTTGTCTCTTCTCCTATGATTTCCTTATATATCTCTTACCTCCACTTTGTTTTCCACTTAATTAATATATTTAGGATAACTTCCACTGGTACTGTGATGAACATTTCCCTAACTAGTCAGGAAAAATCCATGATTTAAAAAAAAATTGTAATTATATGTAATGATGGATGTTATTATGGTAATCACTTTTATATATGTGAATATATATATATGTGTGTGTATATATCATATTCTATACTTAAAATGAATACAATGTTATAGCAGCTGTTTCTCAACTTTAAAAATTTGGAAAATGGGAGACCCAATAAGAAAATCCACATCAAGGAAACTTTTTTAGATCTCCTAATTATGTGGCTGTGATTGATAAAGAGGACTAAATAATAGTGATTATAACTTATTACTTATACTTTTTCATTTCAATATTTTCCTTTCCTGCTGGTCTATATCATCGTCATAAGTGGAAAATGTTCTAGAACTGCTGCATGGTCTAATTGTCCAATTCTGTGGTTTATTTATCAATCCCTCATCAATGGTTGTTTCTGTTAGTTCTAGTAATATTGTTGTTACCACTTCTAAAAATTATTACAGTGCTGTTTTCTTTCTTAATTCTAGTTTCTTATTTGTAAATGTTGCTTAGGAGAGAACGCAAATCAATCTTCTTTCCATGCACAAATCAATCTTCTCTTTCTTCCCAGAGCAAAAGTGCAAGAGAATCTTAGTGTAGCGCAAGAAAAGTTGCCAGTCTTTTAACTATCACACTCGGCTGCTCATCCTGTTGTCCTGGAGTTCCTTAGGTTCCAGGATGAAGTTATGATCATGATTAGAATGAACTAACTGCCTGAGGCTTTAGACCTATAGTGGGAGTGACAGTAGTTCAGTACTTGGCCAGTAGCAGCGAACTCCTCCTGGACAAATTCCCCCTTGCACAATGTCTCTGCATGCCTTTTAATTTGCCTATTAGTCAATACATAGTTATCCCATCTTTACATTTTTACTTTATTTGTTGTGAGGGCCTGGAATGAATTATTTGTGTATGGAGAGAAACTTTTTAACTGTTGGTCAAATCTAGAGAGAAGATGCAAAGCCCAGCCTTTTCCAGCTCTAAAAAATTCTATCCATCAAAGAATGCCACCAATAAATAGGACACCAATGTAGGCTTTGTGTGAATGATTATTTCCAGCATAGAAATAATTCTGAGATGGATTCAGAATATACAATAATCTGCTAACTTCTGATGATCTCTGTATTACTTCTGTTTCCCTCACTTATAGATTTGTGTTTCATTTACAAAGTTATTTGTAAATCAGAATGCTTGTTTAAGCAATATTTCAATGTATTTACCTTCACTTTTTAAAAAAATTTATGCATACAGAACTGGGGTATAGGCCAGAGGTGCAGGGGTGGTGAGAGGATTCAGCAGAGACAGAGTGGGGAGCAGAGCAGGCTGACTGACAAACTACACTGCTAAGGGGAGCAGCGGGCGGGTCAGGAGAGGTCTGCCACGCCTGTGGGTCACTTCTGGGACAGGTGGGGATCGAACTCATGGGGAAGTGGCTTTAGCCCCTTAGTGCTGTGCTTTAACCCGCTGAGCCACCAGGGAGGGCCCCCTGTCTTCACTTTTTAACAGTTATCTTTATAGTAAGCTATCTAATGCAGGAACCTGACCTAAACCTTTAAATGGCATGCATTTAATTATCATTCCTCAAGTTGGAGTTACGTAGAAGCAGAGATTTCAAAAATTTTGTGATTTTGCTTTGAGGCCAGCATTTAAAAGACGTACAAATATTCAAAGTACAGTCAACTCTCAGTCAAATCTGTGTTAATAGAGGTACAAAAATATATAATTAATTTATAATTAACTTTGGCATATAGTCAGAAGTACGTCACCAGACATAATTCCTCTATGCGCGTCATCTGTCTTAGGCACTTGCCTCCTGCAGTTCCAGCTCAGAGCCTCCTTGGCTTGGCTTTGCTAGAAGCCTGGCACCCAGAGAAGAGAAGAAGCTGCAAAGTATTTTTAATTAAATTTTTTTCAAGTTAAGACAGTATTTTATAAGCATTCATCAAACATTTATTTGTATATACAGTAGATCTGAACTTCATGTGGAAATCCAGCAAAAATTGTGTAAGTTCAAATGCATAAATCTCTGTGGTTACTGGGATGTAATTATGAGCTGACTGTTGCCCCAATTGGCCTCTTTAGTGTTCATTTAGCTGATTCTGGGCATTGACATTTCCTTGGTTTTTGTAGTGAAGTGTGCGTTAGGGGGCTGGGGGAAGGAATTCTCTTTATTGAAGAATTAGCCATAGTTTACTTTTAACACAGTATAAAATCTATTCCTGAGGCATTTTTTTTGATAAGCTTTTATACTTTATTTACTGAGAAGTGTTTATCAGAACATTTTTGCTTCCTCTCTTCATGCCCCCCCCCCCAAATTGCTAAGTACTATGGAGGAAAAAGGTGTCACAGATGAGCATTGTATTATTATAAATACCCTGTCAGGAACCAAAATTGGTGGTAGCAGGGTATTGTCAGTGTGCTCATGGTGTTCCATGGAATTTGTATAGTAATTTCTTCCATGAAACTTAACTATTGCACAAATATCTACAACACAGATAAGAATAGAAAATATTACTCCATTTTACAAAAAAGGAAACAGAGAAAGTGAATTAACCAAGCCAGAAGTTGTGTAGATGGGCTCAGGCTGCTTTGCAGTAAATGAATAAGCTATCCATAAGGTATCCATAGATATGGCTTTTCTCAGGGATAAGTTGAACTGAATGGAAATCCTAAAAAGCTAAAATGATGTCTTTTACTAAGAGGACTTCTTTGTAGACCTGTATTGTGCAATGTAATAGTTGAGTCAGAAAACTATTGGTGAAACATTTTGCCTCAAAAATTCCAATGAGCTAATACTCAGACCTGCATTCTTTGATCTTTTGAAAGTAATTATTAGAATAAAAGTTATTACAATGATCGTAAGGCCCTCAGGTTCTGGCCTGGCACTCCCACTTTTTTTTTTAATGTAATTTATTCATTTTTATATATTTTACATCATTGTTCATTTTAGTAACAGTGTTTGCTTTCTCAAGTGTAGTCCCTATAGAATTCCCACCACCAATTCACCCCCATACTCTATACCATCTCCATAGTCCCTTGTGTTCTTCCCATCCCTGTTTTGATCCCTTTCCCTCCCCCTGGCCTGTAGAATGTCTCTGCTTTATAGTTGCCTGTTAATTTTGGCTTTGTAATTTTCCCCCTGACCCCTTATTTGGTTCCCCTGTATTCTTCTTATAACTGAAACCATTTGATATTTTTCTTTTTCCTTCTTCTTTTTTAAGATCTGTCTAATTTATGCATACAAGAACTGGGGTATGCCAGAGGTGCAGAAGTTTGAGAGGAGCAAAGACAGAATGGGAAACAGAACAGGCAGAATGACTGAAATACACTGCTGAGGGGAATAGCGGGCGAGACAGAAGAGGTCTACTGCACCACGTGGGTCACCTCCCTGGGCTGGGATTCAACTCATGCTACAGTGGCTGGCCGTAGCTTGATAGTGCTGAGACGTTAATACCTGTGCCACCAGGGAGGCCCCCTGTTTTTCCTTTTGACTTATTTAACTGAGCATAATCCCTTCTAGCTCAATCCATGTTGCTGCAAATGGCATGAGTTTATCTTTTTGATTGCTGAATAGTATTCCACTATATATACGTACCACATCTTGATACAGTCATCTATCTTTGGGCATTTGGGTTGTTTCTTCATCTTACCTATTATAAATAGTGCTGCAATAAGATTGGGATGGTACTCCCACTTTTTACCATCTCCCTGACACGTTCTACTTTAGTCCCTTTGGCCTTCTTCTTGTGCTTCAATTACACCAGCTATGCTTCTACCTCCTGGCCTTCCCACTTGCTAGTCCCACTTACATCTCAAGTGTTTTCTTAGTCTCTCAGATGTCACCACACATATCAGATATACCCTCTCCATGAAACCTTCGGAGGCTATCCTATTCATTGGACTCTTCCTATTACCTCAGGTGCTCTGACTGTCCTTACTTGCTTTTGCATTTTCCATATGTATCTATTGCCAGTGACCTAATGTAATATCTTACTTTCATAACTGTCTGCCTCTCCTCACTAAGATATAAACTGTGGAAGCAAGGGTTTTTGTCACTGTAAGGAATAGTGACTTTAGTGTACTTACAGTGCCTTATACAAAGTAGGTACTCAGTAAACATTTACGGAATGAGTATAAGAACACTGTGCTAGTGCTGAATAGCTCTGATAGCTGGGAGATAACTCTAGGATGAAACATATTCATCTGGTTTTTATATAGCATGCTGTCTTCCTTTACCCCTCTGACTTAACTAACAGCATAGTGCCGCCATGATTGTTACTGCCCAATTGTAAACATGGCTATAATCAATATATTGGACATGTTCACTTATTCAGCATTTAACACAGCACTTATTAGTTTGATAGCTCAACCTTGCCTTTCAGAAATTCTGATTTCCCAAGGAAGATTTACTGGAGTACTGACTTTAAAGCTGTGATTATATTAGCATATATCTAAAGGCCCTCACCTTCTTAGTCTTTAAACTTGTTATTGCCAATTCTGCTACTGAGAATACCCTAACATGGTGCTTTTTAACCTTTTAGTTTTCCCCTTGGTATTACAGGTTCCTTTGAGAATATGATGAAATTTATAGATCATGTGTAACTTAACATATAAGTTAAGAGACAAATGTAGGGATCTGTGGGCTCCAGATTAAAAACAACTATCCATTACTTAAGTAATAAAAGAAATATTAAAACTAATTTACCCTCGGTTTTGAAAGTATTTTTAAGCATTGCTTAATGTTAAACATATAATAATATACTGGTGCAATAAGAAGGCTGACCTAAGATGACCTTTGATGTAAAAATTGGTATCTGAGGAAAATGTGCTGTTTAGTAAAGTCCTTTGCCAATAGTAAATGAAACTGCATCAACTCAAGAAATTTTCATTACTATTCATCTTTCTGGTTTCACTGAAAGGTCAATAAAAATGAAGGATAGTTTACTAATTTGTTTTGAGTAGAACAATTGTGGCTTTTTGTCTTTTTGGTGCTAAATTCAGAGAACAAAAGTGTAAAACTAACTTTGGTTAAAAAAAAAAAAAAGAAAAAACTAACTTTGGTAACTTCCCCCTCTCATTTCCCTTTCAAAGCCCCAGTGCTTTCCTTAAAGGTGGATCCCTTGGGCCCTTAAATTTCTATTGACTGTAGTAGAAAACTTTGTGTCATTTTTAAAATATTAAGTTTTATTGTTGCTTCCTTGCTTACTTGTTTTTAAATAACATATAACCTACTTTACATACTCTTTTTTTTTTTTTAAGATTTATTTATTTATTTATACAGAACTGGGGTACAGGCCAGAGATGCAGAGGGTGAGAGGATTCACCAGGGACAAAGTGGGGAGCAGAACAGGCAGATCGAGGAAGTACACTGCTGAGGGGAGCAGCAGGCGGGTCTGGAGAGGTCTGCTGTGCCATGTGGATTGCCTCCAGGGCTGGGATCGAACTCATGAGGAAGTGGCTTCAGCTTCTTAGTGCTGTGCTTTAACCCGCTGATGCAGGAGGGCCCTACATACTCTATTTTTACAAGGTTCTAACATTACAGTCCATGGATAGATTTTGATACTTTTTTAGTATATTAGAATTTGTGTTTAGCAAATTCAGACACACCAAGATCATCAAAATGATTAGGTTTTTAAACATTTAAACACAAATTTCAGATTTTTCCTGGAGAATAGGAAATTAGATTATTAGGGAATTTGGTCCCTGAATCTGAACCAGCAATTGCTTAAGATGCCATTCATTGTTACTTTTTTTTTTTTTTGGTATTATATGTATATTCTTCTTGTTTTTAAAATTTAGAATACTTCTGTTACCAGGGACATTAACCATGCATAATGCAGCTGTAATTTTTTTTTTTAAGATTTATTTTTTATTTGTACATACAGAACTGGGGTATAGGCCAGAGGCTCAGGGGTGGTGAGAAGCTTCACCAGAGACAGAGTGGGGAGCAGAACAGGCAGATCTACGAAGTACACTGCTGAGGGGAGCAGCGGGCGGGCCAGGAGAGGTCTGCCACACCATGTGGTCACCTCCAGGGCAGGCGGGAATTGAACTCATGTGGAAGTGGCTTTAGCTTCTCAGTGCAGTGCTTTAACCTGCTGCGCCACCAGGGAGGGCCAATACAGCTGTAATTTTGAATAACATTCAGTGATCATGTACCTATCGATTTTTTGCATGCTGATATTTCAGAAGGGTACTATTTACTGTACACATATAAGTATATGATAATTGAGAAATGCTGTTACTATTATTTCTGTAGAATAATTTGGATGAGATGGAAAGCCTTATGCTTTATGTCTACTAATTTTGCCCTTTCCTAAAAAATAAACAGATCTACATTCTTTTTTACTCTACACTATCTTTAATGTCTTGTGAATTATCCACCCATTTTAAAAAAGAAAAGAACAAAACATCCCAAAATTTTATATGATTTCATGTTCTTTCATTTTTATAGCTTTTGTTAGACTTATACTGGTTATTTGACTATAAAATTCTGTGGCCAATTTTTTTTTTTAGACTTTGTGAAGAACTTATTTGCTTTATATTAGAAGTAAGTTTTAGTTCCATTTTCCACCTATAGTAAAATACAGTTTGTGTATGATGACCGAGGTAGGGTAATCCATTTGTAAAATAGTACCATCAAGTTTCAAACTAGAAAAAATATCTAATTCAGTTTTTTCATTTTACAGATGAAGAAATGGATCCAGGGAGATTAGTGGTTTGCCAAAGAGTTGCCAATCTGTTACCATATCTTACTGGCTGACATTTTTAGCAAACCTTATTTATTTATTTAAACTTTTTTTGGTCATTATAGAGAGATTAAAAAGCAGATGTTGGCAGAGATTTTCCCCTGAACATTCCATTAAGAAAATATTATTGACTGCCGCAGGGTCTCTTTCTTCTTTGATCCCTCATCAACTAGAAGGCATACTTTAAAATGAGTGAATAAACAAAAAATACCGTGCTGCAACTTGGTATTACTTCATGTGGTGTGTATGTCATCTGTCCTGCCCTGGAACCCTTGCACACCAAGTGGTCTGTGTGGATCATCTCCTCAAAGCAACAGAGGCTCTTTATGAAGACTAAGAATCTTACCAAGATTGGGGCTGTACTGGAGTCTCTTGATGTCTTAAATGTGGCCCCTACTGTGTGCCAAATGCTGTGACAGATCCTTTAAGAATACAAAGAACAGCACTGCAGCCTAGTCCAATGCAAGAGCTACAACTGCAATAGAAGTAGGCAGTTTGTGATGAACGCCAAATGAGGGGTGCAGGCATAAATGCCATTAGAGCGCCAGTTTTTACTTCTGAGGAATCAGTCTTAACTTCCCCTGTAAGTGAAGAATTTTTTTAAAAAGGAAAACCATACACCTTTAACTAGGCCATGTCAGGCAGCTTGAAGCTAGAGGACGTCTGCTATCCCAGCAGTCATACTTCCTAGTTTTCACTGTTAATAATCAAATATAGGTTATAATACTGCCTGTATTTAGGTGTATTCCTGTATGTGTAATTCTCACCTCTAACATTTACTTTAATCCAAATAACTACTTTTTGAAATACAGGAAATTCCTGTTAAATTGTAGTAAAATAAAAACAGAATATTTAGCTTTAAATAATTCAACATATTTTGTGTTCTGTTTGAATCAATAATTTCACTGGTTTTAATTATTCACAAACTGCATAAAGGAAAATCTAAACATTTAGACAATGTAGAAGGTGAAAGTATGTGAAGATCTCCTCTATTCAGCAAAATATACTTCTAATACCAACAGTTTTTTTTTTTTTTTAAGATTTATTTATTCATGCAGACAAGAACTGGGGTACAGGCCAGAGGTACAGGAGGTAAAAGGATTCACTAGAGACAGTGGGGAGTAGAATAGGCAGATGGAGTGAAATACACTGCTGAGGGGTGAGACAGGTGAGATGAGAGGTCTGCTGTGCCATGTGGGTCAGCTCCCTGGGCGGGGATTGAACTCATGCTGCAGTGGCTGCGCACAGCTTCATAGTGTTGCACTTTAACCTGTTGCCCCACTGGGAGGGCTCCCCCAAATTTTTTAATTGACTTTACTCATAAGTATCTGTTATTCATTTTCTAAAGTATGTTGATTTAGTGTAATATGAGGGACATAGTAATCAACTCAACAAGAATTTATATATCTGCAATGGGAATGTTAGGTTATTACTTTCTCTAAGCTTAGTGAACTGTAGGCACTACATCATACATTTTTATTATCAATAGAGTATTTGTAACTTAGCTGACCCTGTTTGGGTTGATGAAAACTCCTTAGGTGCTTTATGACCACTGAAAAATTAAAAGCAAGTCTTTTAACCTCATCCATTGGGATAGGGTTGTTGAGATAAGTAAGTCATCTTTTACCTTTCCCACTCCAAGCTCTTAGTTATGCTTATTATATAAAGAGACTTACTATGGGGGCCTAACTGGTGGTGCAAGGGATTAAAGCACAGCACTGTGAAGCTATCTGCAGCCATGGTAGCACAAGTTCGATCCCCGGCCAGGGAGCTGACCCACATGGGTCTTGCCTGCTGCTCCCCTTAGAAGTATATTTCAGTGATCTGTCTGTTCAGCTCCCCACTCTGTCTCTGGTGAATCCTCTCACCCCCACATCTCTGGCTTATGCAAAAGTAAATAAATCTTTTTTAAAAAATAAATAGATTTACTATGCTAAAGGAATTTATAACATTTATTTTCCCTGAGATAAAATTTGTTAGCAGGTACCAAAAATCTGATCAAATTACTTAAAGTCACGTGTGACAAAGCTAAACATTAATCTCAGTTGTGTGGGTTTTTTTTTTTTAACATTTATTTATTTACATATACAGAGGTGCAGGGGTGAGAGGATTCACGGGAAACAGAGTGGAGAGCAGAACAGGCAAGATTGACTGAAATACACTGCTGAGGGGATAGTGGGCGAGACAGGAGAGGTCTGCTGCGCCATGTGGGTCAGCTCCCTGGCCGGGGATTGAACTATGCTGTGGTGGCTGTGGACAGCTTCATAGTGCTGCGCTTTACCCATTGCGCCACCAGGGAGGGGCCTCAGTTGTACTTCTAATCCTCAATTTCTCTCAAAAGGAAACTTTTCTTTGGAGTTTTATATTTTAAAATATCTATAGTAGATTGAGGACCCTTATTCTAAATCCTTAATCAAGACTGTCCCAGGGACCAAGCCATACTGACTTAAATCATAAACCTACATCTAAATAAGTGAATCGGAACCTTTGCCAAGCTGTGGAAGAACCCAAGATAACCTGGAGCCAGTTTGGGCCATCATAGTGTAGGGAGGGATGATTTTCAAATACTATAGGAAGTTGAATTTATTATAGAGAAATAAGATTTTTGAGAGCTGGTGGGGCAGGGGCTAGAGTGATGGCAGCCTGGAGGCAATGTAAGAGTGGAAATGGGGTCACCTTGTTACTGAAGCAGGACTTTGTGTATTGTGTATCCCCAGAGTTGGAAAACTTTCGCTGGGGCTGGGAGGTGAGGGGGAAGAGAGAGAGAGGAGAGGGACGACCTGCCCTGCTGTTGCTGAGGGCTGTACAGTAGGCACAAAGCGCCTTCTTCTAGGCCTGCAGCGGCAGCTTGTACAGGCAGGCCCGGTCCTCTCAAACACTGGGAATCAGATTCTTTCCCCAGGGGGTTTCCAACTAGTTTGCACTTCAGAAAAAACCTTTTCTTTCTCCTGCTGTTCACGCCCTACCAAGAAATTTTTT
The DNA here is from genome assembly GCF_000260355.1 of Condylura cristata. NCBI lineage: Eukaryota > Metazoa > Chordata > Mammalia > Eulipotyphla > Talpidae > Condylura > Condylura cristata. The sequence goes on along the minus strand of NW_004567118.1, from coordinate 13,139,198 downwards.
TCCAACCAAAGAAATTGTTTTTTAATCAAAGATTCTAGTCCTTAGTAGTTGGACTTCAAAGCAAGTTTGGAGGCGACTGGGGGATTAAGTGAGTGCCTAGAATTTATTTTGAATGCAGACTTGTGACATTAGCAAGTTCCCCAAAGAATATACTCTCTCAGAGCTGGGAGAGAGCCTACTGTAACTAAGTCTCTATTCTTTTTTCGTTGGGTGTATCCCAGCAGGATACTGACGAGTTGAGTAACTATCCGGACTTAATTTACCTTCAGCTCTTGAGGTTCTCACTGTAAGCATTATCCTAACTTTACCTGTCCTTAAAAAAATGATGTTGGGAAACATCAAAATCTGCTGATAGACCTGAAACAACAAAAAGCCCTCTTTTAAATCTTTAACTCTTGGGGATTTGGGGTTTCTCCCAGGGCAGTTGATGATATCACCAGTGTGTTGGGAGCCACATTCCCTGCATTCCCTGCTGTCTCAGGAGGTGTTGATGATGTTATTTTCTCCCATAGAGGAGAACCTCAGCACCCCGAGGGCCTGAACTCAGGTCTTGGCAGGTAAATGAAGAAGGAACTTACTTTTGGATTTAAACTGTTTGATTGAGTCAGGCAATAAAGAGGCACAAGCACATTAAGGACTAGCTTCACAGACTCTCCTCTGGGGCTGAATAAGCTATTTATAATTTACGGAGAATTAGACTATAACTTTAAGAAACTTTTCTTGGTAAGAACAATGATTCATTTAATATTTTGGATCTTCACTTTGGGATATTGATGGGGGGCATTGCTTTCAGAAACTGTGGCTGCTTCTTAAGTATTCTCTGAATCCATAAAATTTCCCAATAATTTTGGAGTCCCTTTTTAGATTATCTGACTTTCTTTTCTAGACCAGATGGATAACAATGAAAATAAGAATTAGGGAAAATAAAATAAGGAATAAGACAAATTTAGGCAGAATTATGCCCTGGGCAAAGTACATTTATGTTATTTTCTGCATGGCTCTGTGGTTATGAACAGAAGAGACTATTTGCTCTAGAAGATTAACAATCTCTGTCCCTTCATAGCAACCACAAAGTAGTGGTTGGGAGTAGAATTCCAGGAACACCAAAAAAGCTCACAGTTTCCAATAGTGGCAGCCGCAGTGCCCCCGAAGGGTTCTCCGCACTCTTCCGCAGAGTCTTGTGGTTAGCAGTCCCGTCATCAATCCCAAACCCTTGCCCTGAAGGCAAATTTGGCAAGAATGTCACTTGTCTATCTTTACCACCAGGAACTAACCTTTATATTTTTACTCTGTTCTGATCTAACATGCTATGTTTTTGTTTGTTTTTGTTTTGTTTTAGAGACAGTCTTTTTGGTGGAATCATTAAATGACCACTCTTAGTTTGTACTAAGAAAGTGAGACTTGATTGGGGTGGAGGCAAGACTTGCCAAAAACTCTTACTCAGAAGTGCTCTTTGCAAGTATTAGATTATAGGTTATTTTGTTTTAATTTGGAATATTTAGGGAAAATTCACTGAAATGTAGAGGAGCCCTTTAGTTTATATAGAGGGTGGGGAATTGGATTATAAGGGAAGAGCCCAAACTGCAACTGACCTCTCATTTTTATTATCTTACTTCTTCTCAGTTGATATATGCCTGAAGCAATTAATGTTATATAAAATGCCCCAGTTTTCCAAGCAATATCCATCTTCAAGGTGTGGAATAAGACTTGGCATTTTGTTTCCATTTTTATTGTTTTGTTTCCTAAAGGGAAGTTTGAGTTGGAGCCTCTCTGGCAAGGTTCCATGCTTCCATCAAACCACCTGTCCTGGCAGAGATGGTGGAATTGAAAGTCATGTTCTTTATGACTGCACCTGCCTTGTAAGTGCTGCCAGGAGATATGATTTTCTCCTCTCACCAGGTTTTACCCAAAACTGTAGTAGTTGGCACCCAAGCAGTGGATGCATGCACACGGCCCCAAACCAGGGTGTCCCCATTTCAGGAGAACTGTCACTCGTGTTCCCATGGACTTCTTGAGAAGTCATTTGCATCACCTTCAAGAGAAGGAGATGTAGCTTCTTGGTTCACTTAGTTTTCAAGATTTTTGTGGAGTTTATTAATACTGAATAATCTGGTGATTTATTTTTTGGAAATTGCCTGGTACAATTGATAGCATGAAGGGGAGTATGATCTACCTAAAAGAGACCAGAAACTTATCTCTGGAGTCAGAGCACTGTGCATATTCCAGCAGCTAGGAGCTACTTAATCCTTCTTTCTTTTCCCTTTTGCCCAGAGTTACCCTGTGGGCCACCAGCTGAATGCTGTCTAATTAGGCAAATATTTTGGGTGTGTCACCTCACTTCCTTGAGAAGGACTTTTTTCCTTTTGAATGATCAGATTGTTTGTTGGGTTCCCCTAGGGTAGAGTTATTTCGTTTTCTTCTAACTTTATGTGTAACTGGAGGTCTTCTGACCTAAAAACGTTTTTATCACTGTTCAGAACATAATTTTTATCACTAATCACGTAATTGAAGATAATATGCCTATCAAATAGTACTCTCTGCACAATATCCATTTATAATAATTTAATATGATAATCAGTCATAAAGGTATTCTAAAATGAGTGGCAGCATCTTTATAGTGAGAACTCTCAGTACGCCTGTATTTTGATCTCAACTCATACTTGTTAGCTTTATTACTTAAGGAAAATTGCTTCACATATTTAAGCTTGTGTTTTCATGACTAAAATGGACAAGATAATAATAATCTAGTTGAAATGAAATAATGTATGAGAACTGTTTTTGAAAATGGCATATGTAAGGTATTGTTAGTACTAACAGTAATTAGACTTGAGCTCTTTCTTATCTACCTAATCACTGTAAGAAATATTACTAAGTTATTGAGGGTTATTGATTTCATCTGCTAACATATTTGAATTTCATTTGCCATTAATATAACTAAGCAAGACAGTTTCTATTTTTTATGTAACAAAAAACCAAAGCTTTAGATTCAAAATGTTGTAGGCCCAGAGGTGCCTACCATACATAAAGTAGCAGCAGGTCCCCTCAGTGGCTGAGAGAATGACTAATAGCGTAATAGCTTCTAGGGTGGAAACTTAAGTTCTGCCTTCTGTAACTTCTGTTACTGCCTTACTGGGGCCATGGTGAATCACTTGCCCTCCCTGGACCTTTGTACATGTGGCTGTTACACACTGGTAAGCCCATTAGCTTCCTTCCATAGTCTATGAGGTGATTACTGACAGAGCAGCTACTGTTTTAAACTTTTGCTTCTCAGAGTCTCAGGGATCCCAGAACCATGTTACAGATCACGCTTAAGTTTTCCATTTCCAAAATTAATGGAGTTTTCTTTTAACTACTGCTACCTGAAACAGTTGCTGAGAATGTGAAAGCTTGAGTGCTCCTAAAGCTTTGCAGCCATTTTCCACAGGTCAGAAGAGAAGTTTAGAATTGTAAAGGGGACTCATTTACCCAGCTCATTATACTGTGCTGGTCCCAACTTGTAGTTCTTTGAAGTTCAATAGATAAGGTCCGACAGACTGCTTGGAAATGATCCCACTAGTCCCTGAGATTCCCAGCTTCTCGTCTGAAAAAACAGTAGATCACAGTGGGAATAGGCAATCTCAGGTACTGTACCTATCAAATGTCTGTGACCTGGAAATCATTTTCAGGTAAAGGTCACCCTTTGAGCCATTGCATGGTATTCTGCAGTATCAAAAGTCTGTATTTCAAACTGTAACTTGACCAATTTGAAATCTCCAAAATAGGTAAATAATGGGATGGAAATAATTATGGGTTTTCTCATCTAGAATTTACCTGTTCCCTGTTATGATTAAACATAGGAGCTTAGAACTCATTTAGAAACAAACTTCAATTACCATTATTATCCTTTCAACACTTGCATGGTATTATAATCCATCTCAATCACAGTGTAACATAGTGGGAGTTAGGAGACAAATGTGTATGGGGGAAGATGGAGAGAGGCAAATACTTTCCTTTGTATTGGTTTGGGGAGACATTCTTCTTTTCTGAAGGTAGCTCTTGGGGGAAACTTTTCTCCCCAAGGCCTAATAAAGATTAGTGAGAGATGTCTGCAAAGCATTTGAAGCTCTTTGAAATAATGGCATGGATAAACATTCAGTATCACTGTTATTATCATGAAAAAGGAAAGCCCAGCATGTGATGTTTTGGGTCACTTCCAGCGGCCTCTTTTGATGTTCAGGTTCCCTTTTTGACCTTTACCTCTTGATATCTTTATACATTTATTGAGGCTGTTGGACAAAGTCTTGAGATCCTAAGCAACAGGGTGTTAAGACTGCATGACTGCTAGCCTCCATTTCTGTCAGTGAAATGTCTGAAAATGTGCTTCAAGTTTCTGTCTTTACATAGCTTGTTTGGCCACCTTGGTGGCAAAGTTAATATCTAGTCGATTTGAGGTTTTTTGTTCCAATTTTATTCCGCACTGTAGTACCAGAGTTTGATAGAGAAATTTTAATTAAATAGAATAAGTACTAAAGTAACTGCCATTTCCCCCCCCCATACTGTGTTTATGAATTTGAATAAAATTTTTTTAAAAAAGAAGCTGATGTAAGGGTATAACAAAGAATATAATTTTCAGAAACAAGAACTTCCCTGTACTCTGAATATAAATTAGTTCATGCTGAAAATGACTATAATGCTATCCTTGTGTTACAAAATACCAAATATAGGCAAACTTGTGTTCACTATAACTTATTACTATTTTTTTTTTTTTAAAGATTTTTTTATTTGTTCATACAGAACTGGGGTATAGGCCAGAGGCTCAGGGGCGGCGAGAGGCTTCACCAGAGACAGAGTGGGGAGCAGAACAGACAGATGGACGAAGTACACTGCTGAGGGGAGCAGGGGGCGGGTCAGGAGAGGTCTGCCACGCCATGTGGTCACCTCCGGGGCAGGCGGGAATTGAACTCATGAGGAAGCGGCTTTAGATTCTCAGTGCTGTGCTTTAACCCGCTGTGCCACCAGGGAGGACCCTTATTACTATTTTAAAGATTGTATTTATGTATGCATGCAGAACTGGGGTACAGGCCAGAGGTGCAGGGGCGAGAGCTGGGAGCAGAACAGGCAGACTGAGGAAGTACACTGCTGAGGGGAGCAGCGGGCCGGTCAGGAGAGGTCTGCTGCGCCACGTGGGTCACCTCCAGAGCGGATCAAACTCGAGGTGAAGCAGCTGGAGCGACCTTCATGGTGCTGCGCTTTTAACCTGTTGCGCCACCAGGAAGAACCCACACTATCGCTTATTTAAACAAGAAAGTGCACCATTACATTTTAGAAAGAATTTCATCCTTACAGATTGAACTTTAAATTATTTTCTCCTGGTCCTTAGAAGGCTAAATAAATCACAGGCTTCTATTTTGTGTCTTCTATACTCAAGGACTTGTGCTCATCAGAATAACTTATTCCCTGATTGGCACTATATTTGAAAGTCAGGTAAAATCAACACTTTTTTTTTCTTTTTCTTTTTTAAATGCTGGTGGTCTTTCCTTTGGAGTTTATGGGGCACTTTCTTCATAATCCTAGTTGATCAGATTTTTTGGCCTTAGGTTTTAAATGCTTACCCAATGAGAAGTTTGCTTACACACATGGGCTTTCCTCTCGCTAGTTTTTCAATTGATTTTTTTTTCCCAGTACCTACTCTGATTTCTGCATCCCCAAATGTAGAGATTTGTTTTATTTCTAAACATAAGTTTCACCAAGTGAAAGTAAACAAAAAAACAATGTTGAAATTTCTCATCAGAACTTAAGGATCCTCAAACAGGTTCATGGGAAATTGAAGAAAAGGATACTGTATTTGAAATGAACATCATGCTTTATGCAGAAGCAACCATCCTGAGACTGTGACCATGATGTGTGTGTGTCTGTGTTATACACATAAGGATCAAAAATCAGTGTTTAGATTAAGAAGCGTGATTATTAATTTTGTTTGATTAAATGAGCATAGATTGTATAATTACATAAGTTTATAAAATACATATTTTAAGTAAAGAAATCCTTTATGTTTAAATACATAGAGCATATATATTCATAATCTGTAGAGAATATATATATGTAAAATATATATATATGTATGTATATATATGTATATATATATATTTTCTTTTTCGAAGTATTCATTTTCAGTCCTTTAGGGGAAGATACTTCTTAAGGACCTTGTACTAGACTAGAAATAGCTGCATGAGGAGACCCTGAAGCTGAATGACCTGATCTTTGAGACTTCCCTATTGAGAGGATGGTTGTATCCAAAGCGGTTAACCTTAGGACAGCTTTCGCTCTGTGTTCTTTTTCTGAGGCCCCCCTCTTCCACTCATAATTTTAGTTAATTTCACTTAGCAGAGAACATCAAGTCTTCACAAACTGCCATCTTTCTATTTCAGCCTTGCCTTAAATTCAGCATGTTGAAGCTGAGTTTCTCCCTTTTAAAGTTCTCTTGCTCATGCCTTCCCAACTGTGTTGATTCTTCTCTCTCTCTTTTTCCCTCCCTCTTCCCCCCCTCAATGGACTTGTTTTTCTACTCTCATTTTTATTTTTGGGTCATCACAGCAATACATGTCAACTGTCAAGTCAAATGTCTCTCCTCACTGGAAATTTATTATCGCCTTTGTGGCCTCCATATTATTTTGGTCTTGTTTCGGTTACAATTTTTGTATTCAGGTCTGTTCTCTTCTGTGTACAGGTTCGCTGAATATCATCGATAAATGTCATAAAGTGACATTTTGACGAATAAGCTGTGGTGTTGCTCCTGCCGCTCATCAGTTCAGCACGGGCTGCATGAATAGCAGTCGCATGCCAGGCTGCATGTTGATAGCTGTGTCTTCCCATCAGAAGATTCTTTTTTCCTCCCTATCAAGTGAAAACTTAGATTTTATAGAAAATTATAAAATGCAGAAAATGAAAGTGAAGAACTGAAATCACATATCTGCAGTTTTTTCTATCCTTAATGATAAGCCAATTTCCTAGGGGATTTTATTGTAATATACCAATGAAATACTTACAGTCATCACTTTGCACTTTAAAAAATAGTTTCCAAGCAGCAGTTCCTGTATTATAGAGAAAATCTTATAGCTTGAGGAACTACCATGTCTTTTCAAGCTGCAGAACCAGTCTGATTTTTTTTTCTTGAGTTTAATACTTGGTCTTTATGTTGGGGGCTAAAATACATGATCTTCTAAAAGAGTATGTCTCATATTTTTGTGTTTTATAGCTTTTTGATCTCACTGCCATGATGGATTTAATTATGAGGGAACTGTGATTATCTCTAGAAGCTCAAGTTTATATATAGTAGACTATCCCTCAATAAGGAAGGAATAAGTAAAAAAGCTAATGCTATGATGGTAGGTTTGAAGACATCTTGCCATGGATTCAGACCTCTGATCAGAAATAATTGGTTCATGGTATGTTTAAAACTTGGAACTTATCATCACATTATCCTGCCTCATGTTGGCAGTATCCTTTGCATAATCTCTGGATAGCAGATCCTCTATGACAGACCATAGGCCTATCTCAAAGCTGCTGCCTTATATTTTTCCCCAAAGGCATTTCAGATCCTGTTTAATATTTGTTAGTTTTGCTAGGTACTGAAGGCAGAGAGGTTGCATTAGTAATCTCATGAAGAAGGAAATCAGTACTTCTTATCTATGTTCCATATATTGTCAATCTGTCCAAGTAAACCTATTATATGGAAAGCTGATAAGGAACTTTGTTTTCCTCTTGCTATATTTGCCTGTACAGCACAGCACAGCACAGCACTGTGCCCCACTTTGGACAACCCTGTGGTAGAGTTTCGGCGCTCTAGATAAGGTAGACTATCTGTAAAATAGCTGAACCATTGTGCCTCCATAGGTTTTCACAATCCTGAAGGTGAGAGGAGTTGGGAGGGTGAAAGGGAGCCATTTCCCCTCCCCGCCCCTCCAAGAGTCCTAATGTTCAAAGACACCGCTGGTGTTCCCGTGGAGCCAGCGCTTCTGGAGCCATATGGCTACTGGGAGGTAACTGCGCGCTGGAGCCTTCCTGGTGTTGGTCTCCAAGGTATTCAGTTCGTGGCCCCTGCCCTTCCCTGTGAATCATCTCCTCAAGTCCTTCTCTCATTTTGTTGCCCTGCTTTGAACTTCTGTGTATTAATCGCTTACAAATTAAGGGCTCTAAGCAGTATATTCTGAGCAGTTTGGGTATACTGTCACCCACACTTTGTGAAGAGGATTGTTAAACTGTCCTGTGTTTCTGTACATCTCAATAATGCAATAATGTCACCCTCTTAAGTTCTTGCTCATTTGATCACATCTGTTTTCCTAATAATTTTCTAAATTATTTATTTCCATATGCACAATATTGGTGCGTTGCTTTTCTTGATATTTCTCAATATGTCATGATAACCAACTATATAATGAGGCTAAGGACATGTTTTCTTCCTGCTTTGAGGCTATTGTTTAGAAGACTAAGGAAGAGTAAAGAGCCAAATTATAAGGATCATCTGAAATTTCTTCATACAATTCACCATCAATTGATAGGACTTCTTTTTGTAGTTTTGCTTCTCGAGCTTACCACTGACTTATAATTTTCTTTTAAAAAATATTTATTTATTTATACATACATACATACAAGAACTGGGGCACAGGCTAGAGCTATGGGGATGAGCAGATTCACCAGTGACAGAGTGGGGCACAGAACAGGCAGATCTACTGAAATACACTGCTGAGGGAGCAGCAGGTGAGACAGGAGAGGTCTGCTGTGCCATGTGGGTCAGCTCCCTGGCTGGGGATCCAACTTGTGCTTCAGTGGCTGCAGATAGCTTCGTAGTGCTGTTCTTTAACTCACTGTACCACCAGGGAGGGCCCTGACTTGTTCTTTCTATAATTTATGTGCAAGCAAGAATTGAGATTGTATTCTGAAAATCAAACTGAACTCTAATCTTTCCTCAGGAGAGAAGACTCTCCCCAATAGATAGAATCTAGAGAATGTACTTCTCCGAGAAACCTATCAAATCCAGTTGTGTTTCTATGTAGGTGCACATGGGGTGTGCTGTGGTCTGCTCTAGAGAATATAAAATATTACAGTGAACTTCAAAAATCAAATCATTCAGCTTTCTGTAATGTCAGGTTCATCTCTGTCTTGTGATAGGTAGCCTCAAAAACAGTCTTTTAACTTAAAGGTCCCCCACTACAGAGGGTGGGTCACCAGCTGCTCCATAATAGCACTATTACCCTGCAAGTTAGGGCAGGAGAATAAAACACCATATCCAATTGAAGTTGCAAAGGAAATTCAAGGAAATGCAGTGTAATGATGATGATTATATTCACATATGAACAAAAGAACATGAATTGCATCCGCTGTCCTCAAATTTTCTTGTGAGATCATTTTATAAAAAGTTATATGATGTCTAATCCTTCAACATCAAGCCGTGAATGGAAATATAAAAACCATATAACCCCTCCTTAGATTTTGAAGGCAGGTATTCCCCTTTGGGAGAGTTGTAATGACAATAGTTTTGGTGTTAATGTACAACTATATTATATGTGTTCTGACTTTGGATTTATAGGTCTTAGTTGTAGTGACTGCCATTTATTCTACTTTTCAAATGTACTCAGAGGGTCCATAGTTACTTAATAAAGACAGAGTAAAAACTTCTTTCTTTGGAGTCATAGTTAGCATATAGTTAAATAATAACTAAACCCAGCGTGCTTTGTAATATTTGCTGCCTCCAGAAACCTTTGCTGGTGTCATTGATGTTAGGCATATTTTCCTGTCATAAACTTACCAGTTTTCCATTATATCTCATGATGAATACTCAATATGTATCTGTGAGAAAAATATTTGCTAATGCTCAGACAGATGCCATTTAGTCTTTTGGGACTCACCCCAACAAACAGCTGTCTTATTAATGCTCCCTGACTTTATGGACTATCATTTTTGAAGTCTCTTATTCTAGCCTGGCTAGGATAGCTCTGTTTGGACTAGTGCATTGTTCTCAGAGAAGACAACATACTCCCCTACCTTCTCTGTCTGCTGCCCCTTAGTAGTAAATGCTGTCATACAGCATGAGGGTCTTCTGTATCAGGTGGTAGTGCAGATTTCTGTTTCATTCAAGGGTCTTTGTTTCCCTGCCCCCCATCATCCTCTGTGTCCAGCTGTGAAGACTCTTACCTCCACCCACACTGATTAGAAAGGAGTGTGGCTCTCCTGGCCCCAGAACTGACCCTGACCCTTTCCCTAGTCCCAAGCAGTTCTGGAAGCTCAGCCCCCTCAGTACCTGGTTCATGCTGAGAGAGCGAGAGAACATTTTGAACACTCCTCCTTTTGTGTCGGCATCTCTCTGAGGTGCTTTGGAAGGACTCCAGCCAGGCATGGAAGGGCTCTTTGATAATATCTGATGGGTGGGTAAGAATTTCGGGCACCTGGCCAAGATACACATTGCCTGTAATCGTTAACTCAGTCTGTAAACAGTTCAAACGGCATTGAGAGGCCGTCAGTTATTACTTTAGGAGAAGCCTTTCATCTCCCTCTCGCTCAGAAGCCAGGCGCCCAGCACCGGCCGCTGCTGCAGTGCCGGGCCACAGTGCTCTGCACAGCCAGCGAGGCCGTGTCCACGCAGGGACGGACAATGGAGCTTGCTCCGACTGACTGACTTCCAAACTTTCTGCATTGGAGCAATAATTAAATCATTAATTTCCTTTTGTTCTGCACCTGACTGAGGCTGGAAGGAAAATGAAAAAAAGAAAAAGTCTTGATCAGGAATAGTGGGGAAGGAATTATCATCTCGTATCAGAAATTTCATTTTACTACCCACATTCACATTCTGAGAACTTTACAATCTCTCCGTTCATTTTTACAATTTTGCCTCTTACTCCAACTGATTCTACGTTTGATTCTTGCCATACTCTATGTCTCCAGTTAACTTTTCATTTAGTCACGATGAACTAGACCCTCAGTGGAGGGCACAGTCCTGGGTACTGGAGAAGACCCAAAGGAACACAAGGTAACAAGCATTCCTGCCCTTAAGGCGCATACTAATTGAGACCTTAACATCATGCTAGATATATTCTAGAGATAGCTGCCACCATGAGAGTTTATAATAAGTGCCAGATAAGACATAACAATGAGCTTCTACCAGAGTTCACGGTGAGGAGAAAGAGCAGCAATTTGGGCAAATGTAATCAGGGAAGCTCCAATTCTGTGGGGAAAAAAATAGTACTTTTAAAATTAGCTTTCTTTCATGCTACTTATCCACTTTCTTACACTTTTTTCGCTAAACTGCTATTTTTCTTAGGTTGAATGTCCTTGGCATATAGTAAATGGAATCATTTTGCTTCTTAGAATTTTTCTGAGCAGACGTGAAATTAGGAGCCCTGCTTTCCTATATTCTTCTGGTTGGCACCAAAAGATGGTACAGGGAGACCAAGCACAACTTATTCTGAACATTTCATTGATGAATATTTAACAAGATGTTCTGGCTACTATGAAATAATTTGTACCACATAACACGAGAACAAAATTTAGATTAGGCCATGACTTTTAAATAAGCAAATGAAAACTAAATCCTTGCACACTGTTCAAGGTGAGGGTGAAGCTCTAGGTTTTTCCCCTTACACCAGAATCACAACTATAAAGTAACCTAAACTTTTTCTTGTTCAAACAGTATCTTAACATTTGTGCTGTTTCCTTCAACCGAAGGAAAATGAAGAAGCCTAAAGACCTTTTTCCAGAAAGACAGAATGATGGGAAACTGCCTTATATAATTAACTTGACTGGGGCCCTCATAACATATTAGTTAGAAAGCTCTGTTCTTGTGCACCTCACTTTTTTTTTTTTTTTTAACCTCCTTTTCCATTTTGTTCAGTTTTATGGGTCACCCTTTCATTCCCTTTTGTGGTTGGGAGTTGTCACTGTCCTACCATACAGGTTTTCCTTGCTGACTCTGAATGATGCTTTGGAGGAGCATGGACAAAATAGAAGATGAGGCATGGCTTGGAGGTTCACAACCTTGCACCATACATACCATCCATCGTGTGTTCAGTTTTTGACTTAGTGACTTGCTGAGGATGAGCATTTTGGTGTATCTTTTCTTTGTCCCCTGTCAACTGATTCTTTCCCCCTCCATCATAGAAAAAAAAAAAAAAAAAGCAGCTCAGTTTTAAAAAAAGAGAAACCCTTTAGAAGACAGAGACACTAGAGCAAGCAAAATCAAATTTCTTTATTATTTGCCCAGCATTGTTATTTGTTCATGGTAAAAAAGAGAGTGGTTATTTTAAAGGATGTATTAAAATCACATATATATGTTACACCTGTAGAAATACAGAATTTATAAGGCATGTATACAAAGAAGATTTGTGGCATACTATCTCATCCCCTCAATTCAATGCCCTGGTAATTTTGTGCTCATTCACAGGTTTAATATATTAGGGAAGTTATGGAGGAAACCCTTCCATATAGTCTCTTTGGGGAAATAAGCGATCAGTCTAGGATTTTGGCCCCCCACCCTTGTTGCTTTCCTTCTATATGTAGTAAGGAAATTAGAATTATGGTTCATTAGATAATTGTTCACACATTTCAGCATGTGTCAGAATCAGTTTTAGAGTATTTGTTAAAACACGAATTTCTGAGCCTTACCCTGAGTTTCTGATTAAGTTACTCTAAGGAAAGACCCCAAAATGTGCATTTATATATATATATATATATATTTACTTATTTATATATATATATTTACTTATGCATATAAGAACTGGGATAGGTCAGAGGTGCAGAAGGTGAGAGAATTCACCAGAGAGAGGGTGGGGAGCAGAATGGCACATCTACTGAAATACACTGCTGAGGGGATCAGCAGGCGAGACAGACAGGTCTCTGTGCCATGTGGGTCAGCTCCCTGGCTGAGGATCAAACTCAGGCTGCAATGGCTGGGATAGCTTGATAGCACTGTGTCTTTAACCCATGCACCATGAGGGAGGCCCCAACATGTGCATTTTTAACAAATTCCTACATCACAACGATGTTGCTGGGTCCACATTTTGAGAACTGCTGCTTTAGTTTACTGCTTTCTTAATAAACATGATGACTTTAGCACGTGGCCACTGTCTTCACATGGCCAGAGCATCCAATTTGCATTAAAGAGACTATGGCTTTAATGTCAGAAAGTGAATAGTTACAAAAGATTTTGTCACATTGGCAGAGATTAAGTGCCCTGAAGGCTCTATCATTTACCTATAGGCAACAGGGACTCTTCCAGGCAGCAGGTGCCAGATGGGAGCTTCTTTTGGAAAAAGTATAAGCTGGGCTACAAAACAAATAATATGACATAGAGAGAATAAAATCAGTGCTCTTGAATGTTTTTTTCTATCATCTTATTCTTTCCACTTCTCTGAGCTACAGAATCTCTTAAGATTGTACATTAGATTATTCTGGAGGCCAAGTGATTTGAATTTTACTCTGGCATAACAAGCTACACCACAGCATCATCCCTTTCTAAATTGTTTGTGGTGGGATCAGCTCAAGTGAACCAATAACCACAAACTTCACTTTTAATAGGATTTATTCAGCCATTTAAACTTTTCCAAGTGTTTACATGTGTTAAACATTTAAGATGTTACATCAACAGTGTTGTATTGGAAGAAATAAACACTGTTTGTCAAATTTGTATCTCCAGCCTGCCTTTTTTTTTTAAGTTCTACTGAAAATTGTCTGTAGGGTTAAATGTTCATCTCTAATTGAGTATTTGCAAGACTGAATTGAATTTTCCCAGGTAAAAATTAATTTCTTTTGGTCCTCCCTGGTGGCGCAGCGGGTTAAAGCACAGCTAGAAGCTTAAGCCACTTCCACATGAGTTCGATTCCCGCCTGACCCGGAGGTGACCACATGGCGAGGCAGACCTCTCCTGACCTGCCCGCTGACACTGCTCCCCTTAGCGGTGTACTTTGTCAATCTGCCTGTTCTGCTCCCCGCACTGTCTCTGGTGAATCCTCTCACCCTCCTCATCTCTGGCCTGTACCCCAGTTCTATATGAATAAATAAATAAATCTTTAAAAAAATTAATTTCTTTTTCCCAATATTCCTTTTTTTTAAGTTTATGCATCATCTTTCCCCCAATTTTCCAAGTTTAGAACCTTTAACTCCTCATTATATAGCTTAATCTGTCAGCAAGTACTTTCAACAATTCCATCATAATCTCTGTGATTCATCCCTTTGCCTTTTCAACTGTCACCACCAGAGTCCAGGCTCTCATGTCAGTACTAGATTACTGGAAAGGTCTCTGGTTTCTGTACCTTCAGTTTTCTCTTTATCTCACTATAGTTTTTACTCTGACAATTTGTTCTTCTTGAAGTACTGTATTGGTGTGAGGTCTCCTTGCTTAAGAATTTAGGATGCGGCCCTCCCTGGTGGCGCAGCGGGTTAAAGCACAGCCTCTTCTGCATGAGTTCGATTCCCAACTGCCTGGGAGGAGACCACATGGCGTGGCAGACCTCTCCTGACCCGCCCGCTGCTCCCCTCAGCAGTGTACTTTGTCGATCTGCCTGTTCTGCTCCCCACTCTGACTCTGGTGAAGCCTCTCACCGCCCCCGAGCCTCTGGCCTGTACCCCAGTTCTGTATGCACAAATAAATAAATCTTTAAAAAAAAAAAAAAAAAGAACTTAGGATGCTTTTTTTTTTTTCCCACATATGAGAACAGGTATAACTTACCATGGCAGTCAATGGCCTGGACAATTTCACCCTACTTTAGTTATTCAAACTTTCTGCAGATCTCTTTTTCAGTGATTCACATTTTCTGCACCTTGAGATGTGAGAGAAACTGGTCAAGATCTTTACCTCTCTTCTCATCTGGCCTCTTGTTGTTGTTTTTCCCTTTAAGACTGTAATTGAGATGTTCCCAAAATTCATTTGACAGATATCTTGGACCATATTCTGTGCATATGGTTATTTTCCTCCTTTTCAAGCTCTGTCTTCTTTAAGGGCTAGCTTAAGATCCATCTCCTCTGCAAATTCCAGAAGACTGATTGGCCATACCACACAATGTGACACTTGATAGCATATCGGCTTGTACCACCATTTAGTTTGTACATATGTTATCTCCCCAATAAGACCATAACTCTTGGGCAGGACTTAACACCATTTTGGAAAGAAGATAAATGTTCGTTCGTCAAGTACTTGCCAACTAAGATACCATTTTTCAGAACCACTCTGATGTGCCCATGGGGAAAAAGCTCCATGCATACCCACCTAGCATCCTGTTTAATAGTTACATTAAGAGACACTCTGTCTTTACAGGGGACATTGGAAGCTTTTGATCTTTACTGTTACAAAGAGTTTTGGGAAATAGTAGCAACTGCAATTTTAGGGAGAAATATGGTTTTAGGACTAGACCTGTTAACACCCAAACTAGGAATCAACTTAGTGAGAGACAGCAACTCCGCTAGTTAGGTTTTGGCTACAAAGGGAGTTCAGCCTCTGAAGCATTTCAGGTAGGTGTGGGTTGAGCAATTAGATATGCCGCTGCTTTCTGAAGTAAGCTTACCTAAAGGCAAAAGAATGGCTTGATGACTGAGTGAGTGATTACTCTTGTATCGTAAGCACTCATTTATAAGTATCTGCACAGAGCTACCCACCCGAACAAACACTAAGAAGAAGCAAAGGACAGTGCCAAAGATCTAAGTGTAGTCACTGTGTCAACAATAATATCAGATAAGGTGGTTTTATGGAGAAGGGGTACAGGGGTGCAGAATCAATGCACCTGTGGTTTGGTGATTCAGAAACTTGGTGCCATATTATATGGCACCATGAAGCCACCTTATGTTCCCGCCACCCCATGGTGGCTGATGTCATATAATTACCCATTTGCTAACTGGGCCAAGAGGAAGTGGATTGGATGAAAGCCAGACCTCTTACTGAACCACATTCAGAACCTATGAAACCAAGTAACTTTTGAGACTCCTTTCTTTGCCATTGAAACCATTGCCACAGTTTACCTAATGGTGGTGATTTTTATAGATATCATGCACTTTGCTTGCCTATTCCTAAGGCAAATTTGTTCTCATCTAAATTTATTCAGATGAGCTCCCGTGGCTCACACAAGTGCCAAATTATGGTATCTCAAGCAGGAACAGGGTCCAGACAATTCTTGTTGGCTGAACTAGGACTGAACTTAATCCTAGACTGACTCAGCGTCTCTGCTAAAGTTGTTTAAAATTCTGATATCCCGCCAGAGATTTGTTTCTAATACATTCTCAGCGTGCATTATGAATCACAAATGAATGGCCTCTCTGGAGACCAAGAAGTCAACCTTTCAATGTTCGTTCCGTTCAGTACATATTTATTGACTGCCTGTTATGGTAGGGCATTGTGCCGTGTGGCTTATAAAGGCATTCCTGTTCTCAGCTTTAGAAGATAGGAATATAAAGCAGAAGCTGAAAAGTCACATACAATAAATACAAGCTAGTTAATTGGGACATTTCAGATGAAAAGGAGATTCTTCACCTGTGGAAGTAGTAGATAAATGTGCCCTTGAAGGACAAATAGGGTTTTAACAAGTGACAGAATAAGAGTAGCAGGTATTGTAAGAGAATGTGAGAGTTTGAACAATGTGGTTGGGTTTGGACAAGAATATACTACTTTCAGGAGAGAACAGGGATACGACTGAAAAGGTAGAAGAGAGGATCAGGAATTAACACATTTTGAGTGATTTCTATATGCAAGAGCCCTTGGTACTTTAAACATTTTATTTCATTTAATCTCTGCAGTGATCTTCTTGGGTGAGTGGTGGTATCTGCATTTTTTTTAACTCATAAGGAAACTGGGATTTAAGAGGTTAGGTCACACTCCCAAAGGCACACATACTTTGCAAGTGACAAAGTTGAAATGTGAAGCCAAATTGTCTGATTTCAAAGCCCATGCAGATCACTGAAGCCTAGATCTGACAGGCTGAGGAGTTGAAATTTAATTTACAAAGCAATAGAGAGTCACCAGTGGTGTTTGAGTAGGATGACACAGTAAATTCCATGTTTAGAAGATCATTCTTGTACAGATATGTACAGAGCATTAAAATGACAAGATACTAAAAAATGTATTTTAATTAGCCAAATCCAGAGACATAGAGGAGGTAGGTTTCCAAAGATGCATTTAAATGACTGGCTACAGGGAGAAGGAGTCATGATTCTGAAATACTTAGCCTGTACCTCTAAGAAAATAATGATGCTATTAACAAAAACAGATAAGTTAAAGAGGGGTAGATGGAGTAAAGGGCAAAGATGTTATGTAGGTTTGGCATATTTGAGTTTGAGATACCAGCAGGTGTATAAAGAAATGCTATCTAACAGGCCGTTTGGCTTGCAGGTGATTTGACTGTGGAGACAAATGCGAGAGTTACTATTAAAGAAGTTGGCGTGAGTAAGAACCCCAGAGGGAGAGATAAGAGAGGTCAGAGAACATATCATTTTATTTTGAGAGGAGGAAGAAGAGAATAAAAAGGAAGAGGCAATAAATAAGGACAGACAGACATGCAAACTAGACTGGCTTTATGGCATGAACAGCAAATGAGGAAAGTGTTAAGAATTGAATATTCAACAGGTCATAAGTAATGGAGCATCAATCTTTTAAGAAACAACTGGCATCAAGTTCAGATACATCCTCTCTTCTTTCTTTCTCAGCTCTGTTATAGAGAGGCAATCAGGCAATCAGACACAATATTTTCCCACTAGGAAATATTTTATATTTAAGCTAGTGAGAGCTCAGTTTCACATTAGTAAAATGTCAAGTCTTGTCCTAAATCCTTGGCTTCGGAAAAATTTAGTTCCCAAGAAGACTCATGAAATTTGGGTGTCTCTATTCTTTTGCTCTGTATCTATCAAGTCTCCTTTCATGGTTTTCAGTACATGAAATTCATGCCCAGAATTCAGGATTCTGGTTGCAAGCCAAGAGGCACTGCATTGTTTCTGCAACCTAACCTAATTTGTGAAATGGGTAGTAGTAAAGGGAGTAGTAAATGGGCAGTAGCTAATGAAGGATTACAAAGCACTTTGCTAGGATAAAATACAACATCAAAGATGAATAATAGACTTAATTTAGGGTGAAGGGCTCCATTAACAGAGTAAAAATAAAAAAGGACAAAGGGTAGTGTTGCTTTGTACCTTGATAACAGTGTACAAATCAGAAGTGCTGCTATTGATCTTCATTGCCCGGTGAACTATCAACCTAGGAATTTGGCTCCCCTCCCTGACTCTCTTAAGTACTTCCCTTACCCGCTAAGTCTGGTGATGGCACCTCCCAGAATCTCCTGACAGATGCAAACAGGAACTTCTCCTCAACAAAGTCAACTTGATAACTGAGAAGATTCCTTTTCCATTTATCAGCACTTTGATTATCTTTTTGTATCTCTTACCATCTAGCCTTAGAAAAATAAAGAGGTTTGAGGAATTAGGAAGTAACAAAGAACTCATAGTTCACAAAGAACAAGTCAAGGGATGTTTGGAATATTTGAACATACAACCACATTTGGTGAGAGGGCCAGAGTAAGCTGGACTGCTGAAGCTGCTGCTAGGAAACAGAAACAAAGGAAAGGTAATGATAGCAAAGGTCTCCTCAAATAGAGACTAAAATCTGGGCTTCAGACACCTCAACTTTTCAGGGTATGTGTAAAACATGGAAGTA
This sequence comes from Condylura cristata, assembly GCF_000260355.1. Lineage (NCBI taxonomy): Eukaryota > Metazoa > Chordata > Mammalia > Eulipotyphla > Talpidae > Condylura > Condylura cristata. The sequence goes on along the minus strand of NW_004567118.1, from coordinate 13,120,543 downwards.
GGAAATACAATCATCTCATTATAGTAAAGGTAAGAAAAAAGATCCACTCAGAAAAAAATATGTAATACTATTGGGTATAAATGGACTCTGATTTTTTTTTATATGTATGTATTAACACAAATCAATATGAGATTTGTATCTTTAGAAAATGGGCCTCTTTTACCTTTTTTGTTTGTTTATTACAAAAGTTTATTTTTACATCATTTTGTACATTTTTTTTT
>NW_004567118.1:13101258-13119551 GCF_000260355.1 Condylura cristata | reverse complement strand
TAGACCTACATTCAAATTTAAGACTCTTGAGCCATTCCCTCTTTTTGATGGAGAGATGCCTTTTTTCCCCATTAGGGATTATGTTTGACTCAGCACATTGATACTGAGGAAAGACAATACAACAATGTTGGGAATGGGTTTTTAAGCAGGAAGTTTTCTCTGAAAGAACTGAGTTTTGTTCCAGGTGATAGAGGAGCCCTATTGCAATATAAAAGGGAAGGAAGAGAACGCTTCCTTGCTAAGAGGTCGAAATATTGTAAACTTGACTTTAAAATCAAAACTCACAGGAAGTATACAATTTCGGAAAAGAAAGCAAGAAATATGATAATCATATTCTGATCAAATGACAAGCGACCATCAAATTTATTTTTTCTCATGTCTGTGTTTAAAACAGATAGTTCAACATGCATTCGCCCCCTTAATAACTACTAAGTGTGTGGTATTATACTAAGGGACAAATGACACCTAGTCTCTGACTTTCAACAGCTCAGAATCTACTTTACATGGACAAAAGGACTAATACTTTATTGAACTTCTGCTAAGAACCAGGCATTCTGAAGGAGGAAGTGGTTACTAGGGTGGGCCACAGTAAAACAATGACTATATAGATATAAGAAGTGTTATTTACAGATTTTGAATATATCTCTTTAGGGGATATTTAGGGGACAAGGTTTAATTCTGAGAACTGAGAACTAGTAAGATGAATAGAGAAGAACCTAATCTGGGTTTGGGGGGGGGGCATTGAGGGCAAAAAGAGAGCTGTAAGACTTAAAGATAGGGGAAACGCCACTTTTTTTCTTAAGAAGAGAGGGAATGATGCAAGGGAAGAAAAAGTAAAAGGACTTTAGCAGAGAATCAAACTACTTTTCCCATCTCATGCATTTTCTGTAAAAGGTTTCTTATGAGCAAAGACAGTGTTTTTCTCTGGTTTAATTCTCTTTATACCTAGAACTCTGCCAATAGAGGCCACTTACATATCTTACTTTTTAGTTCCTAGGTTGCTGCTGTTAGAAATTACTAAAATATTCAGAGAATGAAAACCAATTGGCACCTATGCCAAGATACCCAAGCACCATCCGTTGAGACCCAGTGAAATGCTGAACCCAAAATGGCAAACCCTAACAGGCTCTCGCAATACCATCTCTCATTTTTTCTTTCATCCCTTGCCTGGAAGGCTACACCGTGGGTGGGAATAAAAATCTACTCTCCTGTTGCATCCAGGCAGCTGCCAGGAGTCTGTTTGCCTTGTTCTTTGCTGGCAAATCATTAAACAGTCCCCCCAAAGCCGGCCTCTTCCCCAGGGCCACCCCGTGGACAGGGATTCAGGGCTGTGGTCAAAGGGCTGTCAGCAGTGAGGCTGGAGCCCTGGGCTGTCTCCAACACAAGCCTATCCTGACTGTTGCCTCTTCTGAACAGAAGCCTCTTTGGCCTGATCTCAGCCCCCCAATTGCTTCTGAGGAGACTCTGGGTATCTGAGTTGGCTGGTGGCTTGAATAATTTTGTACTTTCTCTGATTTAATTTCTAAGTTTTAAGTGCCACTACCTCCATACTCCCTCTGTTACTCCCTCTGTTCTTTAGGGACACACTGGCCCGCAGCCCATACTTTCTCTACTTTGTGATGCAAAGGCAATATTTGTTCCAGGAACTGGGGACTGGAGTCAGCCAAGCAAACTCTATAGCTTCACTCCACCCCCTCTCACAGCAAAACAATGAAAGCCAGGACTTAGACGGAGCTGAGCTGCCCCTTGGCTGTAGTATTGGCCCAGGAAGGGATGGGAAGCCCCTGAGCAAATCAGTTGTGGGAGACAGAAGTCTGGGTGTGGCCTCGGAGGTTGAGGCATAGCACTGCAAGCCAGCCACAGCCAATCAAGTGTGAGTTGGATCCCCGACCAGGGAGCTGACCCACATGGCACAGCAGACTGCTCGTGGCCCGCCCGCTGCTCCCTCAGCAGTGTACTTCGTCGATCACCTGTTCTGCTCCCCGCTCTGTCTCTGGTGAAGCCTCTCACCGCCCCTACACCTCTGGCCTGTACCCCAGTTCTGTATACATAAATAGATAAATCTTTTTTTTTTTTAAAGTATGGATAAGAATTTCTAGGCCAACTTGAAATCCCTATACCTCAGGCAGATGGCTAAGCCTGGCAGACATGGAATGTGTGTTAAATAACCAGATTGATTTAATCATTCTATACTTTCTGCATCGAAACCACCCAATTTAGTAATGCTTGAGTAGCTCTGCCGGTAGTCCTGAGGTGCCTCTGGCATATTTAAATAATCTGATTTCCTTAAGTCCCATTTCTTTGGTCTTTTTTCACAAGAACTGTCTTTACTCTTTGACCTTTTCAGCATTCAGATGTCAACCCAAGTAATTATCTTAAAACATACACCACCTACTTCTAGCAGCTTTCTAAACTCCCGTCATCTCTGACATGAGTGTGGCTAGCACAAAAACAGCAAAATCAAAAAGCAGACTCTGTCAGGCTTTTTGCAAAGAGCACATCAGGTTTACTTGGAACATCTGTGAAAGTTTAATCAACTACAACTCATGGTCAGAGTAAGGGAAGATGGCTTAGGGAGATTCCTCACCCAAATCTCCTGACACCCTTATGCTGAAAATGTGAGTAGATGTTACTGCTAGTGACATGGCCACATGTGTCAAGACCTTTCTGCAGAGGACCTTCCTGAGCAAGATGTGGCTAGACAAAGGGCTCCAGGAGTGCTGTGTACAGACTGGGGGCCTGTGAAGGTGGGGGTCCCGCTGAGATGCTAGTCACTACGGAGAAGGACTCAGCTGACATTTTAGGACCTCTCGTAGGAGTCTCAGTAATTTGAGCCCTCACATGATGGAGAAAAGGAGTTCAAACTGCATGACTGGGTGTCTTCCAAGGTCTTGACCTTCGTGAACCCCAGAAGCTTCATGTCCCATTTTACTGCCTTTCTACAGAGCTCTGCTATCACTAAACTGATATTTGATGGGATTCTTCTCCTTGCTTCTGCTTTCAGGAGTAGCCTCCTCGTACGCCTGTGACTAGAAGTCATTCTGGGTCGAGTCAGGACAAAACCTGTTTCTATATAGGGGTACAATGGACAAAAGCGCTGCCTCTTGGGTGCCTAACCTTTTTCTCCATTTCTCTGTCCAGCTACTACCAAGTAAGCTTTCTCCTGCAATACCAATTTATTTTTTAATTATTTCAAAGCAACTCAGTTAACTCTCCTTTCTCCTTTCTTTCTTCTTCCTGCTTATAATCCAGTGATCCACCTTCACTATGATCCCAGGCAGAGTATGGGGTCAGAAAACCCCACCATGGGGCCAGTGCAAAGAGGTTCAGTTACATCATGGAGCTCAGGCAAATCTGAGACTAAGGTAGGGGAATTTTAAATTGAAGAATAGAGTCTCTAATGTGAAGTGAGGCAGTGACCAAAGTGGTAGTCTAGCTGAATGACCATCATTTGAGCTTCTGTGACCTCTAATTTCAAGGCACACCTTTCTCATCCTAAATAAACATGGACTATTCACTGGGAAAGCATCCCTGAGCAATGTCTGGATCTGGCTGTCTTTGTTGTGGCTAGGAGAAGAGATGAGAGGACTCCTAGGGAGAGAAAGAAAGCTGAGGCTTCTGGGCAGAAAGTGCCTGGGCCCAGAGGAAAAGGCACAGACAGTACTTGCGCCTGTCTTGTTGCTAAGAACTATTCAAATTTGAAAAATTTTAGTAATAGGGATCCTGAAGACTTCCATCCATGTGTTGTAGTGCTCAACTAATATTTGGGGTCCCACACAGAGTGCGCCCCAGCACATGCCCCTGAGGGTAGCATGCAGAGTAGGCAGGGCTCCGGGGTTGAAAAGGAGACCTCAGTCTCTCTGAATGCTTGCGTGAGCATGGACAGTCTGGAACTTGAGCCTCACATTCCTCCTCTAAGTCTGAAAAGCAAGTCTTAAAAGCCCTGTAGAGCTATGAGTCAGGCTCAGCTGTCAACAACTCACATCTCTTTTACAAACTTATGGCAGTTTGTATGGATGCACAGTGAATTTTATTCACCAAGTCCTAGGATCACAGAGAAAACATGTGCTGAGCACCCTTTTCCTCTCAGGCTTTATCACATGGTTTCCTCTTGGCAGCTAGCACATCACTTCAGTTCTCCTCTTTTCAGATTTCTTGCTGGCCAAGCACCCCTGTCCCTCCCAGCAGGGTTTTCTGGATCAGGTAAGAATACGAGTGGCTTCTGCCATCTATCCTCTCTCTGCTAGTTCCCTCCCATCAGGTGATAAGGTTATCTTTCTCCAGTTCCACCTTGTTTTTTTTTTTCCTTGTTTTTTTTTTTTTTTAAATCATACAATTAAGCAGGAATACATTTTCCTTGTTAAAAACATTTAAATAAATAAATCCTCTTGACCATTCTCTAGCCTCCCAACTTAACTCATTAGGAAACATTAGCCATCCAGACATAGTGGCAGGCTAAGGTAAACATGTCTGAGGTTTCAAACCCAAGCCTGGACAGGTAGGATGGAACCTGAGGATGTAAATGTCGACCTCTTAAGTGAAGGTGACCAGATTGGGCCTCCAATGCTGTTCTGGTGCTGGGAGCCGGAAGCAGCAATTCCAGGCTAATCTGTTCTTCCCACCCCCACAGCTACAGGAGAGGAGACTGACTTTATGGTGCTGGTGTGTCCTGCTGCCTTAGATAAAAGTCAGATAGTTCTAAGTTCAGGTAATGGAGGTTGTACAGAAGAGAATGATTATAGAATCTGAAAAGAGGAAGTGCGGAGAAGGCTGCCTTTGATGTCCAGCCAATGTTCCTGATTACAAAGGCAAAATTGTAGTAGGCAGTAAAGTTACCTGTCCAAGGCCTGGTTGAAGGTCTGTATGTGGAATCAGAGAACTAAGAGATTATTGCGGTAAAGATGGGGGGTGGGGGTGGAGGGTGGCTGGGAAACAGGAGACATTAAAGAATTGCTTGCAAAAGCACACACCCTAAGAGGAGGAGATGCCACGGATAAAAGTAAGACCAGCATTAAGTTCGGGGCTCACTTGAGCCCTGGAATGCCCTTTGTGAGGAGGTAATGAGATCACATGGCCTCCTTCATGGGAAGGAGGCGGGCTGAGAACTGGAAGAGCTTGTTCAGTGGGGTCTGGAGGCCTGAGCACAGGAGGGAAGTGACCGTGGATAATGAGCTGTCCCAGACTGCCTGTGGAACGCTGGCGTTCAGAGGCACCGTTGATGGCCAGAAGAGAAGCAGTCTGAAAGGGCTTTGTCCCTTCCAAGAGCGAGGAGGGGCTCGCGACTGGAGATGTAATAAAAATAATCACCATTTCATGAGCACTTACTGTGGGCTCCTGTTAGCTCCCAGTAATCGGGAGGCATTTTTGTTCCCTTTGTGAAGCTGAGAAATAAGAGGCTTAGAAAGGCTAAATAACTTGCCCAACATCACACAGGTCAATGATGGAGTCAGAATTTGAACCTTGGGTCTGTTTGGGGTGGGAGGGAGGGAACAGAATCAGATTAAGTTCGAGGAGGTGGACAGAGAAACAGCGTCAAGAAGATGAACTATAGCACACCCCAAAGGCATTGCACACATCTTCTGGTGAGCGAATCTGACTTCCCAGCCTGGGCGGCCTGGCCCTGACAGCAAGGTCCTATTAACGTGCCCCTCAGGGCAGCACCTCCAGTAAGAGTGCCCCATCTCCTGGCCTTTCTATAACATGAAGATAATCCTAAATTCATCATGTCCCCACGAGCCCTCCCAGGAAACCCTTTCTCCCCACCCCTTCCTGGTGCCACAGGACTGGTGGCCTAACGTAGAAATCATGTTTGCCACTTGGTCATTAGGAGACCTTGCATCCCGAGGAGGCAAGTGAACTTGGGCCCCTTTTCTTCTCCTCCCACCTGACAGTTACCTGGAGGAGGAGGTGAGGACAGCCTCTGTGTTATACGTCAGAGCTACTCACCGCCTCAGTGGGCAGTGAAAAGCATACTGGTGGAATGGCTGTTTTGTTTTCATTGTTAATCTGAGAATATGCTCATAAAAGAGTCAAACCATATAAAAATATAGTTGAGTCTAGTTTTCATTGCCCCAAATATAACTGCAAAAGAAATATCATAGTACTTGATTTTCTTTTTATCAAATTAAATCTGACCTCCAAGTCCTAGCCCACTAGGTGGGTGGAAATTTGTTTTCATAGGAACGTTTGTGAGCGCTCCCAAAACAGCTCAAAGGTCCTGGGACTTTAGGTAAGCTGGAATACCTGAGGGGATCTGTGTCCAGGCTGGTCGCCATAAAAATTACCCCTTGTGACACATCATCTTCTCCAAGGCCCAGCCTCCCAGGGTCTATCCCGGGACACAGGCTGAAGATTTCGCCAGGCTGGTACATCTCCTGGCCTGTCCCCCCTCCCTTAGGATTCCTGGAACTCTATCCCCTCCTCAACCCCACCCCAGCCACACTCCTTTCTGCATCAGCACACTCAACATTGCTCAGAGTTGGTCTTTAGTAACATTTGCTTTCAGCAGATGCCCCTGAGGCAAGGAAATGAGGGGTGGCAGCTACCTCAGAATGGGAAGAGGGACAGACACAGGACAAAATGTCAGTCGCTCTCATTCTGTCCTCTACTTCCACAACCACACAAACAACTGAATATCCCGTATGTTGGCTTTTGAAGTATTCACCGCGAAGCACCGGCCTGTCTTTCCCCACTTCCTCTCTAACTCCTCTCTCAAAGTCACCAATATCAGGACTGTGGTGTGCAGTGTGTTATCTTATAGTTAACTATCAGTTATCTGGTTGTGGACCTTCAATATTTGATCAGGAAATATTGATTGAGTTCCTACTCTGTGGCAGGCACTCAAGGAGCAGGGGAGGTCAGCTGTAGCCTGGGGGCGAGAGGGAAGTAGCAGACTGCAAAATAACTGGGAAGGACAGGGCCCCAGAGAGTCCACTGACCTATCCCACGAGGGTGGCCAGTGCCGAATGTGTGGATGTGAAACAAGTTATTCCTGGGAACGGGTTGCAGTGGAGGAAGAGGATGGGAGAGCACAGTGAGCCATGAAGCAAGGCAGAAGGTCCTGAGCCCAAGCAGGCACAGTCTGAAGCTAATGTCTAGAAGTCCAGACACCATCCCTAGAGCTCTCAGGGGCCTTCTGAGGACTTCAAGTAGCATACTCAAGTTATTCCCATGTTGGCTTTAGTGTAGAGAATGGGACGGAGCGAGATGAGCCCAGTTAAGAAGTGATTCAGTAAACTGTGGTCACTCTGATGGTCTGTATTGGAGTAGCCATAGTGGCAATGGAGGAAAGAGGACAAGCAAGAGAAATGTTTAGGAGGCGGGATAGTTAAACTCTGCTGATTGCTTGGGTGTGTTTGTGGGGGTGAGGAGAGAGAGGAGGTGGGAGGCACAGCTGACTTGCATAGTGGGTGGATAGTAGTTCCAGTCCCTAAAATAGGGAACTCTGGAGGAGAGATGAAACAATTAGCTCAGATTTTGAAGATGCTATGTTTGAGATACCTTGTTAAAGGCATAGGTGTGAAACTCAAGAGAGGCTTAAGCTGCACAGATGTTATTAATGATTTGTGTGTGGAAACCAAAGCCGCAGGCTTGGCTGGGGTCACCCCGGGGAGCACGGAGAGTGAAAAGAGAAGGTGTGGGTTGGAATCCTAGGATCATCAGCAATATTTCAGGGACCTGTGTTTGGGCCTCTATACTTTAGGAATGTTATTAGGAAGACATGTGAAACATGAGGGAAGGCATGTTTTCAAAGTCAGTTAGCAAATGTTATCAACTTTTAAAAATCTTACCCTGCTTCCATTTCTTCTGAAGGGAGAAGAATGAGCATGGTTAGTGCCTCAGTTTCCTCATCTTCAAAATGGAGGTGAGGAAAGGGTGGAGGGGGCCAGAGGACTATAGTAAAGGAGCGTGGGTGCCTTGGAGGTGGGTGTGCTATGGCAACATAACCTCTGAAGAGGTGGGATCCTGATCCTATATTTCTGAAACATACAGTGTTGTGAGCCAATGTTACCTTAGTTTAAAAAGTAATCATTGGTCCACAGCATTTACTCAATAAATGTAAATTATCTCCATTATTATCATTAATTATTAGCGTGGACAATGAAGACTGGCTCTGTGTTCATTTGGCGTTACATGACTCCAGAGGATGGAGTCAGACAGAGCTGAGTTCTAATCTTGTGTGACCTGGAGCCTCAAGCTTCTTTCTTTTTTTTTTTTTTTATATATTTTTTTTGAAAGATTTATTTATTTATTCATACAGAACTGGGGTACAGGCCAGAGGCTCAGGGAGGGTGAGAGGATTCACCAGAGACAGAGTGGGAAGCAGAACAGGCTGACTGACGAAGTACACTGCTGAGGGGAGCAGTGGGCGGGTCAGGAGAGGTCTGCCACGCCATGTGGTCACCTCCGGGGCAGGTGGGGATCGAACTCATGCGGAAGTGGCTTTAGTTTCTCAGTGCAGTGCTTTAACCCGCTGCGCCACCGGGGAGGGCCCTCAAGCTTCTTTCTTTTTAATGGGAATGATCACACCCAGCTCCTTAGTGAGATAGCATCTAGGACCCTGGTTCTCTGGAGGTGTTTCCTAATGGTTCATTTCCTCCCCTTCCCTCTTCCACAGGGAGGGCCAGAGAAGTCTGGTGACTGACTAGCGTTTCCCTGTCAAGGCACCCTCCAGTACAGCACTGTGCTGTACAGACTGGTCCCTGCTGTGAAGGCCTGAGGCACATTGGTGGTTAGGTATTTGCAAACCTTCTCTAAAGACCACTCTTCTCTAAAGTGATTTTCCCTCCCTCCCAGTTGACCCACCGGTCTGTGAGAGGCATTCTGGCATCATCACGAGAAAGCTGGACTCTGGGGAGGGGAGGGCAGCCGAGGGGAGGGATGTAGTGAAGCACTGGATTTCCATGGCTTCTCAATGTGCTCGTGAAGCAAGGTCTCGCATCTTGCATGTGGTTAGAGCAGCTGACAACTGAGACTTCACCATGCCCAGCTGTGCTGTGTACTCACCAGGTGGTCCTTCTCAGATGCACACCTGTAGGCCTGCTCCCGGGTCTGGCTCTTGACTCTCCCAGTGTCAGCTCCTGCCTGCCTTGGTGCTGGCCTCCCTGAACGGCCCCTCCCAGCCCTGGCCAGGCTGCTCCCTCTCCAGAGAATGCCGTGCCCCTTGGAGGCGGCCCACTGAGTGGACACATACCCACTCCCAAGGGAGTGCTGAAGCCACCTGCCCTCACACGGGGGATTGCTAGGCCCTTGAATGAAACTGCACAGTAACATCACGGCCCGATGGGCTCACACTGTTGTCCTCTGGACGTCTATAAGACAAGGGGCCTGTGTTACCCAGTGTTGGCTCCTGAGAGCTTCACACCGAGGGGCCTTCTGTGGGGTTAGATCGTAGACATGAGTGGACACATGATTGGGCCGATGGACAGACACAGGCCAGTGGAGCTTGTTGAGGCAAGTGAAAACATCCCCTGATTTAGGTGCCAAACTTCTCTAGGAGTGGAGAGGGTTGCATAAACTTTCTCCCACACTAAACCTTGATCACCCCCAGACTAATAGCCCTCGGCTATACTGGGGGTAACAATGGAATTTCTTCTTCCCCCTCAACACCCCCTGTCCAAAGATTTTTCTTGAACAAGGACACAATTCAAAGGAAGGTGGTTGTATTTGTTCAAGGGACTGCAGTAATACAGTGAGAGAAGATGACTTTAAGTGCTTTTAAGTAGTGACTGTGCTTTCATCATTGACATTATCTTCATAAATTCAAAATTCTCTCTTTGATGGTTCTTTCTGGAAGTCCTTTAGATTTCAACAGCAGTGGAAAGGGAAGCGTGGACAGCTCCCCTTTCTTGATTCTTTCCACCATGTGGGAGTCCCTGGTCCCCAGGAGTATCCATACTTTGTTCTCATAGCTCTCTGGAAATTTCTTGATTCAAGGGGGTGTTGGAATCAGACTGAGTGAGAAGAGAGTATGTTCGCCCAGTTTCTGTTAGCATGCATTGGGTAGCCACTGCTTAGCACTAGCCCAGCTACAGCATCTTGGACTTGACCTTCCATACCCTTGGAGCAGGTGGCTGAGCTGGCTCCATCTCCAGGGCATCATCCTGGGGACAGGATGCCCCCAACCCCAGGCATTATGCTGTTCCAGAATTACCTCATAGCCAAGCCTCATATCAAATAGTCTCTTCGCCCTCTTAGTGCCCCACTTAATCTCAGGATGGGCATAGACAGGGGCAAAGGGGATTCTGAGAGGAGCAAGCAGGATCAAGTGAGAAGATCCAAGCCCCATGGTAGACGGGCACCCACAGGGCAACAGCTGCTGGGCAGGGTGCTGGTAGGGGTCTTGAGGAAACACCCAGCACTGCCATGGGGAGCAAAGAGGGAAGGGAGGATTCTGAGGACACTGACGAAGGAACACATGGATATTCTCTTGGCCTGGGGTTGTGAAGCAGCTAGAAGAAATGGCAGGTAAGAGAGGCTAGGGTTAGGACAAGCCCTCTGTCATGGCCAGTTTGGACAACCAGGACTTGAGGGTGGTTGGAAGCTCTTCCTTCAGGTCTCCCTTGTGAGCACCTTTTGCTCTGCTCTGTCCCATCTCCATTCATCCTCTGTTGTGCCTGGCACCCCTGAAAGGACGACCAGTGGCGACTAGCTTACTGTGGGACAGTCCACGAAGGAGGCTCCTCTTCCTGTTTGGGAAGGGCCTGGAACACACAGAAGTACTTGGTGCTCACAGCTCGCTCCGAGCCTCCTAACCCAAGTCTCTCTCTCTGCAGTCCCACCCTCTGTACCTGTGCAACGCCAGTGATGATGACAATCTGGAGCCTGGATTCATCAGCATCGTCAAGCTGGAGAGTCCCCAACGGGCCCCCCGGCCCTGCCTGTCACTGGCCAGCAAGGTAGAATCACAGTTGACTTCACACACGCTCTGAATTCGGCCCATCTCGGGGCTGTAAGAGGTCCCAGGGCTTGTTCTCCCCCTTTCTCCCTTTCTCCCAGTTCATTCAAGTTTCCCTAACCCCATGACTGGCCTCAGGGGGTGGAAATTAAGGTCTCTGTCCTTCACCATCAGCCGTCTACCTCGAGGGCATGCCCCCTACTCCATCTCCTTTCTCCTCACCTGGAAATTCCTGAACATCCCCCAACCCTGCCCAGGGTCAGGGCAGTATGGAAATCAGAAATATTTACTGAGCACCTTGCAAGGACAGCAGAAACGGAAGCCTTTGCCCCTACCCTTAGCAAACTCACAGCCTTCCTCCAAGATAGCAAATCTGACCCCACACCCCCAGTCTGGAGCTGGCTGCTGCTCTCCCCTACCCCCAGCCATGTGCTCGGTGGTTTGCTGTGGTCCCCACTAGCCCACTCCCTCCCAGGCCCTATAAATATTTGCATTTGTGACTCTACTTTCATATTTGTTGCTGCTTTCTGTGGGCTCACCACATGCCAGGTGGGAGATGAGACAGATTACATATATTATCTCATTTACTTTTTACAACAATCAGGAAAGCTAGACATTATTATTCTCTAATTGACATATGAGGCAAGTGAGGATCAGAAAGCTGAAGTAACTTGCTAGGGTGATGCAACTTGGAAGCACCAGAGCTCAGATTTGAACCAGTTTTCAAACCTGAGCGTTGCGTCTCTCTGCGTTTTCCTCCTCATTCTGGAGAGGAAAACCACTCTTCTGTGCAAAGATTTCCATGGATGAGAGTGATGTTAGATTGTGTGTGGCACAGACTTGGAGGAGGTGGCCCTGCTCTCCGGTTGATGGAAGTGGGGCATGACAGCCCCACCCTGTGTACCAGGCCCCAACCGACCCCTTGAGGATTTCCCGATGCCCCCTGAGGGCTGAGGAAATGGAACCACAGGCCTGCAAGAAGTACCACAGATTCCTACCGGAGCCCACAGCAGGCAGGAACGTGGACAGGATCCCAAATGTGGTGTCCACAGGGAGGGGAAGACATTCTCCCCCACCCCCTGCCTCTGCTGATGCAGAAGAGGGTCTTAGGGGAGGAGGGAAGTGGGGGGTCAGGACACACCTGAAGGGCTGAGAGTGCAAAACTCAGCAGCAGCAGTGATATGCTGATTCCCCCTGCCTCTGGACACTTCCCTTGTTTTACAAAATATGGACAAATGTCATTCATGTTTTGATTTGGTAAATGTGTGCTTGACATCGGTACTGTGTGGCTGTGAGTGGAGAATGTGTGTGTGAGACAGACAGATGCAAGGGACAAAGAGTCTTAGAAAAACTTGGCTGCTCACTCGGCGGGTGAATCCAGACACACGTGGGCACGTCTGACCTGAGAGGAGGTGTTTCTCCTCATCCTCTGGGGGCCCGAATCCTCGAGGAGAAATAAGACGTGTATACGGACTCTGGGAAGCAAAGGGTGTGTGGTCAGTATGCTCTGAGGTACTTTATCTTGCCGGGCCTTTGTTTCGACTACCATAAAGTGCTACTTTTATGCCCTGCCCAGTGGTCCTCGCGAGCATGCAGATAGAGTGTGCCGAGTGCCAGACAGCACCGGACCTAACCTAACCTATCCCTAAAGGGCCCTTAGGGCTTGCGCAGAAGCACTCTGGCCGTGGCCCATTGACCCTCTTTCTCCCACAGCCTCTGTGCTCACTGCCTGTGCTTGTGCTCCCAACCTCCACCCATTTTTGCTTCCTGTTTCTGCCCTTGTCGCTCTGGGGATGGCTCTGCCCACCTCCCCCCCTTCCCCCCCCAGCTCCACTGCTCCTGTCAGGTCATCCTTGGGCCTAACCAAGTGCATCTCCCCTGGGGGTCTTTTGTTCCAAAGGAGGAACAAAATGTGAATGTAGTCATGTGGGTCTTTGAGTTATTTCCAGTTATCTCAAGAGTCCCACAAATTTAATTAAAATGCTCATTTTGCTTTTGGTCGGAATTCCCATCAGTTCAGTGTTGTTACAAGTTATGTCACTGGAAAATAAATTTAAGGTATCAAAATTAACGTAATAAAACATTTTAAAAAATGGCTCCTGGGGCCCTCCCTGGTGGCGCAGTGGGTTAAAGCACAGCACTGAGAGGCTTAAGCCACTTCCGCATGAGTTCGATTCCCACCTGCCCCGGAAGGTGACCACATGGCGTGGCAGACCTCTCCTGGCCCGCCCGCTGCTCCCCTCAGCAGTGTACTTTGTTGATCTGCCTGTTCTGTTCCCCACTCTGTCTCTGGTGACTCCTCTCACCCTCCGCATCTCTGGCCTGTATCCCAGTTCTATATGAATAAATAAATAAATCTTTTAAAAAAAAAATGGCTCCTGGGAGGTACAGGGAGCAGATGGGTCTTTGGTGAGGAACTTTGAGAACTGCTGACACCACCTGCCCTGGCTGGCCGTCTCTGTCTGTGCAGTGGGGCATTGCACCCACCGCGCTCTCGGCCTGCTCTGTCTGAGCCTCAGGGGACCTGCACATTCTAGCGCACATCTGTGAGCCTCCTTCCTCGTCTTAAAGGGGCATTAGTAATGGGACGTAAATCATACGGTTATGAGGATTTAATGAGACAGTGCAGCTGGGAGCTCAGCCTCTTGCCAAGCACATAGTAACCACTCAGTAAACAATCAGAACAGTCACCATCGTCGTCACTGATGCCTTTATACCATGCTCTTATCGCCAACAAGGTCAGTTTCTTCTTTCATTGTTAATCCTTCTTGATTTCTGAAACCAACCCCATAGTTCTGGATTCTTCCATTCTTATCACCACCACTACCACTAGTCCTCTACTTGATCACCCAAGCTGGTTCCTGTTTATTAGCAGCTCTCTAGACATCCTTGTGATAGGTAGGTCTCATCCTCATGCCTGGGCCTGTGCATGACTTTGTGCCTGGTGGAGGAGTTGGCTCTGGAGGCAAGCAGATGGGTGCAAGCTGTGCCTCTCTTCCCATAGAGACCATGCCCTGGTAACCGGGCACCAGAGGCCGAGGTTTGGGTGGGTGGAAATCCTGCTGCTTGGATATGAGCTGTGTGATCTGGGCAAGTTATTTTGTCTCGCTCAGTTCAAGAAACTAGTAACTGTCTTACAGGGTGGTTGGGAGGAGTACACGAAGTCATGTATGTAAGGAACGTTCAGCGCAACAGCTGGCATAACAAGTACTTCAGGAACACTTATTCTGTGCCAGGCACTATTTTTCATAAGACTTCATACATAGATTAACTTATATAGTCCTCAAAACAACCCAACGAAGTAGGTCATATTATTACCCCCAGTTTATAGGAAGGAAAAGTAAGGCACTGAGCAGTTAAATGACTCGCCGAAGTCTCACAGCTAATAGTAGCAGGCTCAGGGTAAAATCTGGGCAGAGTGGATCTTTATAAAGGTTATAACCTTCGACTTCCTTGCTGTCAAGCCCGATGACTCCCACTTCTTTTCTTCTGAATTTTTCTAGACTGGCTTATTCCACCTAATCTCCCTCCCCGGCACGTGCCCATGGGCTCTTCCATGCATGCTACACCATGTTTCTTAGAGGTGTCTTGGGGCATAGGGGAACCTTGCAGTCTTGACCTCCAGCCCCACCCTCAACTTCAGCTCACTTTGATCTGATTTGTATAATAAAGATTTGTGTCTGATTTTGCATGTGTGTATGTGTGCATGTGTATGCTTGTGGAGGGAGTGAAAGGAAGGGTTTTCTGCAATGAGAAAAGGCTTGGAAACCTCAGCTCTGCTTCATTCATCTGTACTCTAGAATGCTATTATCAGCACTATAATTATCTGTCTATCTATCTATCTATCTATCTATCTATCTATCCATCTATGCCTTGTCCCAACAACTAGATGATAAGTTAATGTGAGGGACTTGGTCTTCCCTGGCTTGATGCACTGGGCACAGTAGGCGTCCATCTTTGCTAAGCAGGAGGTAGACAGAGACTGTCCATGGCACCTGGAGGCGACATGTGAGGCCCAGGGAAGTGCAGCAACCGAGCCCTGAGAGGCAGAGGCTGGGGGTGGGGGGGGTGGGGGAGTGTCCCCCCTCCCCACTCCCGCCACTTTCTCTGTGGCGATTCCCACTGGTGAAGGCTGTGGGAAGTATTGCTGCTGCTCCCGGGACTGGCTGACTGCATCTTCCAAGGACGTCTCTGGGTGTCTTTCTAAAGTCCAACCTTCCTGTTCAGACTCTTTGCCTTCCAGAGTTCAGTGCCACAGAAGCTCTCCTTTTCCTCCATCCCTCCAGTTTTCTCGGGTGCAAGTGAACTAGAGGGAGGCATGGGTAGCCCCAGGGTGGGCTGCCGTCTGCCCCAGATCTTGTTGTTTGATTCCTAGATCTCTGGACACAGGCACCCACTGCCTGAAAGTCCTGTTTGTTTCCCTGTTGGCCAACTCTCTGGGCCTTTTTGATCACTTTTACAACTTTGTAATTATGGGCTGTAATGGGCTGGGGTGTTTGAATGTCATGGTAATTACTTTCCACTGTTCCTACCCCAATCCTTCAAAGAGAGAAGGGTGGGGATGTAAGAAAATCTCTAGAGAAGGAAGTCTGCCCTCCCCTCGTGTTTTTGGGGAGGGCTGTGTCCAGGGTCTCATTCCGGGAATGGGAAACACGAGGCCCCCGCAGCTGGCAACACAGAGAATGCAGGAGTCTCAATTCTGTGACCACTGGGGTGACCTCCCCACCCCCTGACCAAGTCCCTGGACTATGAGATTAGCAGAGAGACTCCTCCTTTTCCACTTAAGCTGCTCCATACCTGGTTTAGAAGACTCTGAAGATTCTTTTTGCCTGTGGTCACCTCAGGTGGGGTGGACTTCCTGGAAGTAAATGGAAGGAGAGGGCAATGAAATCTGTGACCCCTCAGTTTCTTCAATAATTCTATTCGGGAGTCCTGTGATTTTTTAGTCACTCACACTGGCGAGCCTGGGCCAGGGCTGGGCCTGGGTGCTGCTAGAGGGCCTGGCTCAGCTCCGGGGTAGGGAGGAAGTGGGGAGGGAGGGAGGGAGGAAGGGAAAGTTCTTCTGACCAAAATGGGGCCTCACTTGAGTGTCTCTGCCACTCTCCCCAGCTCCCCTGCCTGCGGGCTTCTGGGTCTTAGGGGCCCCCTGGCCCTTGCTGCAGCCTGGGGCGTGTAGAGCAGGGAGTGGGGAGCAGGGGGGCCGCTCCCCAGGCCTGCCTGGCAGGAGACCTGCCCTGACAGGCTCTCCCCAGGAAGGGAAGCAGAGATCAAAGCACTAAGAGTGTGAGTAAGCCCCAGCCCTGGCTCCTCTTCTTGCCACCACTGCTTGCAGAGGATTAACTCCTTCCATGCCTGCAGGAAGGCCCCAAAGATTCAGCAGGCCACCAGGGACCACAGGTTCCAGCCTGATGCCATTACAGGATGAGCCTGCTGCAGAGAGGAAGGTCGCAGAGCCTGCTGGGCAGGGAGCCCTCACGCAAGGCCAGGAAGGCTGTCGGCCTTTGCCCTTGTCCTGAGCTCCACCCTCAGTTGGTGTCTTCTCCCCACAGAGCCCCCAGATGCCTGCATTTCGTCTCTTTCTAGCTCTGGCTCTGCCTGCTTGGCTAATTCTGACCCCAAAATCCTGTGCAGTTATGTCCTTGTGGGAACAGCCCACAGCCTCCCTGCCTAGTGCCTCTAGTGCCACCCTCAGGGAGAGAATGAAGGGATAAAGCCCTGGGCAGGGACTCCATTAAGTCCTTGAACTGAAGCCAGAGAGAGTTGGCAAACTAGAGTTTGGCAGGGAGAGAGAGCCACACGATGGGCTGAGCTTGGGGCTCTGCCACAGAGGCTTTGGGTGGGAGCAGTGTCCCTCACTCTTGGAACCGCGCCTGAGCTGGAGGGGGGCCTGCAGGCTCCTCTTGTCAGGCAGGCCCCACTCTGTTCTGCAAGATCTCTCCACCTCTCTGCTGATGCCCTCTGACCCCCCATGCACCCTGGCCACTCCCAGCTCTCTGTCCACTCAGACTGGTGTAACTTGAGGGAAGGGGCTAGGTCTTATTTGTCCTTAGCCCTAGAGCCTAGTCTGTCACCCTGCAACTAGTAAACCCTTTCTTAGGAAGTTTGTTCCATCACAAAAAGAAGGCCTGACCGGGGCCCTTTGAAGGCAGGGGCCCAGCCCAAAACAGGCAGGGGAAGGGGGTTCCACTGACCTGCATGAGTGTGCAGAGGTGGTGTGCAGGATCCGGGGAGGGGTGGATGTGTGAGGGGTCAGGACAGGGTGTAAGCGGGCTCCATCCTTCTCTGATCCCAGCCAGTCTCTGCTTCATGTTTCACAGGCCCGGATGGCAGGCGAGCGGGGAGCCAGCGCCGTCCTTTTTGACATCACTGAGGATCGAGCAGCTGCCGAGCAGGTACCCAGGGACCTCAGGTGTTTGAGGCGGGGGCTGGACGGAAGAAGATTAAGTTGCCAGGGGCAGGAGAAGTCAGGACCCAGCAGTCCTTCTGGGCACTTTTCCCCCTGCAGCTGCAGCAGCCGCTGGGGCTGACGTGGCCAGTGGTATTGATCTGGGGTCATGATGCCGAGAAGCTGATGGAGTTTGTGTACAAGAACCAGAAGGCCCATGTGAGGATTGAGCTGAAGGAGCCCCCGGCCTGGGTAAGCACGCCAGAGTGTCAGCCCCTGCCAGCTGCCCCCTCCCCGGCTTGTCCTGCGGCTACCCCCAACTCAGGTCCTGTGGACTCGTGTGGTGAAAAGGGCCTTAGAATCCCTCGAGTCCAACTTTACCCACCAGCCACATGCTCCTGAGCAAGCTTCTTTCCCTCTCTAGGTCTCATCTGCAGTGACCCGATCAGGCCAACTCAGTTGTAGGCTTGGTTTCAGCTGTGGTTTCAGCACAGCCTAGCAGAACCAGAGACGCTGTGGCCCCTGGGCCCGAGAGGGTCCTTCTCTGCTGCCTGGGAGCCTTGCTCAGCTCCTCACTCTGCAGCGCCCCCCTTGCCGAGGGGCCCTTTCCCCTTTTCCTAAGTAGGTGGGTTTAGACAGTTCACCTCTCTGACGCCAGGAGAACCCCTCCTGGGAGTGCCGTGGACAGAGAGGCGCCACCCTCCGTGCAGCCCCTTCCCTGCTCTACCCCAGCTGCAGGAAAGGAAAGCCCAGGGGGCCCCGCATTTCCTTCCAAAGGGGCCAGCTCTGTCCAGACATGTGACCCTCTCCACCTCTGCTCACGCCCTCAGCCAGACTATGACGTGTGGATCCTCCTGACGGTGGTGGGCACCATCTTTGTGGTCATCTTGACTTCGGTGCTGCGTATACGGTGCCGCCCCCACCACAGCAGGCCGGTGAGCAGAGTGGGCTCCTGGTGGAGGGTGTGTGTGTGTGTGTGTGTGTGTGTGTGGAGTGGGCTCCTGGTGGAGG
>NW_004567118.1:13086484-13100468 GCF_000260355.1 Condylura cristata | reverse complement strand
GTGTGTGTGGAGTGGGCTCCTGGTGGAGGATGTGTATGTGTGTGTGGAGTGGGCTCCTGGTGGAGGGTGTGTGTGTGTGTGTGTGTGTGTGTGTGTCCGGATGGGGAGCAGCAAGCGAAAGGTGAGTGAGGAAGGCGCGCCTTTATACCCATTAACAGTCTACACCTAAGGCCCAGCATCTGACCTCGTAGATGCAGGTCAGTGTCTTTCCAGCAGTCTCTCTCCACAGGCTTGCTTGGTGGCTCATTCACTCAGCAAGCAGAACCAGCTATTGGGGATAGCACAGCAGACAAAAAAAGACAAAGGGCCCCTGCCTGAAAGAGTTTTTATTCTAGGGGGAAAAGATCATAAAATAAATAGAAAGCATAGTATTTTAGGTGGTGGTGTGTGCTGGGGAGAATAATAAAACAGGGAGAGCAGGAATGCAAAGGGGACAGGGCTCTGTTTTAAAAACGGGGCCTTCCTAGTGGTGCAAGGGGTTGTCTCAGCACTGTGAAGCTGCCGTCAGCACTGCAGCAGGAGTCTGCTCCCCGCTGGCCAGGGGCATGGCAGACCTCTCCCGTCTTGCCCGCTGCTCCCCTCAGCAGTGTATTTCAGTCAGCCCACCTGTTCTGCTCCCCACTCTGGCTCTGGTGAATCCTCTCACTCTCTGCACCTCTCTGGTCTACACCTCCTGCTCTTCTATGCATAAATAAATAAAATTTAAAAATATATAAAAACAAAGCCATCGAAGACCCCATGAGAAGACTAGATTACAGGGAAGAACGCCTAGTGGATAAGAGGGTGATCTGGGTGGCTATCTGGGGAGCAAAGGATTGAGGTGGAAAGAAGGAGGAGTGCAGAGAGTCGAGGTGGAGGTGTTCCTGGCGTGTCCGAGGCCGGCAAGGAGGCCAGCTGGCTGGGACAGGCGGCCCAGGGCAGCGTGGACAGCCAGGGCCGGAGTCCATCCCTGGGGCCCAGTGCAGACTATTTTGGACGTTGCTGGGCCTGAGTTTTTCACTCTGGCAGCTGTCGGCGGGTTTCGGACAGGAGTGCCATGACCTGACTTACATTTCAGCATGATCGCTCTCGCCACTGTGGGAGACTAGATGACAGGGAGGCAAGGCAGAGACAGAGCAGCTGGTCGAGAGGCCACGGCGGGGAATCCAGGTGACGTGTGGAAGCCTGGATTAGGAAGGGGGCAGCCAAAGCGATGAGTTAGGTGCTTGACATATTTTGAAGACAAAGACAAAAGTTTACTAATAGATTGATCATGGAATGTAGGACAGAGAGGCAAAGATTCCTTAATGGCACTAAGATTTTTGGGCCAAGTGAACAAAAGAATGAAATTGTCAGTTACTGAGACAGGCCATTGGGGGAGGATGTGTCATTGAGAGTGATTCATAGAAGTTCACTTTGGGTACTTTAAATTTGATGGGCCCATTAGAGGGACTCAAGCAGGCAGTTGGATGAAAAGATTTCTCTCTCAGGGCCCTCCCTGGGAGCACAGCAGGTTAAAGCGCAGCACAGTGAGGCTGTCTGCAGCCACTGCAGCACGAGTTCGATCCCCGGCCAGGGAGGTGACCCTCATGGCGCGGCAGACCTCTCCTGACCCATCTGCTGCTCCCTTCAGCAGTATATTCAGTGGATTCTGCCTGTTCTGCTCCCCACTCTGTCTTTGGAGAATATTCTCACTCTCCACACTTCTGGTCCCTACCCCAGTTCTTACTTGCATAAATAAATAAATCTTTAAAAAACTAAAAAAAGTTCTCTTGTGGGTCCTTAAAGGTAGAAAAGCTCAGTAGTGTGCGTGGTACAGAGCGGTTGTCCTGCTTGGCAGAGCTGTGTCTGATGTCAGAGGGATACTCCCAGGAGCAGTTCATTGCCATGTAACCTAACGGCAGCCCAGACTGAACGCAGGCTGGGGCCCAGGGTAAGGGCACGATGCCCTGGCCTAGCCTGAGCCCCACCCCTCTTTCCAGGACCCTCTTCAGCAGCGCACAGCCTGGGCTGTCAGCCGGCTGGCCACCAGGAGGTACCAGGCCGGCTGCAGGAGGCCTCGGGCTGAGTGGCCAGACTCAGGTAGCAGCTGCAGCTCAGCCCCGGCCTGTGCCATCTGCCTGGAGGAATTCTCTGACGGCCAGGTAAGGCTGGGCTCGGGGACCAACCAGGGACACGTGAAGGCTGGCACGAATGTTCTGGCTGCGATGAGCCATGTGTCCTGTTGGGGGCAGAGGCAGGGAACAACCCTGAGATTCAGTCACTTTTCTGGCCTTCCAGGAAAGGAGAACTACATTGTTGAGTGAGTGCCATGTGCGGTACTGTGCAGTGGCCTCATGATGGTGAGGCGTGAGGGTTGACTACTTTTTCATTCTTTTTTTTTTAATCATCATATTTTTTTGTTTTTTTTTTTCACATCGTGCTTCATTTTGTACATTTTTTCATCGCAGTTGTAATCCCGATGGGTTTCGTCTTCATTTTATAGCAGAAAACTGTTAAGAGATTTGCCCAAGGCCATGCAGCTAAATAGCAAATTCCAGATATACCTGATGCCAAAGCCCAGACCTTTTCTGTTCTACTTTGAGCTCTTTGCAAGTTGATAGTAGCAAGGAGAGGCCGGAGGGAGTCAGGGGGATATCCTGGTTTCTGGTCTTTCCTGGAGCTACAGATCACTCGGTTCATTTTCCTGCTTCTTCCAGGAGCTTCGGGTCATTTCCTGCCGCCATGAGTTCCATCGTGCCTGTGTGGACCCCTGGCTACACCAGCATCGGACTTGCCCTCTCTGCATGTTCAACATCGTAGGTAAGAGGTGGGCCCTGGTCTCCCCTGTGTGCAGCAAATGGGTCTAGAGTGAGGCTTCCTGCCAAGGGTTTGCTGCAAAGCTGAGGAGAAAGCAGAACTGTCTCCGTGCTCTTTTAACCATGTGCTGCTCAAGAGTAGCTCCTCAGAAGGCCATTCACATGACAGACATCTTTATTATTTTAAAAATTGTATTTTTCAAAATATTTATTTACGCATATAATAACTGAGGTACAGAACAGAGGTGTGGGGTGAGAGGATTCACCAGAGACAGGGTGGGGAGCAGAACAGGCAGATTGACTAAAATACTCTGCTGAGGGGGGCAGCAGGCAGGTCAAGAGAGGTCTGCCACGCCATGTGGGTCAGCTCCCCGGCCGGGGATGGAATTCGTGCTGCAGTGGCTGCTGACAGTTTTCACAGTGCTGAGACTTACTCCCTGTGCCACCAATGATTTGTATTTTTATGACAAGTCTGTTGATTCTAAATCTGGGTGATATGTATAGTTATTATTCTATTTCTCTGGCAATGAAGTGCTGTATCATATTAAAATAAAACCAGGATGGGCCCTCCCTGGTGGCGCAGCGGGTTAAAGCACAGCACTGAGAAGCTAAAGCCACTTCCGCATGAGTTCAATTCCTGCCTGCCCCAGAGGAGACCACATGGCGCGGCAGACCTCTCCTGACCCGCCCGCTGCTCCCCTCAGCAGTGTACTTCGTTGATCTGACTGTTCTGTTCCCCACTCTGTCTCTGGTGAAGCCTCTCACCGCCCCTGAGCCTCTGGCCTGTACCCCAGTTCTGTATGCACAAATAAATAAATCTTTAAAAAAAATAAAAAAATAAAAAATAAATAAAAGCAGGATGTTATGATCCTTGCCTGAAAGATGAAAGGGAAATATCCCAAGGAAAAAGAGCCTCTTTCTAATACATCCAAAGGTGTGCTAAGGGCTGAAAGCCCCCAGTGCTCACTGATGGGAAGCATAGCAGAATTCTTAGGGAGAGGCCCCCAGGGACAGACAGGTCAGGAAAGCCCTCTGCTCCAACTCCGGCTCAGCTTGACCTGTCACCTCATATCTGTGCAACCACACTTTTCAGAACCTTTCGTAGGTTTGTGGAATCAAACCCATGTGCTGTTGATTCTCTATTCCAGAGGGAGAGTCCTTCCCCCAGCCCCTGGGACCTTCTCGATCTTACCAAGAACCAGGCCGGAGACTTCACCTCATTCGCCAGCACCCCGGCCATGCCCACTACCACCTCCCGGCTACCTACCTGTTGGGCCCTCCCCGGAGTACTGTGACTCGGCCCTCACCACCCGGCCCCTTACCACCATCCCAGGAGCCAGGCGCAGGCCCTCGGCACCACCACCGCCTCCCCAGGACCGCACACCCTCGGCCCCTCAGGGAGCAGCAGCGCCTGGCGGTGGCCCAGTACCCCTGTGCACAGGACTGGGCTGTGAGCCGCCTCCGATGCCCCTCGGCACAGCACCCTACTGCTTGCCAAGTGCCGCCACACTGGGCCAGGCCTCACGACAGCAGTGGGTCTGCAGAAAGCTACTGCACAGAACGCAGTGGCTACCTGGCGGACGGGCCAGCCAGTGACTCCAGTTCAGGGCCTTGCCACGGCTCCTCCAGTGACTCCGTGGTCAACTGCACAGACATCAGCCTGCAGGGCACCCATGGCAGCAGCTCCACGTTCCGAAGCTCCCTGAGCAGTGACTTTGACCCTCTGGTGTACTGCAGCCCGGACGGGGAGCTTCAGAGGAAGGAGACTCAGCCGAGTGTGACCTCTAGGCCCCGTTCTTTGGACTCAGTGGTGCTCACTGCAGAAACCCAAGTTTCCAGCCATGTCCACTACCACCGCCATCGGCACCACCACTACAAGAAGCGCTTGCAGTGGCACGGCAGGAAGCCTGGTGCAGAGACTGCAGTCCCCCAGTCCAGGTCCTGTGTTCCTCGGACACAGCCCCAGCCAGAGCCACTTCCTTCTGCTCACCAGGCTGCCAGATCCACCCCAGCAGCCCCATCGGGACACCTCCCCAACCCACAGCGACCCAGAGCCCTCACTGAGCCAGTTCCCGGCCCAGCTGATGCCTCCAATCCTAGCCCAGGTCCCAGAACCCTCTTCCATTCGCATTCACACAAATCCAGCCTCCCTGTCCGACATCCACAGAGGAAACAGCGGGGGTGTCATTCAGATGCCACCCTAACCTCTCGTCCCCAGGACTTGACTGCACATTCAGCTTGCCAGATTTTCCCCCACTATGGCCCCAGGCTGGCATACCCTTGGTCTCCGGAGGCCCAGCCACTGATCTTGGGACATCCGGGCTTGGACAGGAGGCTGCTACCCGAAGCCCCAGACCCCTGTTACTCAAGTTCACATCCAGTGTGGTTGTGTCTGACTCCACGTCGGCCCCTAGAGCCACACCCTTCTGGGGAGGGGCCCTCCCAATGGAGTTCTGGCATTGCAGAGGGCAGGCCATGCCCTTACCCACATTGCCAGGTGCTGCCAGCCCAGCCTGGTGAGTTTCAGGGAAAGTGGGTGTGGTGGGGAGAGGAGACTAGAGCTGGATATTGTAGATGGGTGAAGTTAGTCAACAAGGGGTTGATGGAAGGGTATAGCCGGGGTGATTTTCAAAATACTGAACCACTGGCATAGTAAGGGATTCTGGCTAGAACACTCTGGCTCTGCCAGGTTATAATTACTAGATTATAGGGAGTTCTCAAGGGAGATACCAATGCAACGAGACATCAGTAAACGCTTGGGGTTGGGGGCTGCTGGGGCAGCCGCGCAGACAGAAGTGCTTCGGTGTTTACCAGTGCATACAGCTCAGTATCAGCTTTACTAGAGGAAGGCAAAGAAGGCCTCCTCCTCCTTGAGGAGTGCAGGGATAATTACTGATAATGGTACTGCTAGGCCTGTGAGGAGAACTACATGAATGACATGGTGGGGGGCGGGGAGAGATTTGGGTAGTCCCCAGCAGCCCTGTGGGTTGTAGGTTTACTTCTGGGGTAAAAGAACAACTAGGGCCAACTAGGGCTTCCCTTCAAAGCACTCTTGTTAATAAGACCAGCCTCACTTGGGGGGGGGGGGGGGGGGGGGGAGAGTGGAGCTTAGTGCATCTGTTATTATCAGTGTTGAAAATGTAAACCCTCAACTTTAGCTTGGTATGTATTTGTTCAAAATTTCCTCTTCCTCTTCAAAAGCCTTCTACTCTTTCCTCTTCTCCTATTGTGTGGATGACATAGCTCTTTGCTCAGAGCTGTTGCTACAAGGACCCCTCTAACCCAAAAGGGGAACCAAAGATCTGAAAATAAAAGTCTGAAGTTCTAGGGCTCCTACTGGCAAGATTTGAGAGCTGCTATCATTCTTCATTCCTTTCTTCCTTCCTTTTTTCTTTCTGCACTGTGCTGCTGTGTGCTAGGTTCCTGGCTAGGCTCTGAGGGCATGGGCATTATCAGCCAGGCATTCAGGCCCACATTTGTACCCTGTCATGGGTGCAGTTTCAGTGCTGCCAGAATCTCCAAACCCAGAACTGGATTCGGTGCCTCCCTTTGCCCTGCTCCTTATACCCAAACGCCAGCTTCTATGGACTGTATCCCTGCGCGTCTTAGGAGCAGCCTAGAGGCTGATCAGGGCCTCCTCGCTACCCCGCCCCTGGCTGGCTGCCACATGCCCAGTGTTGAGTCCTTTACAGCCATGCAGCAAGTTACACTGTTCATCTCCCTCTATGCCACATATCTTCCTCAAAAAGACAGTCCAGAAACGCTCAACGCTCTGCCTGTTCACAATAAAGAGAACCCCAACCTGACTTGGCCTTTAAGACATTAGCACCATCCTGCTCCCATCTTCCTTCCCAGCCTTATTTTTCACCCTTCTTCCCTTCTCATGTCCCATGCTTGAGCCAAACCGAGTAAACACTTCTTACTGTTCTGCAGACCAGAATATGCCGCTGCCTTCCTGTCCCATAAACCTGATTCTTGCCAATTCTTGCACGACCAGCTCCTCTTTCAGGAAACCCTTCCTAAATTGCTCTAGTTTGACATCATCTCTTCCCTTCCTCTGTCCGCTTCTTACGGCCCCAGTCCTGCCCACTGGCACAGGTGCCTTTGCCTGCAGCCTCTCCCGTCGGATCCCTGCCTGCTCTTTGCTCTTCTGCTTGGCGCATGGAAGCAGTTGAGATTCACAAGTGCTTAATAAATATTTATTGAGTGAGCGAATGAATGAATAGTAAGTCTTGGTAATACACTGCTTGGGATATGTTTCTCTTTCTCTACATTTGTTTATTTTCTCTGCAATGTCCCAACTAGGGGCCCTCTCTGCTTTCAGACTGCCACCCTTTCTAGATATATTTCCTGTTCCTCCCTCTCTTTGGCTCCCTCCCAGTCACACTCTCCTGCTGCTGGAGAAGCAAGAGGCTGACTTGACCTGCAGTCATCTCTTTTCCCCTTCTCTCTAAATGCAGGCTCAGAGGAGGAGCTTGAAGAGCTGTGTGAACAGGCCGTGTAAGACGTTCAGCCCTAGTTCCAACCAACAGTGTGTTCCAGATGATTCGGGGTCCCACCTGGTACAGAGCCGTGCTCCTGAGAGAAGAAAAGACCTCAGAAAACACCCCTCCTTTTGCTGTACTTCCTGGAGCCACAGGAAGAAGAGAGGTGCGGGTGGGCGGCAGGCAGGGTTTCCTGTCCCCTGCTCCAAGTCCTGTCTGCAGAGCACATCTGCATGGCGAGGCCGCCCTGTGCAGGCTGGCTCCCTGCAAGGCTGCTCGTGAGAGCAGGAAGCTAGGTGTGGGTGGTAACAGGTGTCATGAAGGTCCTGCTCCTTCACCCAGCTCCAGCAGGTCTCCTTCACCCCAGGTCTCAGGTTCATAGCAGCCAGTGTGGTCCAGTGGGATGTAAGTCCCTGCCTTGCCTCCTTCCTTGGGTGAGGCCTGCGTGCCAGCTTTAGTTCTTCCCCGGTAAGGCTGCTGCATCAGCAGCAACCCCGGCTCTTATCATTTTTCCTTCTGTGCACAAGGATGGGGTGCACAGGGGAGCTGTGAGCCCTAAAAATGGGAGCCCTGAAGCTTCTCTAGGCAGTGCCTACCCTGGTGCATAAAAGGGGGGCGGGTTGGTTTCCCTTCTTGTCCTTAATTCTCAGATCCACCCTATGAAGTCAGAGGCGTGGCTTCCAGGCCCGGTGTGATGTTTTGTCCCTAAGAAGGTGTAGCACCTTGCAGAACCTGGGATGAAGTCTCTCATCTTCAGATTCCCACATTGAGCCAGGAGCCCAGTTCCTTTGGGGATGGTGGGAAGGGAGAAATTCTTCCTTGTAGATCTCCTGTGTCAGAGAGTTCCAAATAAGTAGAAAGGAAAGGATTTCTGCTGGACTTCATCTAGGAAAAAGTCATGGAGTGAAGGTAGAAAGGCAGAAGTACAGTTGAACAAAGACGAGGAATTCGTGAGTTTTCTCTCAGGGCAGGGATGGGAACAAGGGAAAACAAAAGAAATATGTAACTCTTGGGTTTAGTTGGTCTCACCCGGCTGCCCAGGCCAAGCCACACAAGCCAGACTGCGTGGGAAGACGTTCATCTGCAAGTGGGGGGTGGGGGGGGCAGGAAGTTTGGCCCGGCAGCCGGTGTGGGCCAGACAGGGGCCGGGGATCTCCTTAGGGTGGCGTTCACACAGGGCAGCTTGACCACTGCTGGCCTCTCAGGCGTTATCCCATTGGGAATGTGAATGTGGGGGCACAGTGGGCACAGGACCCCACCTGGGAATTTTCTTTCCTCCAAGTTAGTGGGGAACTAGCACCTAGGCACCCACATGGGTATTTATATCTGAACCAGACAGAAAGACGCTTGAATCAGGCACTATGTTAAGAAATGTATTTATTTACTAATATATTTATCCATAAATGTGGTCTGGTCTTGTGGTTTTGTTTTGTCGTGATTATCACTCAGGGTAACAACTTAATCTGCTTTATTGACAGAAATAGACTCTGATTTTTAGATAAATCCTGCCTTGCTTTAAAAAAAAATTATTTATGCACACAAGAGCAGGGGGATAGCTCTTGTGTGGGGGTGAGAGGATTCACCAAAGACAGAGTGAGAGTAGAACAGGTTGATCTACTGAAGTGCACTGCTGAGGGAGCAGCGGGCGAGGCAGGAGAGGTCTGCTTTGCCTCCCTGGCAGGGGACTGAACTTGTGCTGCAGTGGTTGCTGATAGCTTCATAGTGCTGTGCTCTAACCCCTTACACTACTGGGGAGGACTCCTGTGCCTCACTTTTTCTAACCAGTAACATGGGCTTACCTAATGGAACTGTTGTAGACCTCAGGTAAGGTAACACAAAGTGAAAGTGTTACAGGGAAGGGAGAGAGGGGCACCTAGAATCCCCAAATCTGCCTGCTCTTAACAGGGTCTGCCATTCATCTCATCAAGACAAGACATACAACACCTTTAATGGAAAGGAGCTTTAATACAGTGAGTATACAATACAGAAGACAAAGAATATAGTTTCTAAATCAAACCCCTGAAGTTACCCGTCCCCTCGTGGACCAAAGTCCACCCAATAGAGATTGGCCTGCCTTGAGACTAAAGCACCTTCTGGCCAGGACCCATAGAAAAGGGTCAGGAAAGGCCAGACAAGTCAGGGAGGAAAAGAGCACAATCAAAATCAAGATAAACACTGCCATGGTCAACCTCCCCACGGGTCTCTCACCCACATCTCTTTCAAGCAGTCCAGGGCCAAGAAATAAACATGGGTTCTTCACATGTCTCCCTTTGTTCCATGTGCCTCCTTCAGGTCTCCTTCTGGCTCTCCATCCTGCTTCCTTCCTCATTCCTTCTTTTTCTCTTCTCAGCTCCATCTTACCTCTGGGTGGGGCAGGGAACCTGGAACTTCCCCTTTGCCTAGGGACCACCCAGTTGGAGAAAGTGTTGAGTGGTAGAGAACATCCTAATCCCAGCCACAGACACCATCTGAATACCCGCTGTGTACTTTCAAATCTAAGCCCACCTTGCAGAAATTCAGTTGGGAGGCTGTAATGGCAGAGCCTGCAACTATTTATAGCCCAGAGCCCTAGTTCAGATGAAAACAGATGGCTGTGCTCCGTCCTGGTGGTATAGAGTGGCCTCAGGGACTGGGGGGGGGGGGGGGAGGTTTGCTTTCCTCTTCATAAACACGTTTCCGCCTTCTGCTTCTCTGGGAAAGTGGTATTTTTCTGGTGCCTAGTTTTGAACCAGAGGGGAAGGCATTTAGTGATAGGGTATAATGAAATAAAAGGAAAAAACAAAACTCATAAATTTAGACATCTAATGAGCTTTAACTAAATGACATCTAAATGACATCTAATGAGCTTTAACTAAATGATTCATGAATCAGGTAGCATCTCATCTAGATACAGCAAGGGATTACACAGACTGGAGGGTGCTTATAGACAGGAAGAGGGTGGAATGAGGTTATTGGCAAAAGAAAAGATTATTTCAGGTAAAACCACTTTCCCTGTGTGTGTGGGGGGGGGCGTCTTATCATGGGAACTCCATGTTGATTGGATTAGGATCACACCTTTCTGGGAGAGGTTGAAACTGCAGTAAGATCAGGGATTAAATCTGGGTGGGGATGCTGACTTTAGGACTCCTGTGGGGGCTTGTTTTTTTCTATCTTTAACAATTTCTCTTGATCATACTTTCAGCCTTGCTGAGAATTTGATCAAAATTTGAAGTATCAGAGTTACTGCCAGCTTGAGCTTCTCAGTTTCCCTAATCTCCTCTGTGGTGTTCATGGTGTTACCTCTGTGGGTCGTCTCACCCACACACTTTTTTAAGATTCAGTTGTACCTGGGACACACACAAAAAGGTTCTATAATGGGTTTATTTACAAGGGGAAAGGAAAAGGAACGATCCAGGGGAAAGAGAGAGAGATCAAAGCTAACTAGAGCATCCTACTGTTACAGGGCAGGGAGAGAGGGACACCTTGAACCCCCAGACCTGCCTGCTCTAAATAGGGTCTGCCATTTGTCTCATTAAGACAAGACATACAACACCTTTAATGGAAAGGAACTTTAATACAGTGAGTATACAATACAGAAGACAAAGAATATAGTGGGTAAAGTCAACCTAAAAGGGATTGGTCCAAAGCAAGACCTGAAAGCTGCCACAAGACTAAATAAAGAACCTTCTGGCCGGGACCCATAGAAAAGGGTCAGGAAAGGCCAGACAAGTCTGGGAGGAAAAGAGCACAATCAAAATCAAGATAAACACTGCCATGGTCAACCTCCCTACGGGTCTCTCACCCACATCTCTTTCAAGCAGTCCAGGGCCAAGCAATCAACAAGGTTTCTTCACATGTCTCCCTTTGCTCCATGGGGCTTCCTCAGGTCTCTTTCAGGCTCTCCCTCCTGTTTCCTCCCTCCTCAGATTCCTTCTTTTCTCTGCTCAGCTCCACCCTCCTCCTGGGTAGGGCAGGGAACCTGGAACTTCCCCTTTTACTGGGGACCACCCTGTAACACTACCAGTTCCCCTGACTTGGAAGCCCACAGGATTGATCAGGAGCCAAACGACCAGCCACCGACAATGAGGCCAAGAGAGAGAGAGTGAGACCAGCTTGGAAACCACCAGCCAAAAGACCCCTGGAGTCCACATGTCCAGTTTTATCCTAACCTGGCAGCTTAGCTCTACCTTAAGACCCCAGCTTGTTTCTCAATGGTGTTGATGGGATTTGTAGTTCCAGTATCCGGGGGTGGAGGTCAAGTCCATAAAACCTGTTATAATTGGTCACTTAGATCATGACTTTAAGTTCACATTCTTTACCCCTTCCTTGAGGTTCCACTCTCAGGGTGATCTTTTGCTTGGTGGTTACCGAACTTTTTGAGAGAAGTTAACATGCCAGGGAGACTATTAAAACTATAAAGAGGATAATTCCCAATGCTTGGAATATATGTCAGAGCCAGGGTCCCCAGGACCCAAACTGTTACAGGGCAACCCTTATATGAAATGGGTTGCCTGATTGTGGGTCCTCACCCTTGTGCTTAAAGTGACTTATAGTAAGTCTTAACTGCAGGCACACACAAAAAGGAGGGGAAATGAATACTTTAGGGAGAGATAGACGGAGATAAATTGGTAAGACATCCTACCAGTTCCACTGACCTGGAATCCCAAAGGCATGCTGAGAGCCTGACTCTGAAAAACTTAAGCGTCAAGCCAAGAGGCCAAGTCCTCAAGTGCCAAAAGCCAAGGCCCAAATGTGTGATTTTGTACCAAACCTGGCTCCTACCTCCACGCTCGGTTCCCAGGAATCCTTTCTTAGTTCCCGGTGTCTTGATGACTTTGTTCTGGAGTGGGGCTGGAGTCCAAAAACCTGTGTGGACTTTGTTCAGGGCATCCTTTTCCCCTAACAAAACTAGCCTAGGAGACTCCTCCAAAGGACTCACCTTTTAAAGCCAAATGGCTTATTTCGTGATTTTATGTAACCGATTTCCAACTTCTCCAGAAATGTTCATCCATGTAAGCACATGGTAGAATTTATAAACCAGACACCTCCTTGCTTAACTAAAAAAAACAATCAAGGTCTATGATCACTTTGACCAGAGTCTAAAGATTTGGGCTGGGTAGCAGATCTGCAATATTTTCGAGATTTTTGGGAGCAGTTACTGCCATAAGGCTTGTCTAAGGGTCCATGCCTACACAAGTGTTTATCCATTTCCTTTGTAGAGTACTGGGATGCAAATTTCCCTGAGTTTGGTTATTGGCCAGAGCCTGAGAAATGGCCCCTCAGGTTTAGGGAGTTTGACACAATAGAGATTGAGTTTATTTTGGAGAAATGGAAACCCTGGAAAGTAGGAAGGAGCTGTGGTAGGCAAAATGACAGAATCAGTCAGTTTATTCCCACTCTCCTCCCTGCCCCCAGCCTGAGGGATTCAGAGGGGGGTTAGCTTGCCTGGTTTTGCCTAAGTAGTAGAAAAGAGAGGGGAAAGGAGTTGAAGTATGAAGTCTTCAACCAGTCTCTTGGGTGGAAGCTGTTTATGTTGATGTCACCTGCTTCTTTTCTTCATCAATTTGGTTTGCATCTCTTCAGTATCTGTTCAGGACCTGACTTCAGGTGGTCCCTTCTTTAGCTGGGAGGTATGTACCCAGCCTTCAGAGTCTCTGAAGTTTAAGAGCCACTTGGGGAGTGAGGGGGACCTGGTACAGCCTCTTCCAAGAGGAATCAAAGTGATTGTAAATCAGGAGGGTACAAGAGAATTTGAAACATTAGTTTGGAGAACCATAGCTAAATATGAGGAAGCAAGACGAATTCAAGATCCAGCCCAGTTTACAAGCATATAACAAAATCTCAAAAAAAAAAAAATCAGAATTGAACCTAATATACTATAGTATATTGCTGTTATAGTTAAGAGATAAGGTCATCCTAAATTCAGTTCAATTTTATGATCTTAAAGTGAGCAGAAACCTGTATACTAGAGCACTTGTCAAAGTCCTTTCCAAGAACCAACTTGAAGGTGAAGTACTTCTGTAGAAATGCTTTTGCCAAAACAGTAACTGTGACCATGAAAAGTTTGAGTAACCAAGTTTAAAGACCTGGTGAGAGTTCATTATCATGAAGTTGACAAGAGAATTTATTTCTGCTATGTATACAACATTTTAAGATATTAATTAGAATTTCATGTAATGACATTATACCAGAACAAATCAGACTTCTAGGAAATTCGTACAATTTCTAGAACTCTTATATTAATACCTATAGATTCAACATAGAAGACTTAGTATTGCTTCTTATTTAACAAAGTTTGCCATGTAATTGCACATATAAAATATGTTTATAAGGACAGAAAACAAATCTGGGAAGTTCTAGAGGCCCTCTGGAAATTCTCAGTTAAAGGTAAAAAAGACTTTATTTAGAATTTGATTTTGGGAAACTTGTAAAAAATATCAAAACGTTCTGGATACTTGACCAAAAGGGCTCAGGATCAGTATGTAACTATGCTAATCGTCCACCTAACTGAAGTGAAAATGAAGATCTCAAAAACAAATATAGATGCTAACATTGGGGTTCAGATGATGGGATTTTATGTGGGGTTCTTGGGCCTTTTGGGAGTGAATTCAGGAGACGGTCTTCTTTATCAGCACACAGCAAGTTTATTGACAAAAGAGAAGGAAAAAAGAAAGAAAACCTGTATGGACCCAGGCAGACAGACTTAAAAGACAGGAACTGCATTTTGTCCGGGGGGGTGGGGTG
>NW_004567118.1:13080234-13086384 GCF_000260355.1 Condylura cristata | reverse complement strand
GGGGGGGTGTTTTCTCAGTGTTCTTGGATGGAATTATTGTGGAAAGTATCGCCTTGGGATCAGATTGAGTTGATCTTCTAAAATCAATAATCCTCTCTGGGTGGGGTGGGGGGGTGGGGGGTGTTTTCTCAGTGTTCTTGGATGGAATTATTGTGGAAAGTATCGCCTTGGGATCAGATTGGGTTGATCTTCTAAAATCAATAATCCTCTCTGTCCCCACCTCTGGTTGATAATCTTTTCTGACCCCACCTTAGATTCCTGGAAATTTGCTTAGCCAAATTTAGTTTAAGATTCATTAATCATCCCTCCCCACACCTCGGGTGTTTATCCTTAGGACCTTCCATCTTGAATTTTTTCATCACTTACATGGTTGCAAACAAACTTATTTTTTTAAATGACACAAAGCACATGAAATTATTTTGAAAATATATATCACCCTTGGTTCCTAAGTTGCTACTTAAAAGCTTGGTTCCTGGTTCTGGATATAAATTTCCAAGTATCTTATCCAGAAAATTTTGTCCATTTAGCAGATGAAGGAGAACTGAAGTTTTTCATTTCTATATTGATTTTAAATCTTATTTTTAGAAATCATATCACAATGTAAATCTTAATCCAGCTTGATCACACATAAAATTTATTTCCTGAGATTCCTCTTCCACAAATCTATAACTTCCCCTTCTCACATTCAGATTTTGTCCTGTGCCTTTAAATAGGCAGCCTCACTTGAGAATAAAATTTCTTTTCCTTTATTATTTCTAGTAGCTTTAATTACATACATTAATTAGAATTGTTTTTGTTGAAGACCTATTTAATTTATTTTATGCATATAAGAGCAGGGGTGCAGGCCAGAGATACGAAGTGGGGAGCAAAACAGGTGGATCTACTGAAATACGCTGCTAGGGGAACAGTGGCCAAGATAGGAAAGGTTGCTGCACCTTGTGAGCTAGTTCAAACCACCCTGCAGTAGCTGCTGGAGCTGAGACTTAATTTTAGTATTTTATCTCACCTAGAAATGATCTAGATGTACAAGGAATTTCTATCACTTAACTTGATTTAAAAAAGAAAAAAAAAAAGCTCTTAAGACCTCCCTAGGCCCTCCTTGATTATAAAGCACAGCAAGGCAAGCTGTGTGCAGCTGCTTCAGCGCAGAGTTCCATCTCTGGCCCGGAGGTGACCCACATGGTGGCAGACCTTTCCTGTCTCCCCCACTGCTCCCCTCAGCCTCAGTGGTATATACTGTTCTGCTCCCCACTCTGGTGAATCCTTTCACCACCCTGCACCTCCGGCCTGTACCTCAGTTCTGTATGCATAAATAAATAAATAAATATAAAAAAAGGTGCAAGTTGAAAAACTTTTGAAAATGATTTTCAAGACCATAACCATAGTCATTGCTGAAAACTACCTAAAGACTTTTGTCCCATGTATATCTATTTAAATCATAAGCCACCTTTCTTACTAACAGTTTTTTTTATAATAGTTGAGATAACATGAGCTCATTTGATTAATAAACCCAGGTAAATTTAAAGTTGCATGTCTGTCAGTTCTGAAAACACACCTGTTTTTTTTTTAATCAAACCAACCAATAGACTAAGTTTCATTTGCTAATAACTATCCCAACTTCAAATATTCAACTTAGTTTTACAAAAATTTTAAGTTTTAGGGGAATTTAAATAGTGCAAAAGAAATAATTTTAACTAGAAAAATGAATATCTCTAAAGGTAGGAATTTGCCAAAGATGGTGCAAAAGATATTCTTTGAGGATCTACAGTCACCCCTAAGATAACCAGAAGAAAACTTGCACAATTCCGTTGACCCGTTAGTGGACCCTAACTGTAAATAGTGCAGTTACTTCTCTCTGACCCTACTCTGGAGCCCCCAAACTGACAGTTACCACACCAAGTTCTCATGTCATGGAAGAAGAAAAGAGGGTCTCTCTCTACTGAATATTGTGGCAGAGACGTGGAAATGCTGGCTCTGGTAGATGAGCTCCAAGAACTGCTTCTGTGAGCTTTCCCAGGGTCCCATAGGTAGGGTCAAAGTGGGGTTAAAGTAGAGAGTGTGACTGGTGGTATCTACCAGAATTTGGTGAGTTTTTCTCTTAATTTTAATTTCCCCTGGGCTGTTTAAGGAATCTAGTGGTAGCAATTTACTAGAAAATCCCTGCGTGCTGGGAAGGGCAATATGAGAAAGGCTGTAAGGTTACAAACCTGATGGAATTTGGTTTATAATCATGTAATCTCTTCCAGACAGACAATTCAGAGAATTAGTAAAAGTGAGAACTCAGAAGAAAGGACAGGGAAGAATAGAAGTCAGACATCTATCATATGGTGCTTTGTTTAAAGTACTTTGTCTTTAACTTCAGTAAATCAATGGGAACTCTTACTTCTTTTTCCTTTAAATTTTAGTC
Organism: Condylura cristata; assembly: GCF_000260355.1. NCBI lineage: Eukaryota > Metazoa > Chordata > Mammalia > Eulipotyphla > Talpidae > Condylura > Condylura cristata. Next base: position 13,083,977 of record NW_004567118.1, on the reverse strand, counting down.
CACAGGACATTATATGCTAGGGGATATCATGGCCCAGGTCTTTTCCTTGGTGTGTTTCTCTGGGTGGAGCAGGATTGTGCTGAATCCAAGCATCTTTCTCTTTGGCTTCCTTTTTTTTCCTGATAATTTACTTTCACATTTCAGAGTTCTCACGGATCTCGGAATGCTTCATATGCTCAAGATGAACATTAATTCTCTTGGCAAGAATCTTGCCCTCTCCTTGTGTATTTACAACAAAGCCAGCAGCATGCTGGGTGACGTTATTGATTCTCAGTTTTGCCATGGTAACTTGATGTGGGGCATTCCTTCTTGAACAACACCCATCCTCTTGATGTCTACAATACCACCTTTCTTGTAGATTGATATGGATATGACCAAAGGAGCAACTTCATGTTTCCTGAAAGGCCTGGAGAACGTACAGTGGGTGCCTTGCCTCCTTCCCTGTCTGGGTCATTTTGGCACTTTACTGGAAGTGTTACAGGGAACCCCAATGTGAGTTGGGTTGCCTATCTGTGGGTCCTCACCCGCACATAAGATTCAGTTGTACCACACACACACACAAAAAGTCCGATCATGGGTTTATTTACAAGGAGAAATGTAAAAGAAACAACTCAAGGAAAAAGAGAGAAATACAAGTTAACTAGAATATCCTACCAGTTCTGCTGACTTGAACTCCAATAGCAACTGACCAAGAACCAAACGACCAGCCACGAACCACCAAGTCAAAAGACGTCCAGAGCCCACAGGTCCGGTTTTATCCCAACCTGGCTGCTCAGCTCTGCCCTCACGTCACAGCATGCTTCTCCTTGGTATTGATGGGATTTGTGGTTCCAGTATCTGGAGTGGGGGCGGAGTCCGTGAAACCTGTATCTGTTACAGGAGATGGTGGCTCAGGTCAAAAAGAGTGTAACTCTTCCTTTCAAGTGTGCTTATTAGATAAACAATCTTGCCTAACTGGCACGTGCTCATAGCCACCATGTAGTCTAGTGTATTTTCAGGCAGATCTTGCCATTTTTCATGCTAGTTGCAGCTTTCCTGTAGCTTCTTTATATAAAGGATCTCATTTTTAAAATGCAGATTTACTTATTTATACAAAACTGGGGTACAGGCTAGAAGTGTGGAGGGTGAGAGGGTTCACCAGAGACAGAGTAGGGAGCAGAACAGGCAGATGTACTGAAATACACTGCTGAAGTGAGCAGTGGGTGGGCCAGGAGAGGTCTGCTGTGCCATGTGGGTCACCTCCCTGGGATCAAACTCATGCTGCAGTGGCTGCAGTAACTTTATAGTGCTGTGCTTAAACACATTGTGCCACCAGTGAGGGTAGGGATCTCATTTCTTTTAGCTAGACTTTTGCATTTTGTTGAACCCAAACTAATTCCTAAAGACTACCTCTTTTGGCTTCCAAAATTTTCTTTTAAGAGTTGCTTTTAGGGCCCTCCCTGGTGGAGCAGTGGGTTAAAGCACAGCACTAAAAAGCTAAAGCCACTTCAGCACGAGTTTGATCCCTGCCCCAGAGGTGATCCACATGGCCTGGCAGACCTCTCCTGACCTGCCCACTGCTCCCCTCAACAGTGTACTTCATCACTCGGCCTGTTCTGCTCCCCACTCTGTCTCTGACGAACCCTCTAACTGCCACTGCACCTCTGGCCTGTACCCCAGTTCTGTATGCACAATAAATAAATCTTTTCTTTTTTTTTTAAAGTTGCCTTTATGTGCCATACTCCAACAGCAGCCAAAAATTGGGAACTGTGGAACCTGGCAGTAGCCACATGGAGAATGGGAACAGGATTGAGTAGCAGACTGCAGTAAGTCTGCAGATAAACTAAGATTTATTTATTTAAGACTTACTTATTAGGCATACAAACTGTATTTATGCACACAGGCCAGAAGTGCAGGGAGGGTGAGATTCACCAAGACAGAGTGGGGAGCAGAACAGGCAGATTGATCGTACACTGCTGACGGGAGCAGCGGGCAAGAAAGGAGGGTTCTGCTGTGCCATGTGGGTCAGCTCCCAGCCAGGAGTGGAACTCATGTTGCAGTGGCTCCTTTAACCTGTTGCGCCACCAGGGAGGGCCCTATAGACTGATTCTGACCAAACCAAGAACTGCAGCTGGCACCAACAATCCCTAACCTGGTAGCTGTCACCCACAGTTTACACTCACATCTGGAACAAACCAAGTGTTGGGTGTACCTGTTACTTCTGACTAAACTGAATCCAGGCTGATCCTGAAAGTCCAGCTATCCTGGACTTAGTCCAGTTTGCCTTGGACTTAGTCTGACCCTGATTAGCTAATGCTGGACCTCAGTGCAATCCACTTTGGACTTAGTCCAACCTGACTGGCTAACCCCTGGACCTCAGTCCAGTTTGTGAACTAAGCCAGCAGACCCTAGTAAAAGGGACTGCAGACTAGAAAGAAATTGGAAGGATTCCAAAAATGGAGAACCACTCTCACCTGCAGCTCCCATACAGAATCCAGGAAACAGACCTCCAGTGTGGAATACAGACTAGACCAAGGGTTAAGGACCTATTCACTATGCCTTGGACAGATAAACCGATTAGATGGGGGCGCTCCAAAACAGGGAGAGAACTGAAGGTTCGCAGGCACCATGCCAGGATGCTGCTGGAAGTTCCCTCCAGATCCCATCTGCTGCCACCAAGCTGTTAAAAAACAAAATTCATATAGATCTAATTAGCTTTAATTAAATGCTTTGTGAAATGGGCAGCATCTCATCTATATACTGCAAGGGGTTACACAAAATGGAAAGTATTAATAGACAATGAGAGAGTGGAAGAAGATCATTAGCAAAAGAAAATATCATTGCAGGTAAAAGCCATCTTCCCTCAGGAGCAGACAGGCAGGGAGGTTTTATAATCTGGAAACCCCATATTGATCGGATTAGGATTACATTTTTGAGAGAAGTAGAAACTGCAATGAGATTAGGGATTAACTGAGTAGGGGGCAACATGAAGGACTCCATAGTGGGTTTTGTGTTTTTTCTTCTTCAATTTTTAAGACCTAACAGTAGGGCCTGAAATTACATCCCAGACTCCAATCCAGATAAACAGAAATGACTAGCTCCCAACACGCAGGATTATGGTGAGAATCAGAGAACTGGTGTTTTGTCCATAGGAAGAATCCACAGGGACTGGGGAGGCCTTTGCTTTCCTCCCCCAAAGCACCTTTCCCCCTTCTGCCTCCCGGGAAAGGTTTGGTAAGAGTGGTGGTTATCTGGTGCCCAGTTTGGAATCAGAGAGCAAAGCATTTCACTCCTGATAGGGTGAAAAGAGGAAAAAAAAAAAAAATTAGAGGACACTTAATCCCCTACAGATGTCTTGAAATAAAGGAACTGTGTCTAAATGCTAAAAGCTGCACAAAACATAAAACATGGAAACGTACTTAAAGAGTTTTACAAAATAATTAAATATGCATTTTTTCCACCGTCAGTTTATAGGCCAGCATTCCTGTGGACTGCAAATGGAAACCCCACAATGCGCTCCAAGTTGGTGTGGGGCGGTGTGGTGATGGCGGGGTGGGGTCCCTGGATTTCTTTTCGTCTCCGTAGAGATAATCTAGAGGGAGATAGCAGATTCTTTACCCTGCGCTCTTAAAACGGGAAGACAAAAAGAGTCTCAGATGTCAACTGGGCTCCTCAGGCGATCCGCCGGGTGACCCGAGGCCAGATCATATGGCCCGCGCCGTCCGAGCCCGGCGAGGCCCGGCGCGCTCCCGCGCAGGCGCCAG
>NW_004567118.1:13003368-13080124 GCF_000260355.1 Condylura cristata | reverse complement strand
GACTCCTGGCCGGCCCCGCCTCCAGGAGGGAGAAACCATGTGCTAAAGCGGGGGGGAGGGCGGGAGGGGCCCGTGGCCTCCATACCGGAAGAGGAAGTCGGAGGCAGCGGGCGTGGAGAGCATTGTGGGTAATCCACTGTTTACTTCCTGTGGTGCGGAGGCGCGGCCCAGTGATTCGCTGCACCCCTTCCAGTGGGAGAAGATGGCCCTGGAGACGGTGCCGAAGGATCTGCGGCATCTGCGGGCTTGTTTGTTGTGTTCACTGGTCAAGGTATCCGTAGGGAAGCTGGTTGTAGAGGCCATGGGGCCACCAAGTTAGGGGGAAGAGGGCCAAACGGGCTGGAAGACGGTGAAAAAAAAACTGAGGTCCAGGAGACCTGGGAGGGCAGTGGTCGCGGGAAATGGAGTCGGCTTTCGTTGACATGACTTGGGATGCAAGCACAGGGAGCATCGATCCATGAACCGTCTTCTCGGCATTTCGAATCGTCAGCTCCTTTCCCCAGGTCTGACTCTTAACATTCAGTGAGTTCAGTGAGCTTGACGCCGACAGGCTCCAGGAGTCAGAGGAGACTGCCGCTGAGAGGCAGTCACAGCCCGATCCTGAGGAATTAGGAAAAGGAGCATTGGAACTCAGCCGAGCCTGAGAGAGGGGTGTCCAGGTGGAACGTAGGAATGGGGCCATGAGGATGAAGGGTGAGGGACTTGATAAGACAGCCTTCTCCTTCTCCAGAAAGAGTATGGTGAAAGCTGTTTACTTTTGGTAACCTTGTTCATTGCTTACCCCTGTACTCCCAGACCATAGACCAGTTTGAATATGACGGCTGTGACAATTGTGATGCGTACCTTCAGATGAAGGGAAACCGAGAGATGGTCTATGACTGCACTAGCTCTTCCTTTGATGGGTAAGTCCCGTTAGGGTCCTTCATTCATTTCTGCGTTAACCAGCGCCCTTTCCCCCACACCCCAAATCTGTTAGTCTGTTACTTTGAGGCAGATCCACACTGACCACATGTGGTTACTGAGCACTTGAAATGTGGCTAGTCCAGGTTGAGGTATGCTTAATTTGTAAAATATAATACACTGATTTCAAAGATTTCATTTAGCACAAGAAGAAAGAATGTAGGCTATCTTGTTCTTTCTGTGTTACTTGCCAAAATGATACCTTGACTATGATGGGTTAAATGAAATATTGATGAAATTTCACCTTTTTGTCTTTTATAAGGATGGCTGTTATAAAATTTAAAAATGACTTGTGTGATTTCATTATAATTCTATTAGACAGTTTATCAGCAGACTCATTTTTGAAGCTTCCTTTGGTTAGATAATCCAATGGGGAGAAGGGGAAGGAGAGAAATATAAGTGACCATGGCTCAGTTTTCCTTCTCCAAGTTAGGAGCCATTTTTCTTCTTTGGAGAGTTTTCATACAGACTGAACTCAAAACCAGTTTGAAATTCCATCAAGGTGGGTCAGCCCCATTCCTTCTTTAATTTCCTTTAGGGAAGAACGATTTGGGTGTAAAAAAAGGTGTCATGAAACGTTTAGGAGCACATGCATGTGCATACCTAGATAACTCCACTTCGTTTATCAGCACTATATTCTTTTTTTTTTTAATTACAAAGTTTATTTTTACATCATTTTGCACATTTTTTTTCCCATCTCCATTATAATCCCCACGGGTTTCCCATCACCAAATCACCCCTGCAGCACTATATTCTTTAGTGAAAGATGGAGCAACTTCCATTATGGTGAAAGTACCCCCCCTAGAGGTAGGGTCAGTTTCATTCAAAGCATATGGCTGAGAATGTCCCATTTGGATGGAGAGGCTTGCCCCAAATAATCCAAGATTGTGGCCAACAGAATAGGGAATGGATGTTGAGACAGTCAGTAAATGTGTGTCTAGAACAGATTTGTGCACTTGATTGAATGGTAGTTCAGTCTCCCCATTTGCACTAACTCCCAGCCCCCTGGTGGTTGTGTTGGTTGCAACAGTAGCACTGGCCATTTACCTCCCAAGGCTATCCCTTTTCCCTGGTCTCTGGGCTGAGGATAGCTTTGAGCACAGTGAGAGTCTTAGGGAATGCCGACTGACCTGTAACTAGCAGGTCAGGCACATAAAGTGCACACCACTTGTCAGTTTTAGCTGTGAGACATTGTTTTCTCAGCAGTAGAACTTAAGTCACCTGTCTTTCTAGCAGAGACTCAATACTTGACTTTCCTAAGTTTCTTTTGCAGAACTATGGGGCTGGCTAGGAACACAGGGTTTCCATCTCCCCTTGTTCTCCCTCTTTAACAGGGGAGGTTCACTCACTCAATGATTATATTTTTTTTTCCCCTCCTTTCTAGCATCATAGCAATGATGAGTCCAGAGGACAGCTGGGTCTCCAAGTGGCAGCGAGTCAGTAAGTATCTCTCTCTTTATGCTGACCTAGTTGTGTTGTTGATAAGGTCGGAAGTGGGTTAACTTTAACCCATTGCGCCACCTGGAAGGACCTATTGCCATTCTTATTCTAGATCCTAACTGGTAACAGTCAACCTGGTGGAACCATTGAACAGTCAAGCAACCAGTTTGTTTAGAAACACTCCACTCCCTCAAAGTACCTTTCTTATCCCTTGGAGTCTTCTTTCCTTATAAAGTGGTTTCTTTTAAAGTGGGGGGTAGGGACTGGTTTTTAAATCACTGTCTGTGCCCTACTACCAAAATAAATAATTGGTCTTCTGTTAGCGTTGTACCATTTCTTTGATTTGTAACTTACATCTCTATTTGGTCTTTAATTTTAATTCACTCTCACTGCACTCTTCTCTTTTAGGCAACTTTAAGCCAGGTGTATACGCCGTGTCTGTTACTGGTCGCCTGCCCCAAGGTAATAATCATAATAGCCAATGTTTATTTACTGAGCCATATTCTGTTGAGCTTCTTTATGTGAATTAATGCCATTACCTATAACTATGAGGGAATTAAGACACAGAGAGGTTAAATAACTTGCCCAAAGTTACCTAGTTAGCTAGTAATAGCCAAAATTTGAACCCAGGCATCTGGCTCCAGGTTTCCCTTGCTTTTTACAGTTACAATGTATCTATTTTTCTTACCAAATTCTCTTTCTCTTTTTTAAAAATTTATTTATGCATACAAGAGCTGGGGTACAGGCCAGATGTGTAGGAGAAGGGGGAGGGGGTGAGAGGATTCACCAGAGACAGAGTGAGGAGTAGAGCATGCAGATCCACTGAAATACACTGCTGAGGGGAGCAGCGGGTGGGTCAGGGGAGGTCTGCCAACCCATATGGGTCACCTCCCTGGCCAGGGATCGAACTTGTGCTGCAGTAGATGCCGATAGCTTCATAGATTGCACTTTAACGTTACGATTGCACCACCTGGAAGGACCTATTGCCATTCTTATTCTAGATCCTAACTGGTAACAAGTCAACCTAGTGAAACCAGTGAACAGTCAAGAAACCAGTTTGTGTAGAAACACCCCACTCCCTCAAAGTACCTTTCTTATCCCTTGGAATCTTCTTTCCTTATAAAGTGATTTCTTTTAAAGAATTATTTATGTATACGGAACTGGGGTACAGGCCAGAGGGGCAGGAGCCAGAGGATTTACCAGAGATAGAGTGGGGAGCAGAACAGGCTGATGTACCGAAATACACATTGAGGGGAGTGGGTGGGTCAGAAGAAGTCTGCCACGCCACATGGGTCCTCTCCCTGGCCAGGGATTGAACTCGCGCGGTAGTGGCTGCAACAGCTTCGCAGTGCTGTGCTTTAACCTGTTGTGCCACCAGGGAGGGCCCTATAAAGTGGTAAAATCGTTTCTTTTCCTGCTGCAGGAATTGTGCGGGAGCTAAAAAGTCGAGGAGTGGCCTACAAATCCAGAGACACCGCTATAAAGACCTAGGAAGATGGATGGCTGCCAGCATCTTTGCTTCCCACCTTCTGCCTCTGCTTATTTTTGTTGTGGAACTAACCAGGCAGAATTTCAGCCTCTTAATTGAGACAGCAAACTCAGGAGAACAACACAGCCCGTTCCTGGGTCATTTTGCATTTGGACTATGGGGGGGTGGGGCACCAGTTTGGGTGATTGTATCAACAGACTGAATTGAGTGGAGAGTAGGATGCTGGTTTTCCTACACATAGCCCAGGGCTGAGCCCTTGTTCCATGGGCAAGACTCTGTCAACTGCCAATAAACATGAACCCCTAGGAAGGTTGTTAAGCCCATGACAGTTGTCTTGCCTCCCTCTTCCTTCTCTTACCTGAACACACTAGGAACTCACTGTACATACCTTCCCAGCACAGCAGAGGTTCTGCTCGCAGTTACCTGCCCCTGTCTCAGAGCCACACAGTTGCATCCTTTGCTAGTGTGTTTCCTTGGGGCTCTGCTGTCCCAAGTCTGGGCAACCCTTGCAGCCTGATTGTCACAGTGACTGGCATTTGTAGCCTTGTGCCCTTAGGTCTGGCACAGCAGATATCTTTGAAGGGTGTTTTCTTCATTTTTTTTTTTTCATGGCTTTTGCTATACCCAAGGCCAGTGAGGGAAGCCCCTAGCCTTTCCCTCTTCCACTCACCCACATTTTGTATTCCCCTAACTGGAGACCCGCAGGTGGATATTGACCCTGATTACAATTTGTGTCTCCATAGGCATTAGTCTCTCCGCTAGGAGAGGAAGAAGGTGAGTCATTTGTTTTGGAATTGAAATTTTATAAATTGTCATTTACTAAAACTTCCACTAAAAATCCTTTTTAGTATTCCATTTTGATTTCCCTAAGTTTCTTACTCTCTATAAAATAAGAATTATAGTGTACCTGTTTAATCTCAGGATTTTTACATTGTAAAAATGAAGCAATGTGAAAATTCTATAACAAGTTTTATAAACAGTAAAATTGATTTAAGATTTATGTATGCACACAAAACTGGGGTACAGGCCAGAGGTATGGGGAGGTGAGAGGATTCATCAGACAGAGTGGGGAGCAGAACCGGCAGATGTACTTAACTACACTGCTGAAAGGAGCAGCGGGCGGGTCAGGAGAGGTGTGCCACGCCATGTGGGTCACCCCCCTGCCAGGGATCAAACTCAGGCTGCAGTGGCTGTGGGTAGCCCCACAGCACTATGCTTTAATCTTTAGCTGCCACCAGGGAGGGTGGGAGGAATGTGAGTGCCCAGAATCACCATTCTGATTGTCAGCAGAGATGCTGTCGCTGGACTTTGTCTCTCAGCCACCTGGTGCTGCTAGTGAGTCAGTTTCTATTGTTCGGCCTGGAGAGGGTGTAAAGGAGACAGGTTGGGGCTCTAGTACCAGCCTTGTGTCCTCTGCCAGCCTGGAAGGGAAACCAGGGTGGCCTGGGCTCACTTGTACTCAAGTCCAGAACCATCTTCTCTGATGCCTTTAACTTCTGAGGGAGTATCTATTAACCCCAATTTCAAAGAGATTTTAAAGAATTTCCCCAGCCCAGCAAACTGAAAGCTCTAGGAGAGGTGTTTTTCGTTCGGTTTCAATCTTAAAAGGAGCTTTGGGAAGCTTTTGGGCAGACGGGGGATCCCAGTGGTCAGGGCGGGGCTGGAACTGTGAGGCACCAAGGGCAAGGCATAACCCTCATGGACTGGAAAGGCAGGGCGGCCCTAACAGTGCCTGGATCCTCTTCCACACAGCACTGCTTGCTCCCTTGAAGAGCAGACTTTGTTGGCCAAAATTTACATCCTAGGGCGGGAAGGGAGATGTGGGTTTCAGCGATGCTTAGGCTGTGCAACCAACACCCAACTTTCACTGGCTTTCTCAAAAAGTCCCTTGGAAATCCCCGGCTGCTCTCTTGCGTATTTGACCCGGAGGTGGCTGCTCTCAGAGAATGGAAACAGTTGTGGGGAGGGGAGGCAAGATGAGCTGAGCACGAATAACCACACACTTGGTCTTCCTGGACCCAACGCTGCGCTGGGGCCTTAACTGTCAACCTATAGAAAGCGAAAGACTTCAGCACTGGTTTGGGGGGAGGGGTTTGGGTCACCAGTTGCACAATGGTATTTCATAGACTGGGAGTGCCAGGTGCACTGAGCCTGGGCGCTCACATATCTTCTCTGGTCCTTGAACATGCTTCTGGTGCCACTCACCCATCCAAATTGGCATTAAGGTGCTAAGTCCCTTCCCCTGCTGGAAATCAAAAGCCAACAAAGTCTGCTCTTCAAGGGAGTGAGCAGTGCTGTGTGGAAGAGGAGGATCCCGGAGGGCCGCCCTGCCTTTCAAGTTCCTGAGAGTTATGCCTTGCCTCATAGTTCTAGCCCCACCCTGACCACTGGGGTCCCCCGTCTTCCCATCGTCTAAGGATTTTCTCTTGCTGTCTTGCCCAGTAGTTTAGTTCCTTCAGAAAGGCAAGGCTCTCCCCTAGTTGAGCAAGGACAGATAAGACATAGGAAATAATGACCAGGCTGCCTTCCCTGAGCCTACTTACTCCTCACCCATCACAGGCTGAACCCTTACAAACTTGAGGAGTAAGGGTCAGGATGTTCTGGCCTTAGAGGCAAGCAGTTTCCCCAGAAGTAATGGGGCTGAGCTAGTAATTTTCCATAACGGTAACCTCAGCCTGGGCTCTCCAGATTTGGAAACCAGGCCTCACTTTGGACCCAGTCACTCCCAGTCTGTCTACAACCTGCTATTCAATCCTCACTTCAGCCCTCCCTGATACCTGATCTGTATGTGTATAAAAGAGGTAGGTAATGCTTAAGAACAGACTACTAATAACACCTTTGTCTGGAAGTCTGGTTTATGTTTAGTATCAGGAAAGTCTTTTGTTGAAAGAGCATTTTACAGTTGACAAAAGGGCTTTCATGTCCTCTACCTTACTTGATCCTCACCAAAACCCTCTGTCATTACTATGCCTTATTTAGTGACGAGACCGGCTCAGAGTTAAGTGACTTGGCCATGATAGTAGAGCTTTTGCTCAAGAAATTCTTTACCCACACTCAGTTTAGGGCTCCCTTTTCTGACTGTTATCCCCAAACAGTTTACTCCCTGAGAATGGCACAGAACATCCGTGAGGCAAAAGCTTTGTGAGTGAAAGTTACATGTCCTTATATACTGATACCCTCCACCTGCCCTACTCCCACTCCCTATTTTTCTAATCCCCAAGTCTAAAATTAGCCAGAGGGAGATCCTGGGGATTTACTCGAGGATCACTGTGCAAAGCATTGGGAAACATTCTCCAGTTCCCACCTGGCTGCATCTTCTCTTCTGCCCCAGTAAGTCTTAGGAATTTGCTGGCTTGTACTCCATTCTTCTCTGTTGTCTTTTTCTCCTTGCCATCTCCCTCCATCTACAACCCACTAATAGCACCTTCAAACTCTACAGTGCCATTTTAGACTCGTGATGAAAATGCACCTATCCAACTAGTGGATCAGATCAGGCCATTGTTCCTGCCTCCGGCGCCGCTGCCTCTACTCACTAGCTGAGTTTTCTGAGTTCTGTCTCTAAATAGATAAAATTTCCTCTCTAAAATGCAGTTGACAGAACTAAGGTGTCAGGTGCTAGATATAGTCTTGATTTGGCTAGATACATAGGTCAGGTCACTTACTAAAAGTTTGTTATACACTCATGATTTGTTTACTTTTCTGCTTGAATATTTCTTTTTTTTAAAGATTTATGTATCTATACATACAGAACTAGGGTACAGGCCAGAGGTGTGGGGGGTGAGAGGATCCACCTGAGGCAGAGTAGGGAGTTTATTCATATTTAGAATAGGCAGAGTGACCAAAATACACTGCTGAGGGGAGCAGCAGGCTGGCCAGGAGAGGGCTGCCACGCCATGTGGGTCAGCTCTGGGGCGGGGATCAAAGTCATGCTGGAGTGGCTGTGATAGCTTCATAGTGCTGTGCTTTAACCTGTTGCACTACCAGAGAGGGCCCCGTATATTATATTTTAAGTGAAGTTGGTGGTTTCTGTCTTAGAATAGTTATAAGAATCAGATAGTACACTAATTTAGATAAAAGCACTTTAAGAAGCTATAAACTACCAAGTGCATCTACAGGGTTGTCATCATCCAAAGTTGTCCACCTCTCCGTAATTTCTAAGTTAGCGTGGCAAGAACGTCATCCCTTGAGGCAATAGATGTTCCGTGATCTTTCATACATAAATGTTTCAAAACTGAAACATTTTTCTTCAAGCACCATGGCATTTCATTTTAATATCTCTAGCGATATAACTATATATAGTATATTTTCAATGAATATATGTATAGGACAAAGGACTGAGCTATTAAAATATGTATATATGAAATGAGCTACAGGCTCATTTCAAAAATCTGATGTAATACTTCCTGTTTGGCCCTGGCATTCCCCACAGGCTCACCTCTTGTGCTGCAGAGAGAACTTGAGGGAAGTTAAGGAGCAACTTCAGACACAATGGCTGGGGAACCCCAACTTTTCTCTAAAATGGATTCCTTATTCCCCAGCAACTGCCACCCTTTCAAACCCTCCCCCATCCTGGAAAATACCTGGAAGGAAGCAAGTGTTTTGGGGCCACTAGCCGGAAGAGGGGGTTTAACTGTCACCTTGTCCCCAGAGGCTTGAGGAGCAAGAGGGCAGAGGGGAAAATGCAAATCCAGCTTGGGAAGGAGAACACCAACGGGAGAGGTGGCAGCGGGGTTGTCTTCCTCCCTAGCAGGCTTCCACCCTAGGTTCTGGGAGAATGCAACAGCTACCTCCACCCTCAGCAGGCAGCTGTGGCAAATGGCACTTTCTCTGGACGGCGGGTAGACTCACTTCCTTAGTTCTGCTCCCCAGAGGAGCAAGCTGAAAGGGGCGGAGTCTGGATGTGAAGTTCTAGGTGGGTAGATCAGGTTAGTGAGCCACAGGAAAACAGATCTGTCCTGCTTCAGCAGTAGGGACTAAGCTTAGATTGGAAGGTTCTTTGGCCTCTACAGACACCAGAGACTGGAATTGAGACCACTTGGGGTCCTTGCAATGGGAACCTTTGGGGGCAACTGGAAGAATGTGAGAAGCAGCCCTCAGGCCAGTGCTTCTATCATAATCGTCTGTTCCATAGTGCGGCAATTACCAGGTCCAAACCCAGCCGCCTCTACTAGTGCATTTGGTCTTCCTGTGAGGCATATTCCCCTTTCACAGATCAGAAAACTGAGCTTTAGTTCTCGAACTTGCCCAGGGTCAGTGGCCAGGCAAGGCTATGCTGGTATTTCAACCCAAAAGTCCTGCCTTGGCAATCAGGGAGTAGGGTCCACTTTGGGACAGGAGTGAGGGTGTCGCCCTTGTCTTCCTTTTGCCTGCTTGAGCCCCACCTCTTGGGGCTGCAGGTCTACCCACTCCGCTCAGACTCACCACCTTTCTCACTCACATGGACACTTCCTGGAGGGCCTAGGCTCCCCCCGCCCCCCACCCCAAACCCTCCATTTTGCCCTAAGTCTCTTACCTCCTTCCCACCCCCACCCCTGAGCCACAGCCCTGTGACGTGACTGCCACTGAGCTCCATTGGCCAGGGCCTGGGAGCATTTGCCCTTATTTGGCCAGGCCCGCTTCAGGCAGCCTTCACTCCACCACCACTCTAGCCCAGCCCCCTCAGGCCTGACTCTCTCACTTCATCTTTTTGAGGTTTGGCTCTGGGGCCCTTTCGGGCTGTCACTTCAAACGCACTTTCTGGTTGAGTCACTTTTTAACGGCTCCAGCGCAGAGAGCTTCTGCTGTGGCTGCTGGGACCAACCTTCCCCCACCTGACTGCTAATAAGCCTTAAGGGAAGGGACTTGGGTGGTCATTCACAATTGGAGAGGTTCTGCAGACCACCTAAGTACCCATTTAGACCCCTCTGCTCACCCTTACAGACACACAGACACACGAACACATCCTGAGTCCCTCCCACTGCTTTTTTCAAGCCGATTCTTCAACTGGTTTCCTGAGGAGACACAGGCTGTCCCTATGTGGGTTGAGCAGGACCTCCATGGCCTACTGGACTGGGTCCTTTTGGGGACACTTTCAGTGGATCCCTTAAGGGGACAGAAACAGGATGCAGACTGATTTTCAGGAAGGTGAAACAACCTGGCTGATTTTTCTGGTTCCTCATCTCTGACGTGGTACCATCGTTTACACCACTGGGTCAGCATGAGAATCAACGAGTGTTTTTACTAAGCTCTATAGATGCTGGGCTGCTGCCCCCTTCCCCCCTCAATTTGTAGAGTGGGGAGGTGAATGAAGAAACAGCCCAGAGCATTTCACTGAGCAATCTTCACAGAAGTCTCTATTCCGTCCATCCCTCCCTGCCCCTGCTTTTCCTCCATGGGAGGATATAGACAGACAGGAATCTCTCTTAATCCTTTGCCCTTTGTCCCCAATCAGATTAAGGGGAGTCTTTGCTCAAGATCCATTGCCTTTGCTGAACTATGGGAGGTCTGCCCTTGGATGGGCTGGGGATATTCTCAGCCTTAGAACACAGGCCTTGAGTCTTTCCCCTGGCCCCCTTGCTCTTCGGGACTTCCTAGGGCATAATGGTTACTTTGGTCAACACCCCCCCCAAACAAAAACTGGGGTTGGGGGGCTAGTTTAGTGACTTACTCAAAATCATACTAAAGAGCCACAGGACTGGGACTGGGCCCCTAGTTTTCTACCACCTAGAGGTTCTGATAATGGGTAGGGAGTTAGGTGAATGAGAGATCATGGTGGATTCCTGGTGCACACACATGTAAGCTCACATTCACACACTATTTGTATCAGTTAAAATTGTAGTAGGTGCAGTCTTACAAGTTAGCCAAGGCACCTGTGTGCGAAGCACTCAGGGGAGAGCTTCCTACCATGTGCCTGCTCAAGCCACAGCAGGAGCCAGGATGATCTTCTTCCTCACACTGCCATTCCTTTCCTATCTGGCCCATCCTGCCTCTTCCCAGACGCTGTGGACAAATTCCTAGACTTGGCCCTAACTTGCCTTCTGACCCTGGGCTGCCTTCTGTCTCTCTCTGGGCTTGTAGATCAGTTTCCTGACTCAGATCACCTTGTTTAAGAGGCCTTGGCTGCTTGATCTGCAGAGCTGAGCTAGAGCACCGGAGTAGAGCCAACCTGCCAGCGTATACCACAGCTGCCTCTCGTGGAGCAAGAGAGGAGACATTTGGGCAGTGCAGGTGGGCCCTCTTGTCTGGAGGTCTCTCAGCATTCCTGGAGCTCCCAAGGCTCTGGGATCAATCAGAGACCTTCCCAGGCATTGAGGTGACCTCTGCTGGGGTCCTTAAGTTCTTGAGGCCCTTCCTTCTCTCAACACTGGCTGCCCCTTTGCTGCCCCTCCAGGGAGGGTAGACAGAGTCCCAACATTTGGGGCTGTTGACTCCCGTACCTTCCCTCCCATTTACAAAACTATCTGAGTTTCTCCCCTTTGTGGTGAGACTTGTATAAACCCCGGGCGCCCAGGCCTCTGACTTCCTGTTTGTGAGTGGTTAGGCCCTGGCTTCTCTGTTGGGGCGTCATAGGGCAGGTTATCTGACTTGCAATCTATACTGCTTGTGAGGGAGGGCCCTGAGCCAACATAGCTGCAGAGAAGGATTTTTCTTCTGTCTTAACAGAAAGCCTCCTCACTTCTCCAACCCTTAGATCTGCTTTCCCTTGCCAGTGTTAGGACTTTTCCTCTTTTCCTGTTTCTCCTGGTCCTGCCAGCTTCTCCCCTCTCCTTCCCAATCCTCTGCCACTATATTCAATTCCTTTGGGCAGCTTCCATTGGCAGGCCCTCTTGACTCAGTTCTTCCCAGTGGCCTCCACCATTCCAGCCTTGGGGGCCTCTCAACCCTCCACGACAAATTTGCCCCTGCTGCTATAATTTTGCAAGAGGGAGGTCTGTATGTATGTGCTGCACCTCACTGCCCCACATTCAGAGCTCTCTCAAGTAGGAGCCACGTGTCCCCTTCAGACCCACAGCAGCTCTGCCCTTGCTTGAGATAAAACTGCCTCCACCCCACACACACCTCCCCACACACCTCCCCTGCGTAGCTGTTCTACCTGGGAGGCCAGAAGACACATCCCTTGTCTTTTTCTCCCCGGTGTCACCTTCACCAGCCCATAAGCTCAGCTTGGCACATGCAGATGACTGTCCCCATTGTCAGGAGGTGGCTGTGGGGCTGAGGGATTGTGAGCCTGGGTCCTTGCATCCTGTCACCTGGTAAAGGACTGTTTCCACTTTGTGTCTGATGCTAGTATGTCCGAATCCTCTTCCCTCACCGATCTTGCTCCCCATTCCTCCTCCTCTTCTACTACCTCTGAGTGGGGGCCTGATTCCCCGGAACAAGAGCATCAGAGATGGGAAGAATTTTGGAGGACATTTTATAGTAGGGCTGGGATGCCCAGTGATTTCTGACTGAGCACAGACCTATTACCAAGGGGTGAAGCTGGAAATGTCAACTTGAACCCTCTGCTCCACGCGGAGACCTCTCTGACCATCTCCAGGGCTTGGGCTCTCTTGTCCTGGGGAACCCCGGCAGTCGGCGGACTTGGGGGTAGGGTGGGAGCCAGGTCTCTCTTAACAGCTCTTGATCTCCAGCTCTCTCTAGCGCCCTCCCAAGCACCTGCCCCAATTTCCCAAGTGAGCCTTCCGGGGAGGAAGGCTCATCTAGCTGTGTGCAGCAAGGTGTTCCTCAAGGCAGGTCAGTAAGCTGAAAGGGGTGTCACCCACAGTGTGTGCGTCCGCACGACACCTGCCACTTCTCCCACAGGCACCCATTGGTTCATCACGATGGCTTATGCCTGCCTGGAGCAGGGCTTCCAGCCCAGCAACACTGTTCTGCCATCTGGGTGCTTCTCGGGGCCCGGCAGCCTTATCTCAGACCCTGCCCCTTCCTCTGCCTTGATTTTGTGCCTGGCACTTGTCTCACCTCCCCTAGATGGAGGCTCAGCACAGCTCAAAATCATTGTTGGATTGGGAAGGAGTCCAGGGTACAGGACCCCTCTCAGTTCCACATCTGTGTCTCAGGGTGGGCACCCATGAAAGCCCCAGATCCTCTGGAAAACTGACCCCAGAAGCTCTGTGGATGTAGAAGCTGGGCCTTGGTTTCCCTCTTCCAAAATATCTGTTTGTTCTTGAGCTTGGGCACTGAGGACAAACAAAGGGAAAGCAGCCTGTGTTGCTGGAACATCCCCGCCCTGCCCCAGACAGGAGAGGGAATATTGAGGGGTGAACATGTCCCTGGGAACCTCAGGTCTGAGCTGCTGCAGGCCACATGCTGAGGGAGTCTATGGTAGAGCAGGACCCTGAGGCCTGCTCTGGCTCCAGACTGTGACACTCCTTTGTTGGGATAGAACATCTCGAAGTGGTGGCTCTGGGGACACTAATATTCTAAGCAAGGTGGGGGAAGGGAAGGTCAAGGTGGTAGGGGGACTACAAAGATATTCTTAGAGGAGGAGCCCAGAAGGGTGGGGGTCTAGGAACCCAGGTTACTGCACAACTTTGATATTCTTATCCTCTTATCGCCTGGGGCAGCCACTTCCCCTCCACCCAGGGTCTGAGGCAGTGGTGGTCTGTTAAAGGAGCACTGTCACATTTCTGGCCAACTTGCGTATGAGGCTGCCCACTCCCTCTTCAGTCCTAAAGGACAAAGCCCCTGAGCCCCATGTCTCACCCATCTCGGGGCTTGGAGGTACATAACAACTTTCCAGGAGGAGGGCTTCCATTCCTGAAGTAAAGGATTCTAGGCAACGAATTGCCCTCTCCCCAGCTCTCCCCCATGACAGTTTTCTTCTGGCCTTGAATCGGAAAGTTCCCTGAGGTCTATGTGTGCCTGACCCTGAAAGGGGGGACTCAGAGGTGAGAGGCTCCTTCTGGGAAGGAGCCATTGGGCTATTCTTATCCACTCCTGCTCCCCTAATTCCTTTCTCCTGATTCCCTAGCAGAACCTTGGGGAAAATGTATAGCCCAGACCCACACTCTGCTCCTCCCCCACCCAGTCATGGGCAGCTTCCTGCCTTCCCCATGGGGAAAGCGGGGGTGGCATGCAGGTGGGAGGGCCTCATGCCCACATCCGGTACCAGAACCTCTCCTTCTTTCCCTCCATTATAGCAACGGCATCATGTCCTCCCGTAGACGGTGGGCCTCACCACTGTTCTCCATGCCATATTCTCATAGGCTCAAAGGAAGACAAATACCTAATCCAGAGCCCAGAGGCCCACCTGGCCTTAGTTTGACTCCCATACTGTGCTGAGGGGTCAGGCCTGGTCTCCTGGGGGCTGAGGCTGGGGGTGGGGTGGGGTAGAGGGTGGGAGAGTGACTGTGAAGTGCTGAGGGCAACCGATTATGTGGAAGGTACTTAGAAGTGCTGGGCCAGGGTCCCCTTTACAGATCAGTACTTCTGTGAACCTCTGGGGTGGTATCTATAGGGCTTGGTCTGAATCGCTGTTGTCTCCAAGGGAAGGGGATTTTCTGGGCTGGGGCCAGTGGGGATAGGGCTTAGAGAAATGCTTCAAGACTCTGTTTTGGACGCTTACCAAAGGCCCTGTTAGGAGGTCCTTCTCACCTGGGGTCACCCCCCAGTACCCCAAGTCAGTCCCAGACTCTTGAATCATCTCCTTAAGTGAGTGCCATGGGGGAGGGGCAGGCCTAGGGTCCTGGAAGCCACCTGCTCAGGGTGTGTGAAATTGTCTCTTCAGCTTCAGACCCCCTCCCACTAATACCCAAGTCTTGTCTCTGGTTTCCTGTCAGCTTTTCCTCCCCAGTGAAGGGAGGGGCCCTCGCTCCCCCAGAGGTGGGGGCGGGCTCCAAGACCGTTGGGCGCCCTGAGGTCTAACCCACGTGGTCTAGTGCTATAAATTCTGCAGCTCTGAAAGGGCTCCCCACTTGGGAGCCTGGATATGGGGCTTGCTTCCCCAAGCCCTGCGGTATCAGGTAAGGATCCAAATCTTTACTTTAGCCCCACCTGGGCTCACCTCTAGGACTCATGGGGGTTGAGAGACTTGGATTGCCCTCTGAGGTCCTGGTAGAGATGCCTTGTGAAGGGGCTCGGGGAGCTGGGGTGCCAAAGCTTACTAGCAAAGCTGGGGCAAAGGGTGCAATGACCCTCAGGCCTACCGGCCTTTGTGGTGGGACGGCACCTCGAGCCCTGGGCCTTGACTTTCTTCCAGACAAGGGAGGTGAAATGTTCCCCGGCCCTGAGATGAAGAGAGGGGGTCCAAGCTGCAAGGGACCGCGGCTAGGCAGTGGGGGGATGGCAGTGTGGGCAGAGGCAGAGAAGTAGGGTTCTACGTCCGGCGGTGAGAGGCACACAGAGACCCTTCAGCAAACATGGCCCCCCTTCTCGTCTCCATTTCAGTACCTCTTGCCTGGGCAGCCGCTGGGCCTTGTGAGAATCAGGAAAGGGAGGATTGAGAGGGGAAAGGGAGGGGACTGTGGCAGCCGCAGGAAAGTAGACAGTGGGGCTGGGCTGGAAGGAGTTATCTAGGGGGTAGGGTCCTAGGGGCTGGGGTGAGGCCACCAGGACTGCGGTGGTCTTTACCTGAGAGCCCCTGAAAGTGGGGGTGGGTGGGGTGGAGCCCCAGGCGGGAGTGGGGAGAGACAAAGAGGAAGTGGGGGGAGGGAGGTAGAGGAGGTCTGGCGCCATGCTGAGTCACTGCCCACAGGCCCAGGGCGAGTCCTGCCGGCCTTGGGGCAGGGTGGTGGAGGTCTTAGGGAGCCTTCAGCAGTGCTGGGGGGCAGGCAAGCAGGAGCCTGGGGCAGGGTGGTGGAGGTCTTAGGGAGCCTTCAGCAGTGCTGGGGGGCAGGCAAGCAGGAGCCTGGGGCAGGGTGGTGGAGGTCTTAGGGAGCCTTCAGCAGTGCTGGGGGCAGGCAAGCAGGAGCCTGGAGGAGGAGCAGGCGCGGCTTGAAGAGTACCGGACGGACAGACAGACAGTGCAGTCACCCATAAAGTAGAAAGCACTACTAACAGCACTGGAGGGTGTAGTGTTTCCTACTTTATGGATGAGTGTACTGTGGGCTTCGGAGACCACACCGCCGCTGCAGCCGCCGCCGCCATCTTCGTCCACGCTCAGGATCTCCGGCGACAGGTAAGCACCTTGGGCGAGCTCTCAAAGGCCCCCACAGTTCCCTGTGGCACGGTCCCTCCTGGGTCCTGCCAGCTGGGGAAATGCCACACCGACCCCCGCTGCTGCACCGAGCTTCGGAAGGCTTGGTGGGGCTGGACATCCGGACCTGCTGCCGCCGAGGAGAAACCCTGGCGGCGGGGGGCCCAGCTTTGCGTGTACAGATGCCAGGACGAGGAGGAGGCCGGAAAGGAGGGCGAGCGGAGGGTGGTGCCAGGGACACCGAATGCTAATAAAAAATGAACTCTGCCTCTCTTGTGTGACTCTGTTGCTGGGGTGAGAAGGGTGAAATGGGCTAACAGTGACGTGAATTGGGGTGGGGGCACCTTGGGGGCTGGGAGAGATAACCATTCTCACTTTCCTGGGAGAAATGGGTTTGGCCTTTCCTGTGACACCAGAGGAGGGCCCTGGACCCAGCCAGGCCACCGCCAGTGGAGAAAGTGGGGGCTTTGGGTGAGGACCTGCCTGCAAGCTGGGGAAGGGCAGGACAGAGGCGCAGAGTTAGGAAGGTTCTCCTGCCTCTACTCTAGCTCTGGCCCTGCCCTGCCCTCCATTTGCTTTCTACACCCCCAAAATGGAGCCCGCCTACCTTAATCTAGAATAAGAACAGGGCACAAGCACACTGGTCCCACACATAGGAAAGAGCACAGCCGAGTCTACCAAGTACACACACACACACACACAGTGACAAACACATGGCGTAGGTAGCACATCACAACCCGGGGACAGAGCACAGCCAGGACACATCATATTCAATAGCATATGCACAGAAATTACAAAAACACAGGACGTGTCCACAGATGAGCACAGAAGTAAGCAGTGACACTCACATAATAAATAGTGGCTCCTACAGGCCCTCCCTGGTGGCACAGCGGGTTAGAGCGCTGAGTTGCAAAGCTAAGCCAAGCTGTGGCCACCTCAGTGTGAGTTCGATCCCCGCCTGCCCCGGAGGTGACCACATGGCGGGGCAGACCTCTCGTCGCGGCCCAGCTGCTCTCAGCAGTGTACTTTGTCTATCTGCCTGTTCTGCTCCCCACTCTGTCTCTGGTGAAGCCTCTCACCACCCCTGCGCCTCTGCCTATACCCCAATTCTGTGTGCATAAATAAATAAATCTTTTAAAAAAACAAATAGTGGCGCCTATATGTAATCAGTGGTTCTGCTGCATCATATGTGACTATGTGTACTCATGCTGTGCATAGTCATATGTGTGATGTATAGGAGCATTGTTGTGTAGACACAATAGCTACATGGTGATGGAGCTATTTAGATAAAGGCTCAAGCAAAGCCACACACCGTATGTCATCCTGAGTGTCATGTACTGTAATGATCAGGCACCCATACCTATAACATGTTCTGACACGCTTATTCACAGCCTCAGACAGACACGTAATGACATAGACATATGCAAATGGATTTACTGAGATCTGAAGATCTATACTAGCATGCACACACACCAAATGTATAATTATGTACGTGTGTACATACAGAAAATATTACAATGACCCACATACATTAGATTAAATGTTTATTCTAAATATGCATATCAACATGCAGGCACATCACGGCACAGATATACACCCCGACATGCAGGGGTGCCTAGGGAGCTCCACACTGCTCTAAAGTGAAGATTCGCCTCCCCATGCAGCACCTCTGTAACCCCCCCCTAGTTCCAGCCTGGCCTGGGTACAGTCAGTCAGGGGGTCCTAGTTCAGCGCTGCTGCTATTCCCTAGGGGCACCACACGAGGGCCCCGACCTTGGCGGAGAGGCTGAATGCATTGGGACTGGCTCCCAGGTTGAGGGGACAGGGGCTGCCGGGTGAGGTGCTCCCAATATTCCTACTCTTCCACATACAGGCGGACTTGTGAGTGGGAGAGTGCATGTATTCTTGTCCCAGAAAGTCATTTCCCCATAACGAAAAGACCTAAAGCTAGGCAGCAGATGAACTTCCTGCCAGTCTGGAGCAAAGCCAGATCAACAGGCCATGTGGTCCCGCCACCCCCACCCCGCTGAAGATGACCAGGTTACCCCCCCAAACATGGGCTATCAGGAGGAAACTGCAGCAATTCTCTGTTTATTTCTACCTTTGTCTCTGTGCTTCTGTCTTCCTGTTTTCATCCTTTCTCCTCTCTCTGTCTCTCTTTGTTTCATCTCAGTTCTCATCTATTCCGTTTCTGCCCTCTTTTATGACAGGATCTCTAGCTGTTACCCCATTCTCTGTCTCTGTCTCTACTAGGCTGGGGCTGATGTGGGAGGCTCTCTGCAGTCCTGCTGCCTCTGTAATCCAGAAGGTGTGTGTGGGGAGGGGGGTATGTGGGCAGAATGGGTGGGAGGCCACATGTCAGGAGCACTGGGCTGGGATCCCAGGAGGAACCTGCTCTTCCCTCTGGCCCGACCCTGCCTGTTGGTCCAGCCCACCAGGCCAGCGCCATCACCATGGAAACCAGCAGCTGACTTCCTATTGGTGGGAGGGAGGGAAGGGGGAGGGGAGGGCTGGTTGTCTCCTGCTCCCCCCCTCCATTCTGAGGCTCAACCCTCCTCCCTGCCAGTGCCCACCACCTCCAGGCTCCGGACTGTAGGGGACCCCTGCAGTGCCAGAACTGAGACCAGCAGAGGCAGAGACTATGAGGCAAGCAGCCCACCGACCCAGGCCTCCTTAGGAAAAAGCCGGCTACCCAGCAAGCAGCCAAGCAGCAGCAGAAAGAGAAGCAGGAGATAAAGGAGCACAGCGCACCACTGGGAAGCATCCTCAGCAGCTCCTGCAGACCCCAGCCAGCCTGAGGGATTGTGATGGATGGCTGGACTCACAGACACTGACGGACACACAATGACACGGATGCACACAGCTGCACAACACTGAGATGCTTGGAGACAGCCAGTGACAGCATCACACACTAGCACACTGCAATACAGACACCCACACGCACAGAAACAACTGGTAACTCTGAAACAGGCGCCGGCAGTGACACACAGCCGCGCGACCTGCCAACACCAGTGGGGGCCTCCATCCTCCACACACACAGGACAGTGCTGACCTGCTCAGACAGACCTGGAGAAACACACACACCCTCGCCGGGCGCTGCTGCCAGTGGCCTCTGCACACCCTCCCACCCCCACGGGGACACCCTCGCTCCTCCACACACAGCTACAGCAAACGTAGCTCACATATCCTCAGCTCCGGCTCTGGCAGCGCGGCTCCTGGTGAGGAAGACCTCGGCCAGTCTTGGATGGCACCCCGGTGAAGCCAGGAGCTCAGAGAGGAAAGGGTCTGGCCGGGCATGACCCTCTTCAGCCCCTCTACTTGGCTGGGTGATGTCCCCCGGCCCAGGTCCTGGGGCCCCTTGGCAGTACCATGGAGCAACTGACACCCCTCCCACAGCTTGGAGACCCCAGAGCCATGGAGCCATGGGCACTGCCCATCTGGCAGAATTGGACTCCAGGCCAGGGAGGAGAACCTGCCGGCGCAGCCCCAAGAATTGCTGATATTCCGGCAGTTCTGCAGGTTGGAGAACTGAAGCTTGAGGAGAGCCCTGAGCCCAAGGGAGCTGGGAGCCCTGGACCTGTGAGGGTCACTGATCCCGAAGGAACAAAAACCGGGCTGCCCAGTTTGGGGCAGGAAGCAGCAAGTTCCGGACCTGACTGCCTGAGTCTGGAGGAAGAGGTGGTAGAGGTTTCTCCCAAGGTAGGAGGTGGAGGACTGGGGCCAGCAAGGGGTGGGGGGCTCCCCCCACACTGCCCTGCAGCTTTGGTGCCCTATGCAACCCTGCTACCCGCTCTTTTTCTGTCCTGGGCTGTCTCCATGGTTTATTCTCTGTGAGTGTCCTCCCCTCTTTGGGCAGGAATCACAGTTTTTGTCAATTTGTCTGTCCTTCTGGCTCTGCCTCTCTGTCTACATCTGGCTCTGCCCCGTCCCCTCCCTCTGTGAGTCACTCTGACATCTTCTGTTCTCCTTTTCCCAGAGCCCCTGTCCTTGGGGGCTGGAGGATACTGGGGACATGTGGAGATGTATGGTGGAATCTCAGTCCACAGGAAGCAGATTCAGAGGAGGGGTCTCAATGCCAGGCTGAGGCACAGAGACGAGGCTTGGGGTGGGTGTGAACAGGCTCCTGTAAAAGATGGAGGGACCAAGGCCTTGGGGGAGGGAAGGGAGCTCCGGGCTGGAGGAGTTTGGAGGGGTGATGATGGGAGCTTCCACTGGCATTTTCTAGGAGGGAAGGTGGGAAGGGATGGGAAGAGTCAGGGACTGGCAGAGAGGACCCCAGGTTGGGCAGGGGGGTGTCTGTGCGGGTGGGCAGAGAGGACTAAATTTTCCCCTTCCAGGCCTCCCTTTTTCTGCCTAGGGCATGGGGAGAGCCTGCTCACTTCCACATCTCTTTGGAGTGTGGAGAGGGGATGCTTCCCTACGGAGGGTTCTGACTAAGTGGGGTAGGGGCCTGAGGTACTGTTGTCCTGCCCTTTCCCATGCAGGCCACGCTGGACAGGGGCTTTGGGGATGGACCCAATCTGGAGCTGCTGAGGGCCCTGGGGGAATTGCAGCAGCGCTGTGCCATCCTTAAGGAGGAAAACCAGATGCTGGTGAGCTTGGAGACATGACCTGGGTCCGGGTTGGAGCTGGGAGAAAGCAGACTCAAATACTCAGGTCCTTTGCCTTAGCTGGGATTCTTCTCATTCCACGAATAACCCTCCAGCTGATGGCTATGTGAGGTACCACGATTCCCAGCCCCAGAAAGCCAAACCCCTCTCTAGAGTTGTTGAGGGCCCCACTGTGAGCCCAGGAACCCAGCCTAAGTTAGGACTGGGTCTGTCGGGAGTGTCCCCACATGTCCCTATCCTGGCTAACCCCTTGTCAGAGGAAGAGCAGTTTCCCAGAGACAGAAGAAAAGGTGCGGAGACTGAAGCGGAAGAATGCAGAGTTGGCGGTCATTGCCAAGCGCCTGGAGGAGAGGGCCCGGAAGTTGCAAGAGACTAACCTGAGGGTGGTGAGGAATGGGGGCTACTGGATAATTGGGGGCGGGGAGGTGGGGGGGGGAGGAAGGCAAGGCTGGGCCGTGGGGCTGGGGCTTGGGGGTCATGAATGCTTTAGCTCCCAGAAAGCAGGAAACCAGGTGCCAAGTTGCAGGAAGAGCAAATGCTGGTCAGGAAAGGAGGCTGAAATTTTCTGGAATTATAGGAGGGAGGGAGGTCTGGGCTGGGAGTTTCTGAGCAGTCAGGGAGCAGGATTCTGGATGACCATGTGCTAGTGCTGGCTGAAGCCTCCTGCTGAGCTCACCTCTGGGTGCAGAGCCCATGGGGACAGGGATGAAGACCCGCCCGTGGCAGCCCTCCTCCTGTAGCAGCACCCTTGGGAGCTAGACGAGGACGTGGAGTTAACCCTTTCAGCGGGGTCAAGTCAGGCTGCCCATTCCCTGAGGATCCAGACAAGGTGGAAGCAGGAGGCCCTAACTGTAGCTTTTCACCCTAACCCTCCTTTGGAAGGAGCTGAGCAGTGGGAGAAGTGCCCTAGCTCTCAGGTGACCATCCTTACCCCTCCTCTGGTCAGGTGAGTGCCCCAGTGCCCCGTCCTGGGGCCAGTCTGGAGTTGTGCAGGAAGGCTCTGGCCCGCCAGAGAGCCAGGGACCTCAGCGAGACCGCCAGCGCCCTGCTGGCCAAGGACAAGCAGATTGCCGCCTTGCAGCGGGAGTGCAGGGAGCTGCAAGCCAGGCTCACCCTGGTCGGCAAGGTGCGATGAGGCCCTGGTCCCCCCTTTCCAACTCATCCCTAGGCAAGGCTGCCAGCACGGTGTCTGGGATGTGAAGGAGATGTTAATGAGATGCAAATGAACTGGAAGGTGGAGGCTGCTGGGTAGTAGGTTCCCCTGGCAACGGCCCAGGTGGGAGCGGGGAGAGGCAGCCGGCACTGAAGTGGGTGGAGCCATGAGTCCCAGCCCTGGGGATTTCTCTGTGCCTGGCTTCAGACTGCCAGTGGGTATGTGTATGAATCCACACATACCTTACGTTTGTGGGAGGAGCGATGTTCACGAGGCGTTTAGCACAGTGCTGGGCACGCTGTGAGCGCCCAGTAAACGCGTTACCGCGAATGTCGTCCCTCGGCTAGCAGCATGTGCATGCTGTACACGCATGCACAAATGAGCAGGCATGTGTGCATGGGAGGATGTGCACGTCTCCGTGCGAGGTAGCCTCTACAGCGAGGCAGACGCGGGCTCTGCTGGGATAGCGTGGGCTGGACTGGGTTGGACCTGATTCCCCTCCCTGCCCGCCCACCCTAGGAGGGCCCGCAGTGGCTCCACGTGCGGGACTTCGACCGCTTGCTACGCGAGTCCCAGCGGGAGGTACTGCGGCTGCAGAGGCAGATCGCCCTGCGCAACCAGCAGGAGCCACCCCCGCCACACAGGCCCCCGGGGCCCGCTGCCCAGGCCAGGGCAGAGGTGCCCGCCCCCGGGGCCCCGGGAGAGGTGAGCTCTGGCGCCGGGGCAGGGGTGTACGTGTGTGTAGGTGGGAGATAAGGAGTGGGTCTGGGGTCTTCCTGCACCAAGCTCTAAGTCCCGAAGAACGGATGGCGGACTATGCATTCCGAGAGCTGGGGACCGTTTTCCAGCCCGGAGGCGGAGGCGGGGCTCGCCTTCCAGTCCAGTCTGCGGCCACACCACCCTGGTAACCGCCCTCGGGCCGGCTTGGGGTCCTCCGCTCGCTCGGAGGCCTGCACCCCGCTGGGCCCTCCTTGCCGCCCCTGCTGCGGAGTCAGTGGTACGGCCCGCCCGGCTGCAAATCCCTGGTTACCCTGGCAGCCGCCCGGGGCCCAGCCCAGCCGCCGCCTCCGCCGCCGCCGCCTTAGCGCGGGGACACCCCCTTCAGCGCCTGGTCCTCCCGCTATCCCTGGCTGCGTCGTGCCCGCCCCCGGCTTCAGGTATGAGTGACCTGCACTGGGCGCTGGGCTCAGGCAGCCCCTGGGCCAAGGGCTAGAGACCCACTCCTGATCCTCAGAACTTAAAGGTCGGGTTCTTCTCCCCTCTACTGGCCTGACCCTAGGTTCACCTCCTGTGAAGAAAGGTGGGAGACCGTCTACATAGCCACTGAGACCTCAGGGTGGGGGTGCTTCTCCCGCAGGTTTTGCCTCTCTGCCAGGCCCAGGGAGGGAGACCTCCCTCAAAACCTGCCCTCCCTGGCAGCTTGCAGGACAAGGGGAAGGTGCCAAGGACAAGTGGGGAGCAAGAAGGAGGATCTGGCCAGGTTTGCACAGCCCTAAGCCACTGCTCTAGGTTCTGGATGATCCAGAACCCCCAACTTTGGGAGCACCTCATCCCTGGGGGCCCAGGCAGCCTCCTACTTCTCCGCCAGTCACTGAAGGACACACAGGACAGTTATTGAGTGCAGAGCTGGGCTGCTGCTGGAATCTAAAAAGGGAAAGCTTTGGCCTGGATAAGGGACCCATGTCCCTGGGTGTGCTGGGGCCTCTGGGTCTCTAAGCACTAGGACTGAAGGACATAGCAGTGTAAGCTCTGCACTTGCACGTTAATGGAGATGTTGGGGGGGGGGCAGGGCAGGACCCTTTCCCACCCCAGCTCCCTCTTGGTGAACTGGGGAACTGGGTTCTTTTTGCTGACTGAGATGGGGTGGGGACCTCTCATGGATGGACAGGCTGGGCTGGGGCAGGCTGCCCTGTGGCCCTATTCTCAGGTACCAGCCCCTTGCCCCTGGGCATCTCCAGGCCACGCCCCAAGAGGATGTGGAAAACCCACCGGTGGTCCTAGGGGAGCCAGAGAGCCAGCAGAGGGTACAACAGCTGGTAAGTTCCAGGTCAAGGGCTGGAGGAGACCTGAGTGGGCAGACATGCCTTCCCACATGAGAAGTCCTCGGTTCTGACCCTGCAGGAGTCAGAACTCAGCAAGAAGAGGAAGAAATGTGAGAGTCTGGAACTGGAAGCCCGGAAAAAGCAGAGGCGATGTGATGAGCTGGTGAGCTTTCCTGGACCTCCTTTTCCAGGCCAGCCCCTGGGGCTCCCTCTCAGCTCCCACCCCAAGAATACACTTTGCCTCCTATTCTGCAGACTTCCCTTTTCCTGGCTAGTGCCAGTTTCATGTTGGGGAGGAAAGCCTTTCGGGAGCTTGGGGAGAGGAAGAATGTGGGTGCTGGGCCTCCTTTCCAGAGCATTCTGGTTTCCCAGGAACTGCAGCTGAAAGAGGCCCAGAATGAGAATGCCCGCCTTGTGGAGGAGAACTCCCGGCTCAGTGGGAGAGCCACGGAGAAGGAACAGGTAACCCCTCTGTCCAGGAGCCATGGAGGCCTAGGCTGTCTCCTTCAGCACCCGCAAACTGGGCTAGAATATAAAGGGTACTGTTCCTCCCTGTGGGGGAGCTGATGGGAAAGGACTCATACACCCAGCTCCCTGCTACACCCCCTTCTCAGGTGGAGTGGGAGAACACAGAACTGAGGGACCAGCTTCTGGGGGTGACACAAGAGAGGGACTCAGCCCTTCGCAAGAGCCAGGGCCTGCAGAGCAAGCTGGAGAGCCTGGAGCAGGTGCTAAAGGTGAGGGGACTGGAGGCGAGGGGAGGGCATTGGTGTGGGCTGGGTGCATGAGGCATAGAGTAACGCTTTCTGGGGCACTGGGGTCTCAGGCCCGGTCCTGGGGCTGCTGGCCCCTTCCCTCTCTGGCCTTGGTTTCCTTTTCTTTTAAAGGTTTATTTATTTATGCACAGAACTGAGGTACAGGGCAGAGGTGCAGGGGCGGTGAGAGGATTCACCAGAGACAGTGGGGAGCAGAACAGGCCAACTGACGAAGTACACTGCTGAGGGGAGCAGTGGGCCGGCCAGGAGAGGTCTGCCGCGCCATGTGGTCACCTCCGGGGCAGGCGGGGATGGAACTCTTGTGGAAGTGGCTTTAGCTTCTTAGTGCTGCGCTTTAACCTGCTGAGCCACCAGGGAGGGCCTGTTTCCTTTTTAATAAAGTGCATCTGGGACATGTGTGGCTGAGGCTCTTCATTTTAGATCTTCCTTAGGACAGCGTGGGGCTCAGGCCTGGACCGGGACTCTTGTATTTCAGCACATGCGGGAGGTGGCGCAGCGGCGGCAGCAGCTGGAGGTGGAACATGAGCAGGCTCGGCTCAGCCTGCAGGAGAAGCAGGAGGAGGTCCGGAGACTGCAGCAGGTAGGGGCCGCGTCCAGGAGGCAGGATAAAAGAAGGGTGTAGGCTGCTGGACTCGGCTTGGTCTGGTGGACATTTGCAGAGCACCAGGTATACCAGGCTCTGTGCCAGGCACTGGAGGAGAATGGTGGTCGGGGGGCCTCCATTTAGATCCCATCAGTAAATCAGCAAATTCAAGAGTGAGATGCAGCCAGACTCTGACAAGCCCGGGGTGGGGTTTGGGGGTGGGGACAGGAAGAAGTGAACAGGATGATGTGACAGAGTGACTGGGAAGGGGTGAAGGTCGCCTCTGGAGAGGTCAGGATGGTCTATAATACCCGGGGAGCAAGGACCCAACACCCCAGGGGAGGAGAACTTGAGTCACTGCAGTGTGTGGGAAGAGCTGCGGGCCCCAGTGTGGACAGATATAGCAGGATGCACAGAACAGCAGGCCGGTGTCCGCCCAAGCGCCACAGGCCTTTAAGGCTGGCAGAGTTTGGCTATTTTTCTCTCCTAAGCAGGGGAGTAACTTGGCCTGATTGTCATTGGAGAAAAGCCTGTGGCAGCACTGTGGGGGGTCGGTTGGGGTATGGAAGTAGGGCAATAGGGTGAGGGGGTGGGGAGCACTTGCGCTATTGGGTGGGTGGCGCTGACCATCTGGACTAGGGTGATGGCAATGGAGGGGAAACAGGACAGATGTGTTTTAGGGGTAGAATTGATGAGACTCACTGCAGGATTCAAGTTGTGTCCTGGCTCTGTCTCCCATGTGCTGTGGAACCCATGGTGGAAAGTGGGCTATTCACTGCCCAGGAAGTGAGGGCTGAAGGGGCAACAGCTTGGAGAAGTAGGAGGTCCCGAGGTCTGTTTTGCTAGTGTGGGGTGTGTGCTAACCCAGGAGATGTCCCTAGCACATTGGCTATGAGTCTGGAGTCTCTGGAGTCTTGGGGCCTGGTGTTGAGAGGTGTATTTTAAAGTTATCAGTGTGGTCAGCTATGTGACTAGATGGGGAACCCCCTCCCACTTTGGGAGGCAGTATACAGTATAAAGTGGGTCCAGTGTGTGTCCCGTGGCACCCTGACATTCAGAAGGCACAGAAGACAGGCAGCAGGCCAGAAAGGCTGAGAAAGAATGTCTGGAAAGGTGGGCGGGGAGCCCAGGAGGGTGGCCTAAGGTGTCAAGGTGGGAGCCACCTTCTTTGCAGCACCCCCCTCTTCCTGGCTCCTCTCCCTCCCCCACCTTTGGCCCTTCCTACCCTCCTTCCTTTCCAGCTCCCTCTACCCCTCCCTGCTGCTCCTCTTCCCCTTTAGCACGTTGCCTCCTCCCACCTGTAGGCCCAGGCAGAAGCCAAGAGGGAACATGAAGGGGCTGTGCAGCTGCTGGAGGTAGGGTCCCTGCAGGTGGTCCCGGCTCCCCTGTAGGGAAACCTCAGAGAAAGCTGGGTTGGGTGGTGAGGGCGGGGTGTGGGGTTCAGGAGGAGTCCTTTGGTGCCCCAGGCCTGGACAGTCCCCTCCATCCATGGCCCATTTCTCAGGACAGGGCCCAGGGGCGCAGGGTCCAGAGGCAGCAGTCCCCCAGGGCCACCCACCCCGAGGCTACCTTCCCCGTAATACCCGTCCATTTAGGGCCTGCTGGGGAGCCCACTGGTGGGTCCACCTGGGTCTCTCTCCTGCCCTCTCCAAGTGTGACCCACAGGGCTAAGCTGTCTAACTCCTCTGCTTTCCTTTCCTGCCGCAGTCCACCCTGGATTCCATGCAGGTACAGCTTCCTCCCTCACTTCCTCGGGTGTCCCTTCCCCTCCAGGCTACAGAGGTCCAGGTGGTTCTCACACAGAGGGGGTCCAACAGAGGGGGTGTGGCCGGTGCAGAGCTCTGTGGGCCGGGAGTCCTGTGGGACGGATGGGCGTGCCCACGCCGCAGACCTGCGGCTGTGCCTGGCGGATGCCTGGCCGTCCTCCTCTAAACCAAGCCACTTGGACCTCAGGGAAATTCGTCAGCACTCACTCACAGTGCTCTTGGAGTTGGCCTGGGGCAAGCCCCACACAGTGCAGACTCTCCTGAAAGGTTCTTGGGTATTGGCCTGTTCCTGTCACAAAGATGTCCTGAGTTTCTGTGTGGGCTCTCTCTGGGGTCTTCTCCGGAGGCCTGTCTGTGGGCGGGGGACAAGCAGTGCAGCTGAGAAGACTCCTGAGGTGACCCTGGTATGGGGGTGGGAGCCATTCCTTTTGGCCTAGAAAGCAACCAGAAGTAGGAAGAGCCACTGTCTGGGCTTGCTGAAGGTGTGCTGTGTGAGGCAGGGCCTGGCCCTTCTCCAGAGGAGGGCTGGGAGCCTCTACAGCTGCAGAACTTCAGCTTCAGCTCAGATCCTGTGCAGGACAAACGGGCAGCCAGGCCCGGCGCTGGTGTCCAGGCCTGTGGGCTGGGCGCGTGGGAGTGAAGCCCAGTGTGGCGCTGTGTGTAGATGGCACAGGCTAGGCTGTCAGCTTTGCTGGGCCCGGTGGCTCACGGGGGTCTTGTTCTAGGTGCGGGTTCGAGAACTTGAAGAGCAATGCCGCAGCCAAACGGAGCGTTTCAGCCTCCTGGCGCAGGAGCTCCAGGCCTTTCGCCTGCATCCGGGGCCCTTGGATCTGCTCACCGCTGCCCTGGGCTGTAGTAATCTTGGGGATCGCCCACCACCCCCCTGTTGCTGCTCTACTCCCCAGCCCTGCCGGGGATCTGGCCCCAAAGGTAAGATGGACCCTAGTGATGTTAGCCTGAAATCCTAAAGGCTGGGACTTTGGTACAGAGCAGAGAGTTCAGGGTCAGAGAAGCCTAGCAACTCACCTGAAGTCACACAGTAAATGAGAGCCAGGCCTGGCTAGAAGCAGTCTCCTGTGGGAACAAAGTAAACTCATGGGAGTGGTCGTTCTGGAGTCTGGCCTAGGCCGCCTCTGGCTGTTGCTGCTCCTCCAACAGAACTCTGTGGTCGCGGCTGGGAGTTGGGGACTGGGAGTCCATAGCAGGCCATGTGGGTCTTTGACGAGCTGGGAATGGGCATTGGTCAGATCTGGCATTGCCAGCCCCACTCACATAGC
Source organism: Condylura cristata (assembly GCF_000260355.1). Lineage (NCBI taxonomy): Eukaryota > Metazoa > Chordata > Mammalia > Eulipotyphla > Talpidae > Condylura > Condylura cristata. The sequence continues at coordinate 13,051,913 of NW_004567118.1, read as the reverse complement.
AGTCCTGTGACTTGGGCACGCTGTGTAGTCTCTGGCATGGCTTCCTAAGCTATAAGAGGAGTAACTCAACACACCTCATCATGTTGCTCTCCTGGTGCTGTCAAACAATGTATGTGAATCACTTCTACCTTGATTTAGTAGGTCTCCCTCCCAATAGTTCCCTTTTTGCAAGGAAAACCAGCTATGGAGGGCCTGACCCCCTACCCCAAAAGGACCCTTGGTCCCTGGCCCCTTTTCAGGCCACAGATTCCACACTCCCATATTATCTTCTCTCTAGACTTTGACCTCCCGCCCGGCTCCCCGGGTCGCTGTACCCCAAAATCTTCCGAGTCTGCCCCAGCCACCCTTGCCGGGGTTCCTCGAAGGACAGCCAAGAAAGCAGAGTCTCTGTCCAACTCCTCCCGCTCAGAGTCTATCCACAACAGCCCCAAGTCATGCCCCACGCCTGAGGTCAGTGATGGGGAGGGGCCAGGGCTTCTGGCTGTCTTGGGCGAGGGGCGTCTCCCAGGAGTTGGGTGGATTCTTTGTTGTGGGCCTTCTCCAGGACCTTCCTGATGAAGGCCCCATCTTGGGGCCTCCCAGCCCCACCCCTCTGGGGCCCAGAGAGGCCCTGGAGTCCTGGGCTGGATGGAAGGAGACACTTTGGCGCCAGTATCCACATAATGAGGCCGTGAGAGCATCTGTGGCAGCAGCATATGGTCGCGTGAGAAAGAGCACAGGTAGCGGGATTCAAATCCACCTCTTAGGCAGCCTCTCACTCTTTCTGGGCTTGTTTCCTTGTTTGGATTTTGGAGCTGATGAAAGCTGCCTTATAAGGCTGTTGTGAAGATTATGTGATAAAACACAAGGAAAGCGCTTTGCTTACTCTGGGGCAGACAGTAGATGGTCAACTACAGCAGCTATCATGGCTACCAAGTTTCTGGGTGTCAACTCTGCATCGCCTCACCCATTTAACATCCCAAGAGCCCGCCCCAGACTTGTGCTGCCCCCTTGTGGGACGGGGCATAGCCTCTCCTGGCTCCTTGCCTCCAGCTCGCCCCAAGTGATGCCCTTTGATGCATTTTTACCTTGAGGAGACAGACCAACCCTGGCCGCCCATTCCACTAGTGAATTGGGCCGTTTCTGATGGGAAAGTGGTCTTATTTGCTGGCTGGTACATTAGAATCCAGAGCTGGGGGAGGGACCCAGGTTATCCCACTTCCCCTACCCAGGGCATCTGGGCTCTGCCAGGACCTGCTGGCTTAGGTGCCAATTTAGAAAACACCCGGGCCTCATCTGGCATGGGATCACTTTACTGGCTTGGAGTGATAGGTCCTCCTTCGGCAGAGCCCGGAAACCTTCCACTTTGCCATCGGTCCTGGGTCCTGGAGAGAAACTGGCCCTTTTGTTTGCCCCCAGGTGGATACAGCCAGTGAGGTGGAGGAACTGGAGGCAGACAGTGTCTCCCTGCTTCCCGCTGCTCTGGAGAGCAGCCAGGGAGGAGCCAGGATTCAGGTCTTCCTAGCACGCTATAGGTGAGCCTCTTACCCGGGCTGCCCCTGCCAGTATTTGGGGCGTATGGGTGGAGACGGTGGGCGGGGCACATAGAGGTGACCACCTAACCCAGTTGGTCCAGGGTGGGCTCAGTGAGAGCTCCACTTGGCTGTAAGTGGAGAACTGGTCCCCATAAGGGCTAATGCAGACCGGACGGGGAGGTGGGATATAAGTCTCTGTCCTCCTCCTCTGCGCTTCTCCAACAGCTACAACCCTTTTGAGGGCCCCAATGAGAATCCAGAGGCAGAGCTTCCGCTCACTGCCGGAGAGTACATCTACATCTATGGCAACATGGACGAGGATGGCTTTTTTGAAGGTAGGAAGGTAGCAGGCTTGTTCTCCTGCTTTTACGATCCTCTTCACAAACTCTACCCGCCTTTCCCTCTCCACAGCATGGAGATCTCAGCCCGTCCAGACTTTTCAGTCTCAGCTTCAAGGCCTGCAGAGACTTGGCAGCCCGTGGGAAAAGGGGTCTGGGAGAAGGGGCAGCTGATCTCCAGCGGGTCTGCCCCAAGCAGGCAGGGCAGGACCTCCCCTGTCCAGATGATGGGCAGAGTGTCACAGTGTCCGGTGCCTGATCTCACTTGAGCGCTGGCAGATAGGGCATGGTGCTGCTTACGCTAGTGCCATCGAGGTCAGACCTGTTGCCTAGAGCTGGGGCTGGACTCCAGGCTCCGGGGAAAGGCTGTGAGTAGAGGTTAGCAGCTGTGGGGGTTAGGGAAGGGCATTGGCTTCGGGGCTGCAGGATGATGCCTCATTCCTGAGACTGGGCAGCAGGGTGGGGCCTGCAGAAGAAATGGTGCTGGGAGCCTCTTCAGGCTGGCCCTGGTTGAGGACCAGGCTGTGTCCGTCAGTAGCGGGGAATCTGGCACTGTGTGGAGACTGGCATGAGGTGTGGACAGGGCAGGCTAGATCCAGGGTCTGTACCACCCAAAGGTCTGGGCCTGTGAGGCCAGGCCCTATATCTGTTATTTGAGTAGTTAATGGTAATTATGGAAAACAGCTTTAAATAGCTGCCAGAAAAACAAGGTGGTTGTTGCTGTTTTTTAATAAAAAAGACAAAACCAAGCCCCATACCTTTTCTTTGGGGTAGGGGGGAGGGGGGCAGCAAAATTATGAATATCAACTAACATCAGTTTACTAGAATTTGAACTGTACAATATGGGACAGATTTAAATGTATACAGACAATTGAGTGGCGGGCGCTTTATTCCTCACCAGACTTTAGCTAAAAGATTAGCTCACTCTACGGTTCTCCGGTGGTGGGGAGCTTCGGGACCAGGTGCCTGACTGCAGCCCAGGCCCCGGGCCGGCCATGTAGAATGTGGGTCCGTTTAGAGTGAGGTCTCCCGCCTTCGATGCCACACTCCTCAGTGATAGTGCTTATGTCCATTTCCTAGGATGCCTTGACAGATGATCACCAACTGGGTGGCTTAAAACAATAGAAACACATCCTCTCACAGTGCAGGATGGCCAGAAGTCTAACACCAAGATCTTGGTCGCACCCTCTCCTAGAGGGTTAGGGTCGCTCCACCCCTGGTCTCTTTCAGCTTCTGGGAGTTCCAGCTGTGCCCTGGCGAGTGGCCACATCACTGGGATTTCTGCACCTCTTCCTCCTCTTTCAGTGCCCGTCCTGTGCTGTCTTATAAGGATGCTTGTCAGTGGATTTTAGGACCTACCCAGATAATCTGGGATGATCTCATCTCAAGCTCCTTAATTATTTCTGCAAAGACACTTTTTCCAAATAAGGTCACACACCCAGGATCCAGGGTTTAGGATGTGGACGCATTTGGTGTGTGTGGGGGTGGGGTGGAGGGGTTACCGTTCAAGCCACTGAAGTGCTTTTATCATCAAATTGATCAAAAGTCCTGTAGTTCCTTCAAGTTTCCTTCCTTTCTAATCTTTTTTCCTAGCACAGACAGAGAGAGGTGCTGGGGAGCTTCCTGCCGCTCAGCTGCCTGCACACACCTTCTGCCCTGTCCACGCCCGCCTTTCCCCTGCTAGGCTCAGCGCTGGTCAGCTCTCCCACTTCCTGGGAATCTTTCCTCTTCCCAGATTCGCTGTGACATGACATGCTGTGTGCCCAACACCTGTTTGACAGCACTGTCTTGTCAGATGGGTAGAGCAACTGGCACCATTGAACTTTGCTCAAAGCCTGGACTAGCTACCAGTACAGTTCTAGACCGGGGCCTGCCTACTCCCTTTCAGAACCCACACGGGACTTTTTCTCTGGCGCTCATGTCTTTGTCTGTAAGGATTCCTTCCTGAGTTCTCCTCAGATGTTTGTGTCTCTCTCCCTTTAAGGGTGTCCATTTCCCCCAAAGGGAAAGGGAGGTGCCCTGGGGAAAGGGAGGTACCCTGTGCCCACTCCTCAAGCTTGGGTGAAATCCACAATGGGGGCCTTTCAGGCAGTAGGATCTGTTTTCTTATCTGGACCCCCCCCCCGAATTTTACTTTTTTTAAAGATTTATTTTTATTTTATTTATGCATACAAGAACTGGGGTGTCAGCCAGAGGTGTTGGAGGTGGGCGAGAGGATTCATCAGAGATAGATTGGGGAGCAGAACAGGTGGATCTACCGAAACACACTGCTGAGGGGAGCAGGGGGCCAGAGAGGGGAGGCCTGCTGTGCCATGCGGGTCAGCTCACTTGCCGGGGGTCGAACTCAGGCTGCAGTGACTGCAGCTAGCTTGATAGTGCTGAGACTTTAACTTGCACCACCAGAGAGGTCTCTTCCCAGAATTTTAATGTGAAAGTTTTACAACAGCAAAATTAGAGAATTGTCCAGTGAACACATATATTTGCCACCTAGACTCAACAATTGTTAATACTGTGTCATAGTCATTTATCCAGATGTAGGTGAAAAAAGAAAAGCAATGTCAGAGCTGTAGACATCTTGACTTTTGGCCAAACACACTTCCACACGCATCTGCTTAGACTGCCCAGCGTCCAGCCTCCCTCCACAGTTAGCATTCCTTCGACCTTGTGAGAAATGTAGACCCTCAGTTGCACCCCCAAAGTGAATTAGTCTGGGTTTCAACATATACACATGAAAATTTAAGAAGCGCTGTCCTACCGGAAGAGACGGCCCCCTCAACCAGATTTTCGCCACTCCTGTCTTTCTAAAGCACTGACAGTTAAATGTTGACTTGAATCAATGCGTAAGATCGTCCGCTAACCATTGCTAAAATGCTTTTATCGGACCTGTTTTTCTCTGCCCCTCTCTGTCTTTCCCTTCCCTGCTCTCCCTCTGCCAGGGGAGCTCATGGATGGCCGAAGGGGCCTGGTCCCTTCCAATTTTGTAGAGCGCGTGTCTGACGACGACCTCCTGACCTCCCTCCCTCCGGAGCTGGCCGATTTATCCCACAGCTCAGGCCCCGAACTCAGTTTCCTGAGTGGAGGTGGGGGTGGCAGTAGTGGCGGGGCCCCGAGCAGCGGGGGCCGCAGCCAGCCCAGGCCGGAGGATGAGGCTGCAGGGGACGAGCTCAGCCTGAGCCCTGCACCCGCGGGCCTGTGCGAGCCCCTTGCGGTGCCTTACCCCCGCCGACTGGCAGTCCTCAAGCAGCTGGCCCACAGCGTGGTGCTGGCCTGGGAACCGCCTCCTGAGCGAGCAGATTTACAAGGTTACCATGTCTGCGTGAATGGGGAACTGCATCAGGCTCTGGGGCCCGGGGCGCCCCCCAAGGCTGTGCTGGAGAACCTGGACCTGCGGGCTGGGCACCTCCATGTTTCTGTGCAGGCCCTGACCAGCCGGGGCAGCTCTGACCCTCTGCGCTGTTGCCTGGCAGTGGGTGCCCGGGCTGGACTGCTCCCTAGCCAGCTGCGGGTCCACCGGCTGACAGCCACATCTGCTGAGATCACCTGGGTGCCCGGCAACAGCAACTTGACCCATGCCATCTACCTCAACGGGGAAGAGTGCCCCCCTGCCCGCCCCAGCACTTACTGGGCCACGTTCTGCCACCTGCGGCCTGGTACACTCTATCAGGCCCGAGTGGAGGCTCAGCTCCCACCTCGAGGATCCTGGGAACCAGGCTGGGAGAGGCCAGAGCAGCGGGCTGCCACCCTGCAGTTCACCACACTCCCAGCAGGTATGCAGGTTTGGGCATTGACTGCAACACCAGGAGGCTGTTGGGATTTGCGCTTTCAGGGAGACGGTAACTTGGACTGCTGTCTTTGGTGGGGCGTGCTCTGCTCTACTGGGTCTCTGTCTCCCTCCTCCCAGGCCCGCCTGACGCCCCCCTGGATGTGCAGATTGAGCCGGGGCCTTCCCCTGGCATCTTGATCATCAGCTGGCTCCCAGTAACCATCGATGCGGCTGGCACCTCCAATGGTGTCCGGGTCACAGGCTATGCCATCTATGCCGATGGGCAGAAGGTATGGCCTGGAACTCTGGCTCCCTGTGCCCAGGGAGAGGCTGTAGGTCCCTCCTTGCCTTGCTTAGAGGCCTGGTTTCCCCAAGCTGGCACAGGGATGCCCAGGCCCTGGCATCTGCACTGTGTAGCAGGTTGGGTAGGAGCAGGGGCTTTGTAGTAGGTGCCTGGGATTCAAAACCACTGCAGCTCCTCAGTGATGTGCCAGGAGGCTGGAACAAGACAGACATACGAAGGGCCTGGCAGTGCTTGGCATGAGTGAGGCATTGTGGGCACTGTGTGCCACCCTCTAGCCATCTCAGCCTCCCTCTCCCATCCTGCCTCCCCCACTCTGCAGATCATGGAGGTGGCGTCACCCACGGCAGGCAGCGTGCTGGTGGAGGTGTCCCAGCTGCAGCTGCTGCAGGTGTGCAGCGAGGTGGCTGTGCGCACCATGTCGCCCCATGGCGAGTCGGCGGATTCTATTCCGGCTCCGGTTGCCCCGGCCCTGGCTACAGCCTGCCTGCCAGCCAGGGTCTCCTGTCCATCACCACGACCAGGTCTGGAGGCCCGAGCACCCCTTCTTCCAGACTCCTCAGCGTCTGGAGACCCCAGCTCTTTCCTCGGGTGCCCTGTCTCCCAAGGAACTCCAGGGCCCCCAGGGGGCCCCCCAGCAAGCCTTCCCAGAGAGAGCTCGACAGGATCCCAAGAGGAGCCTCCAGCGCCCTGCTCCCAGGTACCCTGGCTGGGGAGGGGGGAGGCGCAGATGCCGGGAGAAGGGCCTTTGCTCACTGCCTGCCATTCCAGGGGGAGGGCCGGCCAGCCGTGCTGGGCGTCTCAGAGGACAGAGGGGCCAGTGAGTCCATGCTGGGCGACAGGGTTCCAGGCCCTGCCACCGCCTCACTGGCCAAGGAGGAGGCCGAGTGGACAGAAGGCGAGGCCCCGAGGGTGCTCTGCGCTGAGGCCTGCCATGGAGGAGAGACGGGGTCTGGGCCGAGGCCAGAGGTACAGGACTGGGGACATAATGTGCCACCTCAAAGGATCTGAGCCTGCCTCCTGCCAGTCCAAGTCTGGGTGCCCTTTTGCTGTTCTTTGCTCTGCTCGGGCTGTTTGTCCCTTTATCTTTTCAGATTCCACTTTGTCTCCCAGCCTTCTTCTCCCTTACCTCCTGCCCACCCCCCGCCACCCCATTTTGTGCATACCCTTTGGGGCATGATCCTCTCCCCCTCTGCCGAGGGGCCTCTTTTATTCTGCCTGCGGCTGACCCTGCGACAGGCCTCGCCCTCTCCTGTCCTTCCTCTTGCAGAGGGAGGACACAGCAGAGCTCGGGGGCCGTCTGTCAGACTCCCTTGTGGATCATGGTCGCAACTCAGATCTGTCAGACATCCAGGAGGAAGAGGAGGAAGAGGAGGAGAAGGAGGGGGAGGAGGAGCTGGACTCTAGGACTTGCTCTTTCCAGAAGCAGGTTGCTGGCAACAGCATCAGGGAGGATGGGGCCAAGGTACCGGGGTGCGGAGGGGCTGGCGGGCCCCAGACCTCGGGTTCCAGGGGCCTCCACCCATGTGTCAGCAGCTGCTCCGGCCGCCACCGAGTGCCAGCAACGTTCTAGGTGTGGCCTGGGCCCTGTCCTAAGCAGCAGATAGGAAGTGGTTCAGGCTGGCCTGAGGGAGGAAGAGGAGCTCTCCTTGCACTGCCTTCCACCCCGGCCCCCAGAGGCAGCGCGCAGCCTGTAGGGGCTTCCGGGAGGGGGCAGGGAGATCTCTGCCACTACAGCATGGCCTGTCTCCCCCATGCTCCCCGGGGCCCAAACGTGTGTGCAGCCTGTTCCCTAATTCTTCCTCTAGCTCTAGCCTGGACATGCCGTGTGGCTTTGGGTTGGCCCTTTCTCTCTGGTCTTCCTCTTGGAGGAAGTTGAGGGAGGGCTTGCAACCCCTGCCTGCATTTGAGGGCAAAGACCACAGCTCTCTCCTCTTCCCATGGACCTCTCTTTCCTGCTGCTCCCCACCCAGCCCCAGACTGACTCCTCCTGTGAGACTGACAGCGACGAGGAGATCTTGGAGCAGATCCTGGAGCTGCCCCTCCAGCAGTTCTGCAGCAAGAAGCTCTTTAGCATCCCCGAGGAGGAGGAGGACGAGGAAGCGGATGAGGAGCCAGGGGCAGGCTGTTCTTCCAGAGACCCTGGCCAGCCTGAGTCTGCGTCGCTGGGGCTGGGCTGTGACAGCAGTCGGCCTCCAGGACCTGGCCCGTGCCCCTTGTCTCCTGAGCCCTGCGGGCTGGGGGACTGCCTGGAGGACGCGCCCGGACTAGTTGGTGGAAGCAGCCGGTGGCGAGGAAGTGGCTCCCCTGAGAAGCCCCCAAACCGCAGGCGGTCCCCAGACCCCCGTGAACACTGCAGCCGGCTTCTCAGCAATGGAGGGCCCCAAGCCTCTGGACGACCGGGCCCCACATGGGAGAGGGGTGGCTCTCCTGTGGGCGAGGGCGCCAGGGGTGGACCAGAGGCTAGTGGGAGAGGGCGTCCACCCCCTTCCCGGAGATGCCCCCGTGGCGGCCGCGCCCCAGAACCTGGTCTGGCCAGCTGCCTTTCCCCCAAGTGTTTGGAAATCAGCATTGAATATGATTCTGAGGACGAGCAGGAGGCAGGCGGCGGGGGCATCAGCGTCAGCGGCTCCTGCTATCCCGGAGATGGGGAGGCCTGGGGCACAGCCCCCCTAGGAAGGCCCAGGGGGCCTGTGAAGGCCAGTTCAGGCCCTGACCCCTACCCATGCCTCCCGGCCTGGGACAAAGGGGAGCCAGAACAGAGAGCCCGAAGTGCGATGGGCAGAGCCAAGGAGCCAGCCTCCCGGGTCCGTGCCCACCCCACCCTGGGCAGCCCCTGCCTGCTCTGCCTCGCCTGGTGGCTCTGCTTCCTGCCCGCCAGCCCCTCCCATTCCACGCTGCTGCCGCCTCCATCAGTAGAGGCGGGGCTGGGCCTCACCTGTGTCCTCCCACCCGCATTCCACTGCTTTGCTGCTTCTGCCAGTCGGAACTGGGGTGCACAATATTCTGTTATTGTAGTGGCCAGTTGCCTTCCAGGCGGGTGGCCCTCCCCTCCGCTAGCCAGTCACACCTGCAGGACATGAATGCTGTGCAGCCTCTCCTGCACCTGACACCTGCACACCTGCCCGAGAAGAGCCCTGCTCTCACATGCTCCTCGCTCCTCGGCCAGCTCTGAGCTCTAGCCTTGCCCCCACCCCGCCCCCCACTGCACTCACCTGCTAGGGGTCTGGAGTTGGGGCCTCCCTCCTTCCCCCCATGTCCCCTGGGGGGGGGTCTGACACCTCCAGCAGAGGTTGGGTCAGGGCTCCAGGAGAAGAATGTTGTGTCCCTGCTCTGCTGTGCTGCTTACGCTAACAACGGGGGCAGAGTTGGGGGAGCGCTGGGGTCGTGTCCCTGCCTAGGCACCTGCCAGAGGAGTGGTGTGTCACCGCTGCCCTCTGTCTGTTGCCCTCTCTTTGCAGGCAACAGAGGCTGGGGAGCCCAGAGGGCAGGAGAGCTCTGGGCGGAGGGGCTCTCTGAGGAAAGGGGGCCGAGCACCCAAACCCAGCACCACTCAGCTTGGTGAGCGCCTGTGGAGGCTGGGCTAGGCCGAGGGCACCTTTCTAGCCCCTTGGCCAGAGCTGATTGCCACTGCTTTTTCCTTAACTCTGCAGTTCCTCTGAGGAGCCCTCCAGAAGTGCTGGCTTCCCAGGACCTGCCTGTCAGGCTCTTTGTGGCCCTGTTTGACTATGACCCTGCATCCATGTCACCCAACCCTGATGCCGGGGAGGAGGAGCTCCCCTTCCGGGAAGGCCAGATCCTGAAGGTGGCTGCCTGGCCCTCTGGGCCTCCCTCACCCCTGCTTTCCACTACTGGAGGTGTCAGTCAGGCCTGGGTGAGGCCAGAGGGCCTGGGGCTGGATCCTGACTCGGCTGTGTAACCTTGAGTAGATGCACTAGTTCCTCTGGGCCTCCGTTCCCTCATTGGTAAAATGGGGACATGGTGGTGTGAGGGTTAAATGATTCCATGGGCAGAGGCTCGCACCTCCCTGCACAGTGGGCAAGGTTTAACAGCTGTGCTGCTGGCCTCACCACTTCCAGTGCTCAATGAAGACTTTTCACTGTTGCTCTGAGATTCAGGTGGCCTGGTCGGGGTGGGCTGAGGCAGGGGAGCTGACACTATGGAAAGGGCTCTCCCTCGCATCCTCTGATTCTGACTCTCCTTCTTGGTGCACTCCTGCTCTTTCCTCTTCTATTTCCTGTGCCGTCCACATGCCTGAGCCCGGTGCCCGGTGCCCAGCTGAACTGGCCCTCTGAGACTGATCTTTGCCTCCAGGTGTTTGGGGACAAGGATGCTGATGGCTTCTACCGGGGAGAAGGTGGGGGCCGGATAGGCTACATTCCCTGCAACATGGTCACCGAGGTGGCCGTGGACAGTCCTGCGAGAAAGCAGCAGCTGACCCAGCTCGGCTATTTGTCTCCAGATGTTTTCGCTGAGGGCTCAGGTATGAACAGCTGCCATTCCTCACCCGCCTCTGGCTCTGCAGCTCCCACTCGGCCTGCTCCTGACTGATGTGTGGCCTGGGCACTTCACTTACCACTTCCGCAGCACAGTTGCTGGGCCTCACCGATGAAGGCCGGTGTGGCTCAGCTTCTGTACTGAGTGGTCAGAGCGGTCTCTGCTGCCGAGGGAATGGGCCTTGTGTTCTGGGTCCTGCAGGTCAGGGATGGGGGAGGAATGCTCTTTAGAGAGGTGAGTGCCAGAATCCTGGTGCCACCCTGAGACTCCAGAGTTACTGGCCTATCCCTCCCCCTGCCTCAGTTTCTCTCTTGCATCTGTTTGCCTTCCTGGATCAGGGACTAGTTCCTCCGTGTATTCCACAGCCCGAACATCTGGGCCTCCCCCCAAGCCCCGCCGCTCCAAGAAAGGTGGGTGTGATCCCATGCTCCCTCGGGGGCCTGTGGGGATGGGTGGGGTGGCGATGGCACTCTGGGGAGATGCAGGGGTTTGAACAGGTGAAGTGAGTCAGAGCAGACCTTCACCCACATCATCTCCACCATGGGAAATTTGTTCTTTGGGCTGGCAAGTGGTCGGCCAGAACTTCTGTTCCCAACTGTAAATTCTGGAAACAAGTCCTGCGGCCTTAACTCACTAACAAAACCAGAAGACCTGGGTTGATAGGCTCTTGCACCCTCTGCTCCTATGTCCCTGTGTGAGGGCGAGCAACCTGCCTGCCCTGCGCAGCCTGCCCGGGGTACAGAGGGAAAAGGACTAGCTCACACACTCCTTCTCTCCGCAGCCGAGGCGGAAGGCAGCCAGCACTGTGCAGGTGAGGGCTGACCTGGGCAGGAGGCCGGCCAGGGCAGCCTCTCTGGCCTTCCCCCAAAGCTGCATCCAGTGGGGAGGTGGTTAAGAGCCCAGCAGTCTCCCAGGGTGGGGCGGGGTGTCCAGAGAGAGTCCTGAGTCTTCTTCCCCTCATCCCTACAGGCACACCTCAGCCGGTTTCTGCTGCAAGCTTGAAATCTCCCCGTTCCATGGTGGCTGCCTTTGACTACAACCCCCGGGAGAGCTCCCCCAACATGGACGTGGAGGTGAGGGCCCTCAGGGAAGAGCCCAGTGACGGGGGTGGAGGAGGGCCGGCCTGGGCCTGACGTCTGCGTCTCGGTCTCTCCATAGGCCGAGCTGCCCTTCCGCGCAGGCGATGTCATCACTGTGTTCGGGGGCATGGATGATGATGGTTTCTACTATGTGAGGACACTTGGGTGGGGAGTGTACCGGGCCTTTCAGGGAGAGGAGGGGGTGAGCAGAAGCCTGGAGGATGGGCCAGTCACGGCCACAACTCTGATGTCAGCCTGGGCAGTTCTCTCAGAGGCTTCAGGAGCCAGGTCAGGATGAAACTTTTTTCTTGGGTTCAGTCTCACCAGCTTTTCCTCCCCAGGGGGAACTGAATGGACAGAGGGGCCTGGTTCCATCCAACTTCCTGGAGGGCCCTGGGCCTGAGACAAGTGGCTCAGACAGGGAGCCTGGGAGACCACAGACCGAGCGTCAGGTCAGTGAGGGGCTGGGCCCCCGGCTGGGCAGTCGCTGGGGCCAGCAAGTGTGGGGGCGGGAGCAGCCAACGATGTTCCATGTTCCCGGTGGCACTGTGCCCAGGGCAGAGTCCCAGTTACCGCTGGAGGGAGCCAGGCAGGGCCAGCTCCTGCCAGCGGTTGTCCCTCTCTGCGGGTCTCCCCATCTCCTGGACGCCTTTTAAAGACAGTGGCCCAGCAAGGCCCAGCTCTGTGGGCTCTCCTTGGGGGTGGAGTAAAATTAAGCTCCAGCCTCACTGGGTAGGGAGAGGGCGAAGAGGCCAGAAAAGCTGGAAGACCGTGGGCTTTCGTCTGCGGTAGTTCCGAAGGCAAAGCAGGGCCAGCCCCTGTGAACCGTGTGACCTGGTGACCGGTGAGAGCATGCGGGTCTGTCCATAACCCTCTCCTCTCTTTGTTCCCTGTTCTTCAGAGAACGAGGAGGAGAAGAGTCCAGTGCTAGATGGAGATAGATATATGTAGAGAGAGCAACATGTAAGTGGGGACTGGCTCCTCCGTCACGTGACCCCTCCTCACATGACCACGGGCAGCACACCTCTGTTGCTAATACCTGAGCTCACCTGGTTTTTCCACTTTCTTTCAGAGAATGGGGGAGGGAAACTTGTTAGATTCCGGGCTAAGGTCACCTCCCCCCTTGCCTTCGGCCAGTGCCAGCCGCCGCAAGGACACAGGTCACGTCCTGTTAGCTGGCGCCTCGTATTCTTCAGCACATGCGGCTTATAGAACATATTTGACACCCATCTCATGGTGCATCAGTGTATTATGATTCTATGTGATGATGGTATGATGACTACTATTGGTGACAGAAAGAGGACACTGTGTGCCGCCTGTACTGACAGCCTCCCTACCCTTGACCTTGGCATCATGACGCCTTAGGGGCTCAGATGCTTGATGTTACCTCCGATGCTCAGTCTTCTTTGCTGGGCTGGGGGGTGGACGATAAAGTGGGGAATGAAACAGCTGAGGTCCTTAGATAAGCCCCAGCCATTTGTTTCAGGGACTCCGAGACACCCCCTCCATGTATTTTCCCAGCAGTCCCTCCTGAGATTTTATAGCAGTCTTTGGAGAGGGGGGATGGCCTGGGGCTCCCCAGCTGGCTGTCTGCCTTTAGGTCTTCAGCGCATCAGGGTGGCGCTATAGGTGGGGCACCCGCTATAGGTGGGGCACCCCTGCCTCTGGTCCGGGCTTGGTATCTGTGTCTGGCCAGGAGACCATCAAGCGCTGGGGGTCACAGGGGTTTGTGGAAGGCAGGGGTGGGGGGAAGGAACTTACAGGCTGGCAAAAACTGGCTAGGTTCTGGCACACAGGAGGTGACAGTGGCATGGGGGAGGTTTCCTGGCGGTGATCCTGCCTATTCAGCCTCCTGTCCTTAGGCCACTGGCAGCGCTGACTGGGTGGGCCTGTGGCAGGAGTGGCTCAGGGTGCCAAGTGTGTCTAAGTGAAGATCCAGGAAGGGAGAAAATACCAAAGGAGGGCAGGCAGCCTCCAAAAGCTAGTGATTGGGCCTGAGTGGTGCCTGACTGTCAGGCTCCTGGCCCCCAGCTCCCTGCAGCTCTCTCAGGGGTCCTTCAGGGAAGAGCCCTGATCTCCTCCCCAGGCGTTGAAGCTGGCTCCATCCCTGAGGGCCCTGGCAGCGCATCCACTGGGCTAGACAGGCTCTGAGGGGAGTAGGGCCTTGCTCTCCCTATGCTGGGTGCCTGTGACATGGGGGGGGCTGGGGGCGCCATCGAAGTTCGTTCTGTCAGCCTGGCATCTGCAGAGGCCTGGAGCAGGAGAGGGGTTGCCCGGGTGAAAAGAAGCAGAACTGTGAGTCCTAGCTCAGCGTTCTCTCAGCATCTTCATCCCCGGTGGCCTCTGTGCTGTGTGTGCAGGGTGGTGGGACTCTGCTTTTCCACAGGGGTTGTGTGATGTGGGGAGACTAAAGGCCCCTGGGGTTGCAGAGTAAAGGAATCCGGTGGGACAGGGAGTGAGGCCCTGAGCCTGCCTTCTTCTCTCATGTTCCAGGACTGGGCTGGCACAACACAAGCGCCCCTGGAGCCTCCAGGCTGGCCCTGTGCCTCTGGCCCTGGCAGCTTCCCCAGGGTTGACCTGGGGGGACCACAGGGCACAAGAGAGAAGGTGCGGGGTCTCCTCTCCAAGGGGAAGCTGCTCCTCAGAAAGCTGAGCTCTGGGAAGAAGGAGTGACGCGCTGGCTCATCTCGCAGGCAGAAGTGGTCCCTGAGGCCTGTCCCTCTGCTCCTGGCGAGAAGGCCCTGGACTCTCTGAGTTAACACTGTGGCACTGGGATGGGGCTCAGAGACTCAGTGGGGTCAGCTTTAGACGAGGCCATAAGATGAATCCTCTGGACAGGCACCTTCCTCCCCAGGAGAACAAGCGGAAGCCTAGAGAAGGGCAGCCCCTCCGCCATGGTCGCTGAGCACCTGGTCACCGAGCCGGGGCTGTGCTGGCCTCTAGTCCTCTTACCTACATCTAGCTCCCCACACCGTACTAGTCCATTCTTTGGCCTGCCCCACTCCCAGGTTGGGGGTCCTGGGAGGATAAAGGGGCTTCCTTCGTGGCATCTGCTATCCTGATCACGTCTTCCCTCCCCTGAAGGAAAGTTTGCACTGGATTCTCCTGTGTCCCCCTCCCCACGGGCAGGCGGGGCGCAGTAATGTATATATGTACATACTCAGTGCCTCAGTCCAGCTTCCTCCATCTCGCTTCCACTGCACAGGCCCGAGAAGGAGGAAGGCCATGCCAAAGCGGGTAGCCCCCGCCCCATAGTGCTCCACCCCCTCCAGCCTTCTTAGCCTCCTGGCCCCTGTGTGTCCCCACCCCCGAAGACCCGGGGGGCCAGCAGGCAGGAAGCAGGAGTTGGGTTTGCCTTATTTTGCTCATCGGATTCAGCTTCTCTTTTGCATCACTTTCTTCTGGCCCCTGTTGGAGTTCAGGGGCCAGGGAGAATGACAGATTTATGTAGCTATTTTCATACATTCCCTGTTCAGAGTGGGGTGGGGGGCTCTCACGCTTACCATAACCACCCCAGACTCCTCAACTGGGTGAGTGTCTCTGCATGTTACCTTCCCAGTGCCGGGAGATTGTTTGACTGAACTCCAACCCCCATCTTGGTCTCTGGGGGTGTGGAATGGTGGAAACATTTGTTTAAAAGACATTTTATTATAATAAAGTCTATTTTCACAAAATCTATGCTGGGCTTTACTTGGGGCAAAGAATTCTTGGAGGGGGATGTCATTCTGGGCTTTGAACTCTTAGCTGTAGAATCTGGAAGTTATATCCTAGAGTGGTTGGCACAAAATTAATGGACACCGAGGAGACCTAGGAGCTGCTGGATGCGAAGGAAGCTGTCCTGTACTCTGGGCTACTCTAGATTGGCACTAAACAAGTGTCAGATAAATTGATATGAAAAAAAAAAAAAACAAGCACATCTTAATAATAACATAATAGTAACAAGTTTAGCTCCTGTACAGATGGGGGAGACCCATCTGAACAAGCCACCTTAAATAGCAAAGACAAGAGAGGTTGCAGAAAGAGAAAGGGAAGGTGAGTTAGGGAGGTCAACGGGAAGGCACAGTAAACCAGAAGGCTCTGCCTTCTCTGCTGGAAAGAGGTAAGATTGTGTCTTCCTGGGACGTATCCTTATGTTCTTTATCTTGAATGTTTTTAAGGCAAAGAAAATACTTGCACAATTTTACATGTTCTGGGAGAAAACTAATAATTAAATATATATATACATCTTTCAAAGTGAAATACTTAGGGACAAACCTAACAAGAAGATAAAACAGTAACGTTTCAAGAGGGATAGAAAAGCAAACTTAAATAAATAAGGTGATCTACTGTAGTGTTCAAGAATGAAAACTCCATGAGCACAAGTAACTTGCTAATCGCCAGGTCCCAGTGCCCAGAGCAGTGCTGGTCTTTTGGTTTTCCGTAGATATATGTTGAATGAAGATGTACATGGATGGGAAGACATAACATTATAAAGATGTCACTAAATTCATGTGTACATTGAATACGTTATCAATAAAAATGTCTAGAATTTCTCTTGGAACTATAAGAAATTCATAAGAAGGGTAAATATGTTAGAATATTGAAGAATCTTTTGAAAAAGAAGAATGAAGAAGGAGTTTATCTAACCAGAAATCAAAACATGTTAGAATTATGGTAATTTCAACAAGGAGGTATTGATAGAAATATAGGCATCTATAAACAGTAGATCAGTAGAATAGAAAAATCTTGAAATACACAGGCTTTTAAGGTAAATGACAAAAGTAGTATCTCTAATCTGTCAATAAAATGACGGATTATTCAATTAAACAATGGGACAACTGGTTATCCATTTGGAAGAACATAAAAGTAGTTCCCTGTCTTATATTAATCACACATACAAATTTCAGTTGGTTTAGTACCAAATTATGGCACTAGAAGAATATGTAGTAATTTTATGATCTCAAAAAAAGGAATTTCATCTTAGATACAAAAGAAAAGTCTATAGATGAAAAGACTGATCAGTTTATCTCAAATTTAAAAGACTATACAGAACATAAATGAAACGAGCCTGGGAAAGAATATTAGAAACATATCTAACAGTTGATGGACTGGTGTTCATCTACAGGCAATACAACTTTGCAGGTCAATAGAAAGAGTGACAATCCAACAAGAAAATGAACAGAACCAAGTGCAGCAAATTTGCAGGTAATACAAATTAAAAGAGGACAGCCTGGTAATATCTCTTAGAACTTTAACATACACGCCACCTTTGTGACCCACTTTTCAATCCTAGGTGTGTACAGAATGCTTAGGTGTATACGGAAGGCCTCTTGCTGCATTACTTTTATTGTGGAAAAGAAAAAAAGGGAATCATCACCTTTCATGAATAGAAGAAGGTGGTCCAAAGGAAGGCTAACTCAGGAGTACTTGACAGCGCTGTAAAGGCAGCATGTCTTCTAAGGGATCTGCAATATGTATGGCTGGGTGGGCAAAGCATTGCAGAACAAAATGTATAAAGTGATACCACTGATGGCAAACGAGAGGAAGAAGACCCTTTCTCACCAGCCCAGAGGTACAGATGGTGCATGTAAAGTAAAATGAGTGCCCAGGACAGGTTTGCAAGGACAACACAGAAACATGACAATAGTGCTTATATCTGAGGAGTAGAGGAAGGGACTCAAAACTGGGGACGGGGCCCTAACTTGGTCTGTGCTATTTAATTTGATTCAAACTATATCCAAGTATTAATATGTATAATGCAAAATTAATTTTAAAGGAGAGAAAGCAAGGTCTTTGAGCTGGGTGCAATTACTGTGTCTGAGTCATCATTGCCTCTGTCCCCCTCCCCAGTTCCCATCGCCTCCTCCAACCTCACACACAGGAAATCTGGCTGTAATCCCAACTGAATTGTTTCCTAAACAGCATGAAGAAAGAACATGCTATTTTGCAAGCAGTGGTGGAGGGCCCGTTATCCCACCGGCAGTTGGGCTTCACCCTGGGGGTGGGGATGCCTGGGAAGGGTAAGTGGGAAGAAGGGAAAGCAGTGTGCACGGAGGTGTGATGGTGAGAACCCTGAAATGGCTGCAGAGAGGTAGCATCGCCAGCAGGGCCCTCCAGAGGCCACCCCCGTGATGAGGAGCTCGAGGGTGCTTTTATGGGACAAGCCTTGGGAAGATTTCCTCCAGCAGATACGTTCTACTGGTTACTCTGTATTCTGACAAGACTCCTGAACTTCAAGTACTCTTGGGCTGGACAAATAGGGCCGGCAAGCAGAGGTCAGAACCACTGTCTTTACAGCGATTCCCGTTGGATCATTATTAATTAGCTGGAGAGATCGTAAAGCCACAGAGCAACTCAAGCACTGCACACAAATGCAGGCCCACAGGCCCAGCCCTGAGACAAAGGCAGGCGATTTGGGGGTTGTGTTTTGAGAATTCTCCTGCTCCCATGTGGGTGGAGAGCAAAGGGTACTTGGATATTTTTCTGTGGAAAGGCTTCAGTGTTTCAAACATACATTGCTTCCTTGTCATCTAAGCAGGCAACATTCTTCACACTCCCCTCTTCCCGAGGGCTCTGGCTACACCCCACAGCACACCCCCAACTCCACTGTCTGAAAGGACTTTCTAAAATGCAACTGACCAGGCATTTCACAACCTCAAGTATCCTGGGAACCTTCAAATCAAAAACTTTCCTTTCTTGTGTCCTTTCTTCCTGTGTCCACTACGTCAACTTCTAAGCATACTTCAAGCCAGCCTCAAGCATCCACTCCTCAAGAAAGCCTCCCTCAGTCCCCGCATTATCCAAATACTGATTTCCTGGAGGACGGACGAGGTCTGGCTTTGCAGAGCGTGCCAGCGGCCAGCACAGTCCCTGGCACATGTAAGGGTGCAATAAATGCACCCTTGCTGAATCCACGCCTGAGAGAAGGTCAGGGGGAAGCATGCAGAGCCCATTTGCTAAAGAATTCTGGTTTAGAAGTCAAGAGACCTGACAGCTAGTTATTTCGAGCTCTATCTACCACACTGCCCTGAGCCACGCCATCTCCTTCTCTGGGCTTTGTTCTTGTCATCTGTCCTATGAGGGGCCAATGTTAATGTCGTTGCCCTCTTGAGCCTTGACAATACCCGAAAAGGGTAAAGACAGTGATTGTCAGAGTTGATGAGGGCGATGGGGAGTGGGTACTTCCCACCCACGGCTGGTGAGGGGGCGGGGGTGCAAGGGAGAAAGGATATCTGGACCCAGAGCCAGAGAATAACACACGAAAGACCTCAAGGCGAGCGGGCTGCATTCAGACAGTCCCAGTGGGTGAAGGGTGGGCCAGGACAGGGCTGGTAAAGCAGGCCCATGTAGTCTTTCTCACCTACTGAGAAGTTCTTGACCTGGAGGTTGTGAAATTCCTGGTCAGTAACATTTTAGAAAGCTCATTCAGTGGAGTTGGGGTGTGCTGTGGAGTGTACCCAGAGATCTGGAGCTGGGGCAGGACATCACAAATTCACCAGGGACTAGTAAAGCAGGCCCAGATGCTTCATTGTCACCTACGGAGGCTGCATTCTTCACCCCCACCCACCCCTGTGAATTCCTGTGATGTTCTGCCCCAGCAAGAGGCCTCTGGGTACCCCACACAGCACACCCCAACTCCACTGTCTGAATGAACTTTCTAAAATGTAACTGACCAGGCATTTCGAAACCTCAAGTATCCTGGAAAACTTCAGGGCAAGAAATTTCCTTTCTTCCTTGTGTCCATTAAGCCAACTTCTAAACATTCTTCAAGGCAGTCTCAAGCACTCACTCCTCAAGAAAGCCTCCCTTGGCAAAGCCAAGTCATTACCTTCTCTGGGCTCTGTCCTGTGAGGGACCAATATTAATGTCTCTGCTCTTGAGCCTTGGCAATGCCCTAAAAGGGTAAAGACAGTGATTGGCAGGGTTGATGAGGGCGATGGGGAATGGGTGCTCCCGTGCATGGCTGGTGAGAGGTGGGAGCAGTCTCCCAAGGCCTTTAACAATGAAAAAATGGCATCCAAATATGCAGCGATGCATTCTAGCACTTCTTGTCAAATGAAACACTTGAAGACGTGACAAGAGAGTTAATTCACAGATTTATAGTAGTGGAAATAGGAAACCCAAGAAGCTAACAAGAGAAAATTAATGAATAAATTATAGCATTTCAGATCTTATGCAGACATAAAAATGAAGTAAGTCTATATTAACACAGGGATATTCAGCTAAAGTGTTAAACAGAAGCAGGTTATAAAACAACATTTAAAGTACTACTGTTTGAAAATACATATTAGATTGACATAGAGGATACTGAGTATTTTGATGGAGTTATTAGTGAGTGGTGGGATTATGGGAAGTTATTTTCCTTCCTGCTACTTATTTATGTGACAAACAAGGGCAAGCCTTGAAAGAAAAAAAATGGATGCAAATTACTCATTGAATTATGAGTAATTTTGATTTATTTTAATTTTTGTTTGCATTCTAACTTTTCATGTATGGAAGTATATTACATTTTCAAAATCCTATGAAAATTCTGAGTCACAAAGAGTTCCTTGTCCAAGTTCACATACACCACCCTGGGAGAATGGTCTCTCACAGGACCCTGGGCTCTGTATCGCAGAGAGTGACAGGGTCTCTGGGCACGACACACTGGATGGCGTTCTGGATGTTATGGTCCTTGTTCCTTGGCCAAGATGTGGACTGGATATAGAAGACAGGAGTGAGTAACCAGAGGGTGGCTGAGGTGGGAGGAACAACAGACCAAACAGGACGGGGGACCACAGAGGGCAGGTACCCAGCCTGATGAGAGCCCAGGGAGACAGAGTCAGAAGTCACTGGGTACTGTTCCTGCCTGAGAAAGCTAGTCCCTTTGCCAGTCTCCCGCCAGGGAGAAACTCCCCCTCTTGTATTTCAGAACGTTCCTAAAGTTTACTCCTGATCCTCCTAATGTACTGAACTTGTCCCAAAAAGGCCCTGGGTTGCTCCGCCCAACTGATCACTAACCACAACCAGTTCTGCTCTCCCCTGGTTCCTGAAATTCAGGAGCTTCTTGCTGGTGTGCTGGATGGCCCCCTTCAAAAATGAACAAGAAAGAAAGGAGAGTCAGAGAGGGACAGAGGAAGTTACCTTGCTCCTGAACCCATAACCCCCAGGGTCCTCCTTCCTGTGAAGCCAACGGTCTCCAGCCAGACTTCCTGTCTCTAACCCTCACTGAGAATGGGGGGCTGTCCACTAGGGCTGGCCCCCGGGGCCAGGTTACTATTGGAGTGAGGGATGGCCTCCTGAGGAGGTTCTCATGACTCCAGTTCTCCCCGTCCCTTTCCTTCCTCCTCTGGATCATTCTATTTCACTTAATTCCTTGGCCTGTTGGTTCATAATTTTGTTCTCTTTCAAAAAAAATCCCATATACTCAGTTTAACAAGAATTTTGGAGTGTTGTTAGTTGTCTGTACCCACTGGAGACAGCACTGGTCTAGGCATATTATAGGGAGCTGAGAAACTCTGGGGGTCAGGGGTGCTAAATCCAACACTGGGGACAGTTCTGATCCCTTCCCTTTTCCGCTCTTCTCTCCCATATCAGGGAACTTGAGTTCTGGGCACCCCAGTCACAGTGGGGGCAGGGAATTCAGTCTCTGGGGGCAGGCCTCTGTCTGCCCCGCCCCTCCCCCAGACTGGAGGACATAAAAGCCAGATTCAGCTGAGGGATTTCGCCAGTGCCACATTAACTGTGGAGGTGGTGTTCTTGGAGACAGAGTGACTGAAGCTAGCAAAAAAGGGGTACTGTGAAGCCTACCCTCAAGGTGGCCCAGATCCATTGAGGTGGGACTTGGGTGTGAGGGTGGGAGCAGAGGATTAGTGGGACTTCCTTCTTCCAGACACAGCAGTGGGCCTTGGACACTCACTGAGTGTGTGGGGGTTCTTGTTGCAGACATGAAGCTGCTCCTGGCCCTTGCAGGGCTCCTGGTCATTCTGGCCACGCCACAGCCCTCTGACAGTGGTCCTTCAGGTAATCAGAAAGAAGGGAAAAGCTAGTGTCTTGGAGGGGGACTCACGTTCCAGGGGTTCCTCCCCCGCATGCATGCCATGCTGGCTCTGGGGCCTGATGGGGGGCTTCGGGCCCACTCCTGACTCTGACTCCTGCTTTGGGCAGCTGTCCTGGGGCAGGTGGAGACCTCGGTGGTGCTGGCCTGCATGGAGGAGGCCAAGCAAATAGTGGACAAGGCCTACAAGGATCGGCGGGAAAGGTGGGCACTGGGTATTGGCCAGCTGCTTTTTCGAGAAAAAGCAAGCAGAGGAGAGTTTGTGGGTGTGAGTGGGGCCCCCTGTCTGTGGGCGCTTGTGTCTCTGGGGGTGAGAACATCCCCAAGACCATGCCGCCAGGACCTAGGTCCGTATTCTGTTTAGAAAGAGAGACCTTTCCGCCCTAGGGCCTGTCTACAGGGTCCTACACGCTCAGCCCCTGCGCTGACGCTTGCAGAGAGTTCCGCACCCCCTTTCTGGCCCTACCCCTCTCTTCTGTGGCAGCATCAAGCAGCGGCTTCAAAGCGGCTCCGCCAGCCCCATGGAGCTCCTGTCCTACTTCAAGCAGCCAGTGGCCGCCACCAGGACCGCCGTGCGGGCTGCCGACTACTTGCACGTGGCCCTAGACTTGCTGAAGGGGAAGCTGCAGGCCCTGTGGCGCCGGCCTTTCAATGTCACGGGTAACATTGCCCTTAACATCCCAGGTCCTGCTCCACCAGTGACCCCTTCTGGCAACCCCAGTGGCCTCCCCAGTTCCTCCTTCCAGCGGTCTTAGGGGCACCCTGGCCTCCTCTCCATGTCCCCAGACTGCGGCCCCAAACCAAGGGTTCTCAGGGATCCCTACCTAGGATCGGAAACCCTCTGAGGTGCGGGGTAAGGGGGGCGTTAGCTTCACACCCCCCTTCCCTGGCTCCCAGACGTGCTGACACCGGCCCAGCTGAATCTGCTGTCCACGTCTAGCGGCTGCGCCTACCAGGACGTGGGCGTGCGGTGCCCAGAGCAGGACAAGTACCGCACCATCACCGGGCAGTGCAACAACAGGTGCGGCCGCCTGGGAGGCCCGGGTGGGACGAGTGGGGCGGGGGCTCCGGCGGCGCCCGGTCCCCGACTGGCCCGCGGCGCCACCTAGTGCCCGCTGCAGCCTGCCAGGGCCCCGTCTTCGCGCAGGCGCAGCCCCACGCTGGGCGCCTCCAACCGCGCCTTAGCGCGCTGGCTGCCGGCTGAATACGAGGACGGCGTCTCAGTACCCTACGGCTGGACGCCCGGGGTCAAGCGCAACGGCTTCCGGGTGCCCCTGGTGAGCAAGGCGGGCAGAAGGGCGCCCCCCACCCCAGCCCTCGGGGCGGTGCCCGCGGCCCTGATGCTCAGTGTTCCGCAGGCGCGCGCTGTCTCCAACGCCATAGTGCGCTTCCCCAATGAGCAGCTGACTCCAGACCAGGAGCGCTCGCTCTTATTCATGCAGTGGGGCCAGCTGCTGGACCACGACCTGGACTTCGCCCCCGAGCCAGCTGCGCGGTCCTCCTTCACCACTGGCGTCAACTGCGAGACCAGCTGCCTGCAGCAGCCGCCCTGTTTCCCCCTCAAGGTGCTCGCTTCTACCTGCCCACTTCTCGAGGCTGTCCTGAGGGCCAGAGAGGGGGCAGGGTGCCTGGAAGTCGTCCCTGCCCCTGGCCCCAGGTTTCCTTCGCCAGCTCCAGAGAAAGAGTAGCCTTTCCTCTGCCCGTAGTCAGCTGCCAACCAGCCATAAGCTGCCTCTCCCAGGCCCTTGTTTAGCTCCTGGCGGGTGTGATTCCCACTGGTGGGACTGCAGCTGGGACACTGGTGGGCTGTGGACCTTGCGATGGCCCCGCAGCCTGTATGGAGAGGTGCTGGGCGCTCTCTCCTTCCTATAAGAGAAGTGAGGTCTTTGGCACATCACTGTGAATCAGACAGGGCCGAGAAGGGGTTGAGCAGGGAGGGAGGAGAGACTAGACGAGGATCTGAGATAGAGAGGGGGAGAAAGAGATGGAGAAAAGCAGGAACCAGGATGGGAGACAGGAAAGGGGCAGGGAAGAGAGATGATGGGAAAAGGAAAGGAAAAGGAAGAGGAATACTCTCCCTTCCCCACCCCTTTGCCCCATAAAGACCAAATCCAGAGAACAGAGAGGGAGGGACACAGGAAAGAGAAAAGGAGGTTTAGGGGAGGGTTCAGAGGACAGGTCAGCCCAGCTCTAGGGTCCCCACATTCCCCAATCCAGCATTCTAGTCATCACCCCTCAGACCCAGAGGCATTCTGCAGATGGACACTCAAGCAGCAATGCCCTGTGGGTCTCTGCAGACCGAGAGGAGTCCAAAAGTGTCCAGGTTTTGGTGTGTGGGTCTGGTCCTGGCCTCCAGGCTAGGGATTGAGGCCTTCAGGAGGCTGGACTCACTGCCCTTGGTGAGTCAACCCGTCTCTCTCTGTCCTGCAGATCCCACCCAATGACCCCAGAATTAGGAATGTAAACGACTGCATCCCCTTCTTCCGTTCCTGTCCGGCCTGCACAGGGGGCAACATCACCCTCCGCAACCAGATCAACGCGCTCACCTCCTTCGTGGACGCCAGCATGGTGTACGGCAGTGAGGACCCCTTGGCCATGAAGCTGCGCAACACCACCAACCAGCTTGGGTTGCTGAAGGTCAACCAGCGCTTCAGGGACAACGGCCGCGCCCTGCTGCCCTTCGACACCCTGCACGACGACCCCTGCCTCCTCACCAACCGCTCCGTGAACATCCCCTGCTTCCTGGCAGGTCAGCCTGGGGAGCGGTGGTCCTTGCGGGAGTGGCGGGAAGCCTGCCTGTGAGCCACTCATGCAAGACTTTGTTCTCATCAGCTTGATGATATTAATCCTGTTGCCATGGTGACAAGCTGAGCGCAGAAGGCAAAAACCAAGTCAAAGGCCTAAAACCCAGATTTAAGAAGGAGGCTCACAGTTGACCAGAAGCCTCCTGTCCATCTTCCCATCCCTTTCTCCATCTCTCTGTTTCCCTCCAAACTCTAGCAGAGAGGAGAGCTGCGTTGCCCAGAGACAAGGAGCTAAAAGGGCCGAGGGCAATGTAGCACCCTCATTCGCTAGCTGCGCTATTTAGTGATAGTCTCTAGTCATTCACATGTTTTAAGTTTTTCATTTAAACTTAGAAGTTCAGTTCTCCTGTGCTCGCCACATTGCAAAGGCTCGATGGCCTCATTGCCTCATGGCGCTCATACGGGGCAGCCAGGTGTAGACTGTTTTCAGCAGTTCACAAAGTTCTGTTGAATGGTGCTGCTCTAGAACACCACCTCCTGTCTGACTCCCTGGGACAGGAGAGGGTGGGGTCAAAACTGGCCGTGCTGGGACATAGCTGGGACAGCGCCTGTGCCCACTAAGATTCCAGCGTTTTTTTGTTTGTTTGTTTGTTTTTTAAGATTTATTTGTATATGTATACAAAAGCTGGGGTAAAGGCCAGAGGTGTGTGTGTGTGTATGGAGGGGTGAGAGGATTCTCCAGAGACAGTAGGGAGCAGAACAGGCAGATCTACTGGAATACACAGCTGAGGGAGCAGCGGGTGAGACAGGAGAGATCTGCTGCACCCTGGGGGACCTGCTGCACTGGCGCTGATAGCTTCAAAGCACTGAGATTTAACCCCTTGTGCCACCAGGGAGGGCCTGTTTCCAGTGTTTTTGATGTTAACCAAAACCCCTCTGGCTCCCTCCCTCTCCTCCTGGTTATCTGTCCCCTGGCTGGACACTGCAGAGGTGAATCAAGGTCTGTGTAGTTGTTCTGGGCTCGTGGGGAGGAGTGGCACTCAGCCTGTCGTGGCTGCCCCCTCCCGCATAAGTGGCCTGCCCCAGAACTGGATCATGGTGACTGCTGGCAACTTGGGGGATAGCGAGCCGCTCTTGGTTTCCTTCTCACCAACTCTAGAGCAGATGAGGTCTGAAACTTGCGTCCATCTGAAGTGGTCCTGGCCTTAATTATCTGGCACTCTAGAGAAGGATTTGGGGAAAGCCTAGAGAGGTGTCGGTGTGTATGGGGTGGGGAGTGTCTCACTCAGTCCTTTTTTTTTTTTTTAAAGATTTATTTATTTATTTATTCATACAGAACTGGGGTACAGGCCAGAGATGCGGAGGGTGAGAGGATTCACCAGGGACAGAGTGGGAAGCAGAACAGGTAGATCGACGAAGTACACTGCTGAGGGGAGCAGCGGGCGGGCCAGGAGAGGTCTGGCTCGCCATGTGGTCTCCTCCGGGGCAGGCGGCAGGCGGGAATCCAACTCATGCGGAAGTGGCTTAAGCTTCTTAGTGCTGTGCTTTAACCCGCTGCGCCACCAGGGAGGGCCCTCACTCAGTCCTTTTAAATGGCCTGGATTCCAAACATCCTGGGTCCTAACAGGCCACACAATTAGTGTGTAGTAGAGGTGGGGATGGCAACTCTGAAAAGATGGCTGAGAAGGATTCTGTGGCATCCCACTGTAGCAGGAGAGAGCTGGATTCCTTGGCTGTGTTTGATGTGTCATGGAAGTAGGAGTGCTGGTATGCAGGTTACTGTTGATTCCCTGAATCAGGGAGCAGGCTAACCAGTGTGTGTGGATTTCCTACTTTGTACCAGACAAAGTACAAAGTTCCTCCTTTAACCCCATGTGTCTACATGTATTTAGTGGGAGAGTCCAATACAGAAGAGCACAAGCTATAGTTCTTGTCCTCAAGGAGTTTCAGTCTTGGATATAAGAAAGTAGCAAGTCAAATGTCAGGTGCAGCGTGCTATTGACTGGTCATTTCTGAGCAGCAATGCCCCTAAACAGAGAGAGAAGCCAGTGCCATAGGACAGGTATCAGGGGTGAACTGAGCCTGGCATGGAAAGATGGGTGGAAGGACCTGGGTCAGGGACATGTCAGGCTGTGGCTGGGATGGAGTTTCAATGGATTAAGTCCTTTCTGGGATGGAGGACTTAGGAATGATAGTTTTTTTTTTTTTTTTAAAGATTTATTTATTTATGCTTACAGAACTGGGGTACAGGCCAGAGGTGTGGTGAGTGAGGAGATTCACCAGAGACAGAGTGGGGGGCAGAACAGGCAGATGGACGAAGTACACTGCTGAGGGGAGCAGCGGGCGGGTCAGGAGAGGTCTGCCACGCCATGTGGGTCAGCTCCCAGCCAGGGATGGAACTCGTGCTGCAGTGGCTTCGAAGAACTTCATAATGTGGTGCTTGAACCCATTGCGCCACCAGGGAGGGCCCTGATAGTGGTTTTTATTCCCCCCAGGGGACACCCGTGCGAGTGAGATGCCAGAGCTCACCTCCATGCATACACTCTTTGTGCGGGAGCACAACCGACTGGCCACGCAGCTCAAGCGCCTGAACCCCCAGTGGAATGGAGAGCGGCTCTACCAGGAAGCCCGGAAGATTGTGGGAGCCATGGTCCAGGTAGACGGTTTGCAGCACTGTGATGCCAGGGTTGGGGCAGGCATCCCAGCTGTGTCCCCTTGGGCCTGTTAACTCTCAGAGCTTCTTCATCCCTGATGCTGTACGGATTAAAGGACATGCCGGAAAACACCTGGCAAGTGCTAAGTCTAAACAGGGGTTATTAGCTTCTCACCGTGCATCCCCCCCCCCGTCCCAGGCTCACCCCCTTTCTTCTGCCCTGCCTGTTGTGAATGGTATAGTGAAGGTTAAACGGGTGGGGCCAGAGTCTTTCAGTAAACCCTCTCCTTTCCTGCATGCCGTTGTCACTCCCAGCCCCATGCCAGGTACCCCTCTTCCAGGGGTTGTCATAGCTCACCCAGTCCCCATACCCTCGCTGATCTCTGGGCAGTGCTCCTGGTTCTCATTCCCAGATGGTGCTCCAAAACCCCCGTTCCCCCATTCTCTCGCCCCTACTCCCCCGTTCTCTCCCCAAGACACGCACACACATGCACACGTATCTTTGCCATACTCCTAGACTTTGGAGCAGCAGAGAGCTGCAGGTACTGAGGGCGAGTGTTTGATTTGCACTAAAAACTTACATGAGATTCACTGAAACCTCAAATTCCACAGTCTGGAATCTGATGTGACTGTTCCATTATCTTCCTTTCTTAGTGGGAGAAATCGTCTAGGGGGCCTTTTCCTTGTGGCTTCCCCTCTTTACACAAGCATGTATTGAACCCCACTCTGAGCCAGGCTCTTATTGGGCACTGAATCATTCCAAGAGGAAGGAGATATAGCCCTTGTTCTCAAGGAGTTTATAAATTAGTAGGTGAAGTGAAGCATTAGTAACTGAAGGGCAAGGGACCTATTGCAATGACTAGCAAAGTGCTTTGTTATTTTATCTGCGAAGGCAGAGGCACTATAATTACCCTAATTTCCATTTGAGGAACTGGGGTTCAGAGAGGTAAGGCCTGAACCAAGGCCACACAACCAGAAGGAGTAGATCTGCTCAGCCTCTCTGTCAGGCCCAGACCCAGTGCTGCAGATGGTAATTCCCTGGCCAGAGATTGATGGGGGATCCCAGAAGCCAGGTGAGTGGAGAGGTCATCCTGAGTGATTTTTCTTTAGATTATTACTTACCGGGACTACCTGCCCCTGGTGCTGGGGCCGGAAGCTATGAGGAAGTACCTGCCCCAGTACCGCTATTACAATGACTCGGTGGACCCTCGAATTGCCAATGTCTTCACCAATGCCTTCCGCTACGGCCACACCCTCATCCAGCCTTTCATGTTCCGCCTGGACAGTCGGTACCAGCCCGTGAAGCTCAACTCCCGAGTTCCACTCAGCAGGGTCTTTTTTGCTACCTGGAGGGTAGTGCTGGAAGGTGAGCCCGACCTGGGCCAGCAGACAGTGGACTGGCAGCTGAGTGGGGTGAAGGTGGGCCTGGTGGCCAGGAGCCAGGGGCAGGAGATGTCGTCTTTCCATCTTTGGGGATCTGATCTGTCAACCAACCTCAGTTTATCAGACTACTTTGCCTCTCTTAATAAAGGGCAGGGTGGAGAGACCTTCTAGGGAGGGTTTCCTTTATTTTTTTTTCCCCAAAGATTTATTTATTTATGTATAGAAGAACTGGGGTGTAGGCCAGGGGTGTGGGGAATGGTGAGAGGATTCACCAGAGACAGAGTGAGGAGCAGAACAGACATTTTGACTGAAACACACTGCTGAGGGGAGCAGTGGGCAAGACAGGAGAGGTCTGCTGCTCCATGTGGGTCAGCTCCCTGGCCGGGGATGGAACTCAGGCTGTAGAGATGATAGAGCGGAGACTTACCCCTACACCACCAGGGAGGCCCAGACGGGGTTCGGTTCTGCCACATATACTGACTTGCAGTGACCAGGCAGCTAGGGGCTGGGTGCATCCAACCGTGCCATTCTCAATGGCATAATCCCCTGAGACTTCAATGCCCAGGTGAGGACTTGCCCGCCGGGCCACCTTGGCACCAGGAGCTGCATGTGCCCGGCCTTCTGTGCCTTTGCACCTCGGTCTTCTTCCTGATTCATACTGAGCTCTGCGCTAAGCCTCCCCTCCACCTTGCTCCTCTTGTCCCAGGTGGCATCGACCCCATTCTCCGGGGCCTCATGGCCACACCTGCCAAGCTGAATCGCCAGAACCAAATTGTGGTGGATGAGATCCGGGAGCGGTTGTTTCAGCAGGTCATGAGGATCGGGCTGGACCTGCCCGCTCTGAACTTGCAGCGCAGCCGGGACCATGGCCTCCCAGGTGAGGAGGCTGCAGGACACCCGCCACCCTCTAGCGCTAGCCCCTGCCCCAGCTGCAAGGCCCTCCCCCAGCCCAGCACCCTCCGCTTAGGAAGCAGTGTGAGGTCTGCCCTGCCCCCAGCCCTTCCTCCCCATCACTATACCCCTCAGACTTGGCGCGGCAGCACCATGACTCCAGTAGCCTTCTCCACTGATGTTCCCTCTCCTCTATCACTTTATCTTGCTTTACTTGAGGGGAAGAGAGTTTTATCTTTGTATCATCCATTTTCTGCTGAGGAAACAGAGATTCAGGACCTGTCTGGCTCTCCAGCCGAGACAGTGACAGAGCTGGAATTTAAACCCACATCAGCCTAACCCCAAAGCCTGTGCTGACATGCGACCGTTGAACCTTCCAGATGTGCTTTACTCCTAACAGGCCTGAGGTCTCCAGTGAGATGTCCCTGTTCTTCAGCCCGGCAGGAGTCATGGCCATTTCAGATTTGCCTTGGGGTGGGAAGGCAAGGGGGAGAGAGAATGTCTGAACAGGCCCAGCTCTGCTGGCTTAAGCCGAGGGTTCAGAGCTCCCAGGGGGCGATAGCCTGGGACAGGCCCTTCTGTGGCCCCCCTCTCATGCACCATGATCTGAGGCCTTGGTGTGCTGGGAGGTGGGCTTCTGGGCTCCACCACAGCCACTCTCCTGTCCTCTCCTGCAGGGTACAATGCTTGGAGGCGCTTCTGCGGGCTCCCACAGCCCAACACCGTGGGGGAGCTGGGCACCGTGCTGAAGAACCTGGACCTGGCCAGGAAGCTGATGGCGCAGTACGGCACACCCAACAACATCGACATCTGGATGGGCGGAGTGGCCGAGCCCCTGCAGCAGAAGGGCCGTGTGGGTCCGCTTCTCGCCTGCATCATCGGGACCCAGTTCAGGAAGCTGCGAGATGGAGATCGGTGAGGAGGCAGCCAGGTGGCCTGGGCCCACTGTGGCGGGGGCCGATTCTGAACTCAGGGCCCAACCTCCTCCTACAAGGTGAAGGGCTGAAGGGAGCGATGACTGTCCAGTGTGCTCCAGGAAGCCTCAAGGTCACCCCAATGTGCCCTCAATTTGTGGGGGAGGGGGTACAGAAAGGAGGCACCAGAACCCCTAGTTGTGGAGAGGGAAGACAGAGGAAAGGCCACTCTGCACTATTTCTTGGGGGTTTCAAGGTTCAATCACGGAGCTGTCTGTCACCCCTGGTCAGGACCGTCCTTATTCCTGTCCTTACTTACCTAGTGTCGTTTTGTTGTGAACCTGACCTACGTTAGTGTGTCTGGGTCAGGGCAAGCAGGCAGCTGAGCTTTTCCCTGCCAAGTGGGATCCCACTTGTTGACACCCCCGAGCTGCCTGGGAGCTGGGGCTCTCCTGTGCTGTAGAGCGGGGTCTGCTGGGATCCCCTAGCTCCTTCCAGGAGTGCCTCTGCTACAGTGACTGCGCTGTCCCCTGGCAGGTTTTGGTGGCAGAACAAAGGTGTGTTCAGCGAGGCGCAGAAGCAGGCCCTGGCCAACATCTCCTTGCCCCGCATCATCTGTGACAACACAGGCATCACCACCGTGTCCAAGAACAACATCTTCATGTCCAACACATTCCCACGGGACTTTGTCAACTGCAGTTCACTCCCGCTGCTGAATCTGGCCCCCTGGAGGGAGAAGGCCTAGAGCCTGGGTCAGGGGCTCAGTAGTGAGAGGCCGGGCCCACAATGGTCGCGCTCCCTTTCTGGATGATGGCTGGGAAAATAAATAACTAAGCACTCACGTGTGTGTGCATGCGCACAATGTAGGTAAATTGCATCTCATGTGTCGCCTGTGACCATTGGTGGCAGCGTTTGGGGGGCTGAGTAATTGTCATTTATGTGTGTTTGCTGCTTGCGTGAATATGAAGTACGCGGAGGGCAGCAGAGCAGACTGCTGAGAGCATGAGCCCCACATTCTGCTGCGGCAGCCGTGTGACCTTGGGCAACGACCAGCCTCACCAAGCGGAGCTTTTGTCTTTGCTAATACCAGCTGTCCTGGCTCCTGAGAAGGGCCCGTTTGCACTCTCTAGTTCTTCTTTATGGGGTGCTACATACTTGCTAGCACTGTGCTGGGCATGGGAAACAGAGAGACTCCATTTCTGCCTTTGTGGAAATGACACCTTGACAGTGGCCTGGTTAGCAGAGACAGACCGGTGACCCCGGGGGGAAGGGCAGGAACAGGTCAGCTGACTGAGTTTCGGCCTTAGGTGAGCCAAGCTCAGTCCGTGGCTCCCCTTTTTTTTCCTTCCCTTGTTCTCTTGCTTATTCACAGGAGAGAAGCTGGGGCCCGCTGGTCCTTCTCTAGTATCTGTTTGTAACTGATGTTTGATAATAAAGCACCTCTGACAGGATCTTCTCTTGAATCTGCGGTGGGACTGGGGTCTCAGCACGTGGCTTCCTCTGGGCTCTCAACTTGAACACTGGCCTGTGTCTTGGGGTCCAGTGTTTTCTGAAGTGACAGTTTCCAGGAATCCTCCCTTGGCTTTGAACACACAAAAATGGTTCTCAGAAGGCCGGGGCCAGGCTGAATGGAGCAGACCTTCCTGCGTCAAAAGAATTATGACCATCAAGCCCTTATGCTCTCACTACTGTGGCAAATGATTGGGTCTGTGCTGGGTGCGGGGAGGTTGGGGGGACAAAACCCCAGCCTGTGGGAAAGAGCAGAGGTGTAATAGCAAGGCAGACCCACCCAGGTGACGGGGCCTCGGGGCCCTGCCTCCCTGCAGCCTGGCAGAGTGGTCAGAGGCCCGCAAGAAGTCAGTGCCTTCTCCAACCTGGATCCACGTGGCCAAGTCCTCAGAGCAGGGACAGCAGATGGCTGGGCAGACGGAGGGCAAGGAGTAGATTTCCCTGATAATCATGCCTGGAGCAGCGTCACCCTTAGATCTGATGGGTGCTCCCTTTCCTTCCTTCTGTTCTTCCCCCATGTGAGGAGGGGCGCTGGCAGCTGGAAGCCTGAGGTGTGGCGGGTCTGGGGCTAATGTGCCCCTGGGCCCCTGGGAACACAGGACTCACTGTAGCAGGATGACAACATTCCTCTCCATTTCGCTGGTGAGGGAGGTGCTGGGAGGTGGGAGCACTCATCAGAGACCTCAGAGAAGTGGGTGCCAGAGGCTGGGTGCAAACCCGACCTCTGGCTCTTGCCCAGCCTGGAGTCCCATCCTCACCCAGCAGTCAGGGGATGCAGAGGCCCCAGCCTCACCACCTTACCTGGAGGGGCATTTCCTCTGTCCCTCCCTCTCCACAGGTCCTCTTTGATTTCCCAAAACACACACACAGACCGACCTGCTTTTCTCCCCCTCTCCCGACCACCTCTGCGTCTCCTTGTCCTTTTTTCCTTCCCCTCCCTTTTAACCTCAGCACCCTGAGGTGATTTGTTGATGTCTACTAGTTTTTTAAAGTGTTTTACATCGCCAGATTGTCTGATATGGGAATGGCCGATCCTTTTTATCGTTCCAGCTTTCTTTGCTGCACTTAATTCTTTCAAATTCCGTCTCTTGTTGACATGGCTGTATTTCTTCCTGCATTGTGGCTGTATAACATGGAGCATCATTTGAAGAGAACACATGACTATGTGTTAGGTAGAATATTCTGGAGCTGCCCCTTCAGAGGTCTCACGGGCCTCCAAGGGCTACCTGAGAAGAAGAGGGTAATTCCCAGCAGGCCCAGGAAGGAAGTTAACTTTAGCTGTTGGGCAATCCAGGCTTTTCCTCCCTATTTGATTCCTTGCTACAACAACAACCCTCTCTCTTGTCACTCCACAGCCATTGCTTCTTTTTCTAGCAGCCCCTCGCCTCCTTCTCTCTCTGAAATCCCACTAAACCAAGACCCATGCCCTATGGACTCCAGTGCATGAGATGAGACACATCTGAACGTGAGTTGCTTATTTGGCTGTGATCCCAAGACCAGCCTCTGGAAGGGGATAGTGTCACAGCCAGCATCTTTAGTCGGTCATTTATTGAGCACTTACTATGTGCCGAGCACCATGAGGGGTGCCATGGAGACACTGGGGACAGTCACAAGTACCGCTCAAGGAGCTTACAATCAAGTTGGAGAAGCAGAGGAAATGTAGGCTAGCAGAGGCCTCACCTCAGCCTCAGGTGAGACTTTTCAGGGAGACACTTGTCAGGCTAGACTGGAGGGGCCTCTCAGAGGGTCTACATCCTAGTAGAAGGAGCCCTACAGGCAGAGGGGTTGAGGAGTGGGCAGTGGGATGCAGAGGGAGATATGAAAGGCCCAGGCAGCTGGCCTGGGCTTGAGTGAGAGATACTTGTGGTGAGTGTAGACAGACATAGCTGAAGAGAAGGGCTGGGCTAGGATGTGGAGCAGTAAGGGACCACTGAACTCGCTTGAAATGACAATATGGACCAAAGGAAGCTCGACTGTGCAGTGTGGGAGGCTGTGAGGCCCAGGCTCCTAACTCTCCACTGAGGCCCAGGGTGAGAGGTCCAGCTGATCAATGACTGAGCAGTCCACAAAACCTTCAGGGTAGTTGTGGACCCGAAATGGGTCCAGTGGGACCTTGGTGATGTGGGTGTTGTCACAGACAAGGCGTGACAAGGACATCTTCCGCAGAGAGTCCCGCTGCTTCTCAGTGAAGACCCCAGGGTTCTCCCACCAGAACCTGCAAGGACACAAATAGGGTCTCATGCAACCCAGTGGTCAGTCTCCCCATTCAGTCAAGGGGGAGGAAGGAGGTCACAAAAATATGCTGAGTCCTCAAGATGTCGCAATGCCCACCTTGAGCCCTCCCCTAGTCTCCCCGGCCCTCCCCCACTCTCTCCTAACCTCCCCTGCCCTCCCCTGCCCTCTTCTGCCTTCCTCTGTCATCCCTGCCAAGCGTTCACTTGCCTGTCTCCATCACGGATCTTCTGGAACTGCTTTCCCAGGAGGCAGGCCAGGAGAGGCCCCACTCGACCCTGTTCTACCAGGGGCTCAGCAGTGCCCCCTATCCAGATGTCAATGTTTTCAGGGGTCCCGTAGAGATCCAGTAGTTTCTTAGCCAACGCCTTGTTCTTGAGCACCTCATCCAGCTCCTCCAGGGCCTTTGGCTGCGACAGGCCACAGAAGCCTCGCCAGGAGTTGTACCCTAGGTTGGAGTGCTGAAGTCTCTCATCCCACGGACTTCTCAGCATCCCCCTCCCCCTTGAGGACATGCCCACTACAGCTCCATCAGCCCAGAGAGTCGAATCATAGCCTCTGGGACAGGGAAGGCAGGGTCCATTACTTTAGAGTTTTGCACTTCAGTCTCCAGAGGGCTAATAGGTATGTGGTGCTAATATGTAAACTGAAAGACACACATGTTAAGAACGTCCCTAAGGTTATAGAACTCGAAATGGAACAGCTGGGATTTGATCTCAGCTGTCTGGCTCTTAACCACATTACATTGCTTGAAAGGAAGGTGCCAGAGTCATCAGTTTCGCTCTATTATGTCTTTCTTAATCTTTTCAAGACTTTTTAGCTGACTTTGCAAGTCAGTTGTTGATCTCTTGTCCTTTCATGGACAGTACCAGATGAGTCCTCTCCTCTGCATTGGGGGAATAGAAGATTCCATTTCACAGATGAGCAAAGTAATTTTTGAAAATGAGCATCCCTGCCTTCTGTGCTAGAATGGATCAGATCCTCAGGGTTACAGAAGAGAGTCTCCTGGGGCCCCAGAAAGGCACTAAATGATCCTGGGTCCACCAGCCCCCACCAGGCCCACTCACCAGGCATGCCGTGGTCCCGGCAGCGCTGTATGTTGATGGCAGCCAGGTCAAAGCCATGGATCCTGTGAGTGGGCTGGAAAAGCTTGTTGCGTACCTCTCCTGTCATCATTTTATCCTGTCTGATCAACTTGGACTTCTTGGCCAACAGGCCCCGGACCAGGGGGTCGATCCCACCTGCAAGGGAGGGGCAACCTTTTCATATGTTCCCCAGAAGCCAATCTGGGGGAAGGGAAAGAGAGGAGCTCTCCTCCTACCAGACATTTCTTGTTTTTTTGTTTGTTTGTTTGTTTGTTTTGTTTTTAAGATTTATTTATTTATGCCTACAAGAACCGGAGTACAGGCCAAAGGTTCAGGGGCAGGGGTGGTGAGAGGATTCACCAGAGACAGAGTGTGGAGCAGAACAAGCAGCAGGCAGGCCAAGAAAGGTCTGCTGTGCCCTGTGGGTCGGCTCCCTGGCCGGGTATCGAAGTTGTGCTGCAGTGGCATCGGATGCTTCATATTGCTGTGCTTTAACCTGCTGTGCCTCCACCAGACATTTCCACTCAGGTGAAAGTAGGGCCAAGAGAATTTCTCAGGTGGGAAAGAGGTGAGAAGAGTTTCCTGCAGTCTGCAGGGTGACAGTCCAGACTACCCGCTCTGGGGGTGGAAGCAAGGGCTGTTGAAGGCTGAGAGCACACATAAACTTCAGGGTTTTCCAAGCTCTAGTGTACAGAGTTGGCTCTTTTCCATTCATATGTCCCCCTAAGGCCCCCTAGAAGATTGCCCTGATTTTGTTAAGCCTTCAGTAAAGCCAGTCTCAGCCAGCCCAGCCCAGGGAGCTAGCTATTCCCCACTGTTGGCATTTAATGGAGATGGAAAGCGCTGGAGGAGCACAGAAAAGAGACAGTTATTCTCTAAAGCAATGATTTCCTTCAGAGAAATCAGAAAAGCCCAAAGTGGGGAAAAACCAAGTGCCCACAGGTCAGAGGAGGAAAGAAACAATAATCAGTATTTATTGGCCACCTCCAGTATGTTCAGAACCAGTGTAGGGGGCTCTATTAGTGCAGCTCACTTAATTTTTTTGCAAATCCTAGTGAGACAGGATTGTCTTATTGTCCCCATTTGACACATGAGGAAACTGAGGTTCAGGGGGTGCATTCACTTGCCTAAATGCACAGGGTGTGATTTCCAAGCCAGGTCCCCAGAAACAGGCTGAGAGTGAGCCAGCCATGTGGCAGGGTTCCCCTGAAAGGACATACCGTCTTTGACCATCCTCCAGGTATTGAAGAAGAGGGTGTGAATGGGGAGCTCTGGTTCCGGACCCCATGGTTGATAATTTTCATCCAGGCGGGACACAG
Organism: Condylura cristata; assembly: GCF_000260355.1. Classification (NCBI taxonomy): domain Eukaryota; kingdom Metazoa; phylum Chordata; class Mammalia; order Eulipotyphla; family Talpidae; genus Condylura; species Condylura cristata. The sequence goes on along the minus strand of NW_004567118.1, from coordinate 13,015,676 downwards.
TGGAGGGGATCTCCAAGTGGCCAAAGCGGAAGGCAAAGGTGAAGACGTTGGAAATCTGGGGGTCTACAGATTCATTGTAGCCTTGGTATGGAGGGATCCACTTCTGCATCTCATCACCTAGCACAATGGGTAAGTAGTCCCTAAAGGTGATAACCTGGAAGGAGAAACAAGTCACACCAATAGGTCGAGAAGACAAAAACCGCTGCAGAGTGAGGGTGGAGGGAAGTGCAGCTAAGAGGGATAAGCAATCAAAAATCAAGCTTGGCATCTAGACAGCCTGTGTGCCCAGGCTCCCCCCATGACCACAGCAGACATCACTAATTGATCCTGGCATTCTCCTGCTGAGCTCTCATGATTTGTCTCCTCACGGACAGGTTCGACTAATCACTCATTTGCATCTGACATCTGAGAGACACTCTCTTTGCCCTCTTGCTCTAAGTTTATGAACTTAAAGCTAAAGTGATAGTTCTGGGGTGCCACTTGAACATCACAATGTCATGTTCCTAAACTTTCCCCCACGGTCCAGGCAAAAGGAACAGTGAACTGCCAGAATAATAGCAGGGGAAGTTCATAAGAGAGGCTGCACCATGGAGAGATCATTTTCTACTTTTGTCTTACTCAAAGGAATGAATATAAATAGAAAAAATTTTGAAAAAATTTTTACTTCCTTCTAATAAGTTTTTATTCCTTCTAATCTGTCTCTAATGAACATATGATTACACAGTTGTAACCCTAGAGGATGCAAGCTTCTGCATTCTGCCTTTTCATTCACCAATTTGCACATTTTCCTTTGTTCACAATTACTGCGTAATTAAATGTGTATAATATTCTATTGTACTCATGGGTCCTTGCTACTGTTTTATTCTTAGGTTAGTTCTGCTTTGCTCCATGGTGCAGTCTGTGGGGTTGCCATCCTGGGAAATGGCAGCCTGCTCCCCAGGCTGAGGGATGCAGCAGGAGACAGACTCCACCTCTGACCACACTGGACTGGCCCAGCTGGCACCAGTCCAGGCTGGTTAATCAGATTCTCTCAGGGATTTTGATTTTAGATGCATTTATTCTAGGCCGTTTCAGATGGTGCTGGATCTGAGAGGACAGGTGGACTCACATGTGATCATTTCCACCATGTGCACAAAAGCATAGAAAACCCATCTGCAGAGGTGGGGGGGGGGCGGGCAGGAAATAATGGAGCAGTGGAGAGAAGAGCATGTGAGAGTGGGAGACAGAGCCAGTCGCAGGCTCCAATGTTTGCTGAGCCCCAACTACCCTGGTGTAGGAACAGGCTTGTTGCATTAGTGGAATACAACAGAAACCCAGACATGGGTTCACATAAGTATGCCCCCAAAATTTTTGACAAAGGAGCAGAATAAGGCAGTAGATGAAGGATGAAAACCCCATTAAGTAGTGCTGCAGCAGTTGGCCAAAAAATGAACTTCGATCCAAAACTATACAAGAAAAAACACACTGCACAGGAATAGAGTCCCCCACAAATCACAGACTTGCATGTAAAACAGAATAACGATAATACTTCTTGTAGGAAAAAAACAGATGGCAGGAATGTCAAATGGTATTGCTACTCTGGGAAATAGTTTGGCAGTTCCAAAAATGAACTTTCCACGTGACCTAGGGACTGCACTCGGGGATGTATAACCCAGAGGAACCTAGAGGTCTTTTCATGTAGTGAGTTATACATGAGGCCCTCCCTTGTGGCACAGCAGGTTAAATCGCAGCACTGAGAAGCTTAAGCCACTTCCGCATGGGTTGGATCCCCGCCTGCCCCGGAGCTGATCCACATGGCGCGGCAGACCTCTCCTGACCCGCCCACTGCTCCCCTCAGCAGTGTACTTCATCCATCTGCCTGCTCTGCTCCCCACTCTGTCTCTGGTGAATCCTCTCACCGCCCCTGAGCCTCTGCTTGTACCTCAGTTCTGTATGCACAAATAAATAAATCTTTAAAAAAAAAGTTATACGTGAGTGTTTCCAGCACCTTTATCCACTAGAGCCCTAAACTAGCCAAATTCCTTCAGTAGGTGAATGGTCAGACACACCGTGGAGTACTACTCAGTCACAAAAAGGAAGGAACTATTGACATATGCAACAGCTTGGCTGAACCACAAGGAAATTATGCTGAATGTAAAAAACTGGTCTCAAAAGGATACATAATGCATGATTTCATTTATGCATTGGGAAGTAATACAACTGTGCAGATAGAGAGCAGACTGGTAGCTGCCAGAGGCTTGGGGCTTTGGAGGGGAGGGTGGATAAGGCTATCAGAGGACAGAAGGAGAGCCTTATGCTGACAGTAGCTAAGTGTGTCTACCGTGGTTGCAGTTACCTGAAGCTACACATGTGGTGAAATTGCATAGACATGGCTCACACAGAGGCTGGCGTGTGGGTGACGTGTGCAGCTGGAGAAATCGGAATAGCTCTATGGCTTCTATCACAGTCAATTTCCTGTGTTGGCCATTGCGCCCTAACTATAAAATGTTGGCCCTGGGGGAGGCTGGTGCATGTCTGAATTTTTTTTTAACATCCTTAGAACCTGCAGTTATTTTTTGAAAAAGTGCTTAAAAAACAGGTGTGGTTAATAATAACATATCAACCTTTCTAAATTTCTTCTGATCAGCATCAGCAACTGATTACACCTTTGATTTAGGTGTCGTGAACTCACAAGGAGCCCATCAAAATAACACAATTAACTGCTCTGAGTCCGAGGAGTGACTGAGCTGTGTCCCAGGGGCGGCACTGAGGAACCAGTGAATGACTCTTCAACCCTCTGAATTCAGGGGTTCATTTTGAGGCAGAGGAGCTGAAGAAGCAAGAAGGAGCATTTTTAAAAAGATGATGGGAGAGAGGCAGCAGAGGAGAGGAAGGAGGAGGGCAGTGTGGGATGCAGAGGGCACAGCCAGGGTCAGAAGCCAGCCGGGCTCTGGGCCCCGCCACCTGCATAAAGGCCCCCAGGATCTTCCTGGCTTCCTGGTAGAGCTTCTCCCCGTCCCACTGAGGGTTGAGTTTCTTCAGCTCTCTGGCCAGCCGGTTGTGCTCCCGGAGCAGGAGGGTGTGAGAAACAGCCAACAGGATCTGCTCTGAAGCTCGGGAATCTCCTGAAAGCCCAGACACCAGGAAGGTGAGTCCCTTGGAGGTTCTTTGGGCCCAGTAATCTGCACAAAAAGTGATGGTGCCCCAAAGGGGCCCTCTCCCAACCCCTCCTCCCAGTTAATTTAAGGGAAGTCAGGCGGGGAGGAATCATGGTGGGATTGCGAGTTACTTAACTTCTCTGAGCCTCAGTCTCGTCTGTGAAAATGAGGATGACAAGGCCTTTCTCACAAGGCAGTGGGGAGACTAAACCGAACATTTATTAACTGCAACCCCAGTTGCCTTTGAAGAAGGGCCATGCACATAAATGAGGGACTTTTATTGTGTGGAGCAGCTGGGAAGGTTTAGGAATGCAGGGCTGGGTGGGAGGCCCGTAGGCAGAATTTCTGTGTGTAGAAGAAGGAGAGCGATGGGGCTATCAGGAGAGAGAGGAGAAAGGGGGGAGCTTCAGTTAAGTGGTAAGAGATGGGTGTTTCACGGAGCCTTCTTGTGTCCGCTAATTAGCAGGGAAGTTTGTAACATTCACATGTGATTGGTCTTGCTAGATATTTTAGCAGGAAACAGGAAAGCGCTGGGTTTTACTACTGGATTGATGTAGGCATGTGTGGACACAGGATGGTGAGAACTGCTGAGGATCTTGGCTGATGGACTAGCCTTCTGCCATGTGAGGGTGGGGCGGCTGCCCCAGGAGAGTGGATTTTTTTGGTGAAGGAAGGCCCCCACAAGCCAAAGTCCAGGGACCAGGAGGACATAAGCCTCTGAATAAACAGAAGTAGGGAGCTTGTTTATAGAGGGCATGGGGGGCTTTGTGGCAAGTTTCTAAAAGCCTTAAAAAAATACATGGCTTTAAATCTAGAACTTCCTCCTCTAGGGAGTTATCTTATTTAATTTATTAAGAATGAACACAATGATTAATCAATAGGGTGTTCATTGCCCCCACAAAAATAGCAAACCACAGGAAAACTAGAAATCACTTGCATGCCTCCTAAGAGGGTCAATGAAATAAATATAGTAATGTATGTCATGGAAAACCAGGCGGCCATTTAAGATTGAGGTAGAAGAAGAGTTAATGACATGTGATATGTTACGTGAAGGTTACAGAGGATTAACTGTAGTGTGGCCCCAATTATGTAAAAACAATGCAGAACTGTATCTATGATAGAAAAAGTACAGGAAAGACAAACACTCAAATGTTAACAATGATTAGATGTGGGTGGTGGGATTATGTGGATTTTCTTTGTGCTTTTCTGGACTTAATTACTTTTTTTTTTTTTTTTTTTTACAGTGAACACATGTTCTGAGATCCTGTATTCATCTGGGCCCTTCTGCCAGTCCTGGGCCAATGCCAGGGGCAGTGGGGGCTGGGTGTGCATTTCTCCAGAGATGGCAAAGAGGGAAAGTCATACAGCCTCCCTAGGAGCTTCCCAGCGGCCTCTGCCCAGTGGCCCGTGAAGTCTTTCTGGACTCCCTCTGCTCTCAGTCCCCAGCACGAACCCACTGCCTTTGCGGCCCCCATCCCCCCAGCCCCTGTTCCCAGACTAGACTCACCTGCCAGGAAGCAAGGCACTCGGGCAGTGCTGTTGATGAACTCGCAGGGACTCGGCTTCTGGCTGTGAAAGGGCAGGTAGGCCAGCCCGTGGTCAGAGAACTCCTGGTTGACGGCCAAGAGGCCCAGGGGGCTGCTGAGGTTGCGGAGGCGGCTGGCCAGGCTGGGGTCAGGCCCATACACTAAGCTGGCGTCCAGGAAGCAGGTCAGAGCATTGATCTGCTCTCGGACCAGGGACTGGTAAGGTGGCGTGGGGCAGACGAAGCCAGCTCGGAAGAAAGGCATGCACTTCCCTTGGGTCCGTACCTTGGTGTCACTGGGTGGGAGCTGCAGAGAGGCGGGAAAGGGTGACAGGGCGGGGAGGCACAGCTAAGCCCGGTAAACCTTCCCCAGGGTGGGTCTGGGTGCACAGGCAAGAATGTCAGGTGCCCTCTTGGAACACTCCAGAAGCCTCCTGCTGGTGCACTGCACCTTGGACCCAAGCCCTGACGTGTACAACACGCCATGTGTGAAAGGGCCGAGAGAAATCACACGAGCTTTCACAGACAGGGCTCCAAAGTTTCGGTGCAGAGGAAGTCCTGAGACCCCTGGGCAGGGAAGCAGGACACAGGCTAGGAAAGGGTTTCTTAATAGTTACTGGTACTAACAGTTGCCACTTGTTTATCTTGGACCTAACATGTGCCAGGCATAAAACCTTGTAAGACAGATAACTTCCTCCCACTTTTACAGAAAACTGCAACTCAGAAAGGTTAAGTGCGAGGCCAAGAACTTAAAAATGGGAGGGGAAAGAGGTGGGATTCAGATCCATATTGTCCTTCCTCCTTTAAACCTTTATACATAGCCTTTATACCCCCTGGTTTGTTATTTGAGTGAAGAAAGCACCCTCTCACTGTTAAATTGATGAAGAAGAAGAAAAGGTACATTACTGCCCCTCCCTCCCCTTCCTGTTGGACAAAGCCACAGATCCCTGCTACTCAAGCTAATTCACCCATCAGTTCCTTCTGGAAGTAGCTTTCCCAGGCTTCAAGACGACTTTGCTGGGTCCCAACACCTTTACCGCGGGATCCTGTTAAAATGTAGATTTGTTCTCCCAGAGTCTGGGAAGGGGCTTGAGATTGCATTTTGAATAAGCCCCTGGATGATGCCCATGCAGTTGGGCCAGGGCCTAAATGGCCTCCTCAGAGCTTCCTGATGTTGTCATTAGTGGTTCTTTGTCCCTTTCTCACACCACAGGCCCTTTGCCCTTGCAGGAGGAAACAGTGTCTTACTCACTTTTCACTCCCCAATTCTTAGAGAACTGGCTGCGTGAAACAGATTCCGTAACAGAGCTGAGCGTCTGGCTGGCCGGCCTCCTTTGAGGAGGCTAGAAAATCAGCATTCATGACCCACCAAGGGGCCCGGCTGGCAGCGTCCGCCACATCTGATGGTAAGGGTTTTGTCGGGGACAGACAACTCCGGGGACCTACCATAATGGGGAAACAGTTGCCTCCCTGGATACAGTCCTGGTCACACTGCGCTTTGGAGTACTCACTGCTCCCCAGCTCTGTGTCGGGGGCAAAGTCCAGGTCATGATCCAAGATTTGGCCCCACTGCATGAAGAACAGGGACCTGTCTTGATCCAGGACGCCCTCCTCAGTTAGGTAGCCGGCAATCTGGTTGGATACCTCGCGAGCCTAGGAGAGAGAGAAGGGGTGGGGGCTGGAGGGACGAGTGGTGAGGATTCGGATTCAGCTAGTGCAGTGAGTATGACTGTGTAACAGGCACTTTTGTTTAATGCCCACGGCAACCTTGTGAAGGTGGTGGCATGACCCCCCGCTTTGTAGATGAGGAGACTGAGTCCTAGAGAGAGATGAGGTCCAGTCTCCAAAGTCCCCTACAAAGGGGACAGGGCTGGGACTGAATATGGGTCTGTAGGACGAGGCCAGTGCCCTTCCCTCTACCGAGAGGGGAAACAGGCTGGCTCTCAAGACGGTGCCTTGGGGTGGGGGGGCAGGTGTCTGGGAAAGGCGGGGGGCTGGGGGGGGGCTGCCAACACGCGAGCAGCCAATAGGTGGGACCCCCAGGCCAGTACAGCCGACGCGCTCCAGGGGCTGGGGCGCGCCTGCGCAGGCCGGGGCAGGGCGGCCATCTGCCGGGGAGACCGCGCTAGCTGGCCGGGGCGGCGGGAGGTGAGCGCCGCGTAGCGGGCTCCGGACTCTGCTGCCCTCTGGCGGCGCTCGGGCAGGCAGGGCCGGGGGCGGGTCCAGAGCGCCCGCCCCCGCAGCCGCCCCACCCGACCGCACCCCACACCCGTTTCTTCGTCTTCTTTTCGGCCTGAATTTGGGGGGTGCATCTCCTCTCCTGTCACCGCCGTCCTGCCGGCTCGCCCTCACCAGCGGGAGAGGGAAGCCATTCCGCTTCTTCCCCGGCGTCCACCCGAAGGGCAGGGAGAGCCCGTCTTCGTACTCCGCAGGCAGCCAGCGCGCCAGCGCCCGGTTGGCGGCACCCAGGGCGGGGTTCCTCCTGCAACCGAGCACGACCCTCCCTTAGCTCCGGGGAGCGCTCTGGCCCTGGGGTGGCTTCTCTCAGACCCCATGGCGGCTGGAGGGACAGAGAACCTCTGCCCGAGGGAAAGGAGGTGCCGAAGCACCTCTCAAAATTGGGGGTCTGAACTACCTCCACCCCCTGAAGGCCCAGGGCTCTTCTGCTCCCCAAAAAGTGTTGCTTGCAAACAGTAGTCTCTTGGGTGGGTGGGTCGAGGAGGGTCCAGTGGAACAGATACTGGTGAGATGGAGTTCGGCCAGGCAGCACAGGCCGGTGGGCTGGGCAGGTGGGCTGGACGGGCAGGTGGGCTGGTCACCTGTTATTACAGTTTCCGGTAATGGTTCGGTAATTGCTATTCTTGTCGCATGCCACCAGAGGAACAAGGGTGCCACAACCCACTTCCCGGGAGAGTGCATTCAAGTCCAGGTTGGGGCCTGAAACAGAAGGGACCCCAAAGGGGGTGAGTTTATTCTGAGGCACTGATAGGGGAAGCAGGAATAGAAAACTCGGGGTAAAGGTATCGCTTTTTGGAATATATATGTATACATATTCCAAAAAAGAAATTCCAAGTAAGAATTTCTCAGGGGGTCTCACTTTAATCCTGACAACTCATTAAAGTATGCTCTTATTCCCATTTTACAGAGAAGATACTGAGCCCATAAAGGCTTGCCCAAGGTCATGCAGATAGAAACTGACACTGTTACCAGAAGTGTTAGTAATTCTTCTATCAGGTCATTGGAACCAACAGATCTTCCTTTTAGAATGAAACAGCTACTGAGAAATTAAAAGTGTGTTTTCATGACTTAGTTTGATAAGGTTGCTTTTTTTCTAAAGCTTCTTAAGATCTAAATACCAAGCACACAGGAATCTAGCTAGGAAAGATGTTGGGGAGGGACAGGTAATTTCAAAGTGACGCCCGGGCATGCATGGCCTTGGAGGAGCAACATAGTGTTGGGGGGGCCGAAGGGGGCAGGTGTGGGAAGGCTTCAGGCATCAGAGGCTTTGTCACCGGCACAGAAGAGAGCTTCCAACCCCTGACGCCTTCTTGAGTCTGTAGTGAAAGGGGGGCTTCTTTAGGGGGAGCCATCTGTGAAAGTCAGCAGGGGCTGGGATTTAGCCTCCAGCACCATTTGAATCTCAGAGTCCAAAGTGCTCCCTACTCTGTCCCGGCTTCCTTTCTCTGCAGCTTTGGCATCTGCTCAAGTCCCAGCACCCACTTGATGCTTTCCCAGGGATCACCTCAACCTTTCCCTCCAGTCAGGACCAAACTCTGCCATCCCTTAGCCTCCTGTCATGAAAAGATGTTGGGTAGGGTGGGGGTGGAGGGGCTGGAGAAGGTCACCGCCAATCTATCGGTCCATTGTTTCAGCTCTACAATACCCGGATGAGACAGAAATCTTGTCTGCTGTGGCATAATCCCAGCTAATCCCCTGACACAGGTGGTTTAATTGTCCCCTTCACAGGGTAGAGTGGTGACCCTGGAGTTTGGGGCGAGGAGTTCTTGGGTGTTGACTTTAGTACTTCCTCTGGAAAGAGGTCTTGCTGATGTGAGTATACAAAGAGCACAAGTGTCCCCTCCTTAGGACAATGTGACCTACTGGGTGTGAGTTTCTGCCTCTCAATCCCTCCTCCCTCCACAAGTCTACAGTTATGGGAGATACACGGGGATGAGATGCCTCGGGCACAGAACACGGATGCTCGTGCTCAGTCTGCTGGCTTGTGCTCTTTCCCCTGAAGACGCAGTCCCTTCCTGCTGCAGGGTTCTCTGTACCTGTGTCATTGGCCAAGGTTGCTTTTGGCCTTAGTCTCTTAAAGGAATCCTCCCACATCTGCCCGTGGCGAATGGCGGTGCGCGTGTGGCCTTTGGCGTGCTTGAGGTACTCTGAGAAGTGGCGAGTGGTGGGCGCCTCAGAGCTCATGGCGGTCTTCAGCCTGCAATGGAGAGCAATGGGGGGTCATGCCTGCGCCCCTTGAACTGCCACCTTGGACAAGGAAGAGTGACATGGTGAGGGGCACAGGGAGGAGTCACAGGGGTGTGGGTAGCTTACAGGAATTACCTGCTTTCGAGATCTTTAAAAACATTTTTTTCCCCCTGAGGCCTCTGAAAATTCTCTCCAGTGTGTTTCTAAGTTTGTTAGGACATGAAACTCCAGTGTGTTTTTAAGCTTGTTAGGACGTGAGCACTTCTGTATCAGAGTCTGAGAGTTGCAGCTGAGCTGGCTGTGTCAGAATCGGCTGGGGAATGCAAAAAAACGCCAACTCTCAGGGCATACTGATTCAGAGGAGGCCCAGCTTTGCGCTTCTAGGTATCTTTTTGGGCCTTTCTTTCTGCCCGTGAAGACGTCTTTCGTTAGATCTGGCCCTGGAGTTAGCGTGGAGTTTGTTTAGACGTGAGTTACAGCATCAATCCTTGCTGGCATTTTTTTGGGGCCAGGTGTTCAACCTTTTTATTCTTTAATTTCTCATGTATAAAGTGAGAAGTCTAAGCTAAGACATTTATGACAACACAGAGGTGACCGAGGGCAAAATCGTTAAAGTCCCTCCACGAGAACCGTCTACCTCCTCCCCCGCCTTGGTTTCTCCTTGTGTGAGATAAAGTGGGGTCTTGAGAGGACCTCCATGACTCCGAGACTCTGAAATATTGGAAGTGACTCAAATTATCACCAAATACAACCCCACTTTGGGGTACAATTCTGATCATCACTCCTGACCTGTCAGTTACTCTGTTTCGGTGCGAAGGGGCCGGAGTTCTCGGCCTGAGGCCCTACATGAGTGAGTGGGGCAGGCTTGACAGGGATGACTTGGTCTAATCTCCATGCCTCCTTATTTCCAACTTCCGTCAAAAAGAACCCAAGAGACTGTTTCGCTGCTGTCCAAGAGCTTGGTGGCCAGACTGCTGTGCTGTCTAGGATGGTAACGTGTGCTAGTTAAATGGAATTCATTAACATGAAATAAAATTGAGAATTTAGTTCCTCAGTAGCAGAGGTCAAATTTCAAGTGCTCGATAGCCACAGATTATTCATGAGTGGCGCTGTACAGACAACCCAGATGGTTCTGTTGGGCATCATGGACTTAGAGTTTGGGTCTGGAGTCAAGGCTGGAGTCCTGGTCTCTCCACCACTGCTCTGCTGACGTGGGCCATGAGCACCCTGGTTTCCTCTAAGAACGGGGAGTCATCGCAGTGCTTACAAGCATCGGACTTCGGGACACACTGGCGAGTTTCGTCCTGACTGCCGTTCACTAGCCGTCTGCCCATGGGCAAGTTACAGGGCCTCTCTGTGCTCTTATTCATAAATGCAGCTACTGATGGCATCCTTAGGGCCTCTTATTTGTCTTTTGCTGCTTCTGGACAATTTTATCTGGGAGAGGGAAGCTAAATTGACCAGTTTTTAACCTCCAAAACAATTCTTTCATATAGCTTGATTTAGTACCGCATAAGATTTTAGGGGAGAAAGGAACGTGAAGCTCTTGGAGCTCGACATGGCACAGAGCAAACATTAGCATCAGCCACTGGCGTCAGCAGCCGGGGCCTGAAGGGGCTGGTGCCATATGTCTGAGTTTCCCCCTCACTGGCCCTGAACAGGAGTGGGTTTCTGGGCCACCAGGGCTCCACCAGAAAGTTCCCACTCGAGGTTCTAGGTGCTCCTCCTTTTCTTCCTGCCCCTGCCCTGTGTACCTGCAAGGCTCTCCTGCCTCACGGCTCGCCAGAAACTTCCCTCCTACTTTGCCCAAGGCTGGGCTCCATGGGAGCAGGCGGGGCTTTGGAAGAACTCTTCTTCAATTTCCAGTCCTCCACCCTCCTCCTAGCCACTGTTCTCTCCCATCTGGATGGCTGAAGCAGCCTCCAAACTGGGCTTCCGCCTCCACGCCTCTGTTCTCCATCTGTTCTCCATGGGGCTGCTGGAGTGATCTTATTAGAACAAAGTTCAGACAAGCCACTCTCTGACTAAAGCACCTCGCTGGCTTAGCCTGGGATGGGCTCCATCTGCTCACTGCATTTCATGCTCAATATGTTGTACACCATTGTCTCTATCAAGTTCCAAGACATTCGCATCACTCCCAGAGGAGACCTCATCCTCTCTAAGCAGCCCCTTTCCCCCTCCCCCCACGCTGACCTGCTCCCTGTGGCCCTCCAGGCCCACCTCTGTCCTCACCTTATGTGCAGTCCTCCTTGTCTGGCCTTTTCTCTGTTTCCTGAACATGCAAAACTCTTCCCTGCTTTTGCCAGGATACCTAGAATGTCACCCACCCAGCTCTCTGCGTGGTTGGCTTGTGGAACAAGATGTTTCAGAGGGATTCTTTAGTCTCCATGAGGACTAACCAGTGGGTAAAGGCTGAAAACTAACCAGCTCCAGAGCAGGAGCTGGTACCACTTGCAAAGGAGGTGATGAACACTGATTCTTTGGTCTTTATCCCTGACCTAAGTCGGGCAGTGAAAGGATTGAACTTGAAGAGGGAGAGAGAATTTTCAGTTGGAGATAGTTGCTGAAATGCCAGGCATTTCTGTTCCTCCCCATTGCTTTAGTCTGATGACAGACTTAAGAGGAGGGTTCCATCATGTGTCCTGGAGTCTGGGCGAGCGGTTGGTAGCTGCCCAGAGAGCCTATAGGAAATAAGTGGTGGCTGACCCTGGGCACCTTGTGGCAGAGCTCACCAGACAGGGTAACGCTGGACCAGCTTCCCTCAGAAATCCCAGCCCTGATGCGCAGGTGCCTGGTGGCGCCTGTGGGATCCCTGCATGCTCCTGGCTGATTTCACAGGGGTAATGAGCGCCCCTAGCGACACTGGGTGCAGCTGCCAGAGGCACCACCTTGGGCTCCTTGGGCCATTGTTTCTGAACCACTGGAGCCACAGGGGTTACACACAGTGCTGCACTTTCCTTAACTCCAGCCTGCATCAAGTGTGGCTGATGTCTTAGGTACATCCAGCAAATGAAAGCTCTGCTCCCTTGCTCCACGAGGGCACAGGCTCTGAGGGGCACCTTCTGCTTCAGATGTCCAGGTGGGGACAGCTGAGGCTAGACCTTAAACTATATCCTTGCTTCACAGCCTCTTTTTTAAGATTTATTTATTTGTTCATACAGAACTGGGGTACAGGCCAGAGATGCGGAGGGTGAGAGGATTCACCAGAGACAGAGTGGGGA
>NW_004567118.1:12985248-13003268 GCF_000260355.1 Condylura cristata | reverse complement strand
ATTTATTTATTTGTTCATACAGAACTGGGGTACAGGCCAGAGATGCGGAGGGTGAGAGGATTCACCAGAGACAGAGTGGGGAGCAGAACAGTCAGATTGACAAAGTGTACTGCTGAGGGGAGCAGCGGGCGGGTCAGGAGAGGTCTGCCACGCCATGTGGTCACCTCAGGGGCGGGTGGGGATCGAACTCATGCAGAAGTGGCTTAAGCTTTTTAGTGCTGTGCTTTAACCCGCTGCGCCACCAGGGAGGGCCCACTTCGCAGCCTCTTTTTAGCTCTCCTGCCTTGCATTTTCACCCCAGATCTATGCAGTGCTGCTTGAATGTGCATCCAGGTGGAAAACTTCCACCTACAGGCTTTCTGACACTCAGGAATGTATTACCCAAGGAAATGTCTGGCCACATGCAAGAGAGTGCTTATGAGATTGACTGGACATTCTCACCAAGGTGATTTATAGGCAGAGGCATTTAGTAGTGTGGGTTACTATCCCTACATGCCCCCCGTACTTGGAGGAGGAGGGTGGGGTAGTGGAAGTGCAGCTTGGATCATTGCATTGTATTGGTCAGCCAGGGCTGGCCTACATGTGGTCGTCATTAACACGGAGGCTGCGGGGGATGGGTGCTATGAGTTCATCTTGCATACCTGGTTCGGGAATCCAGGAAGGCCTTGTTGACCTGGACCTTGACGTGACTCACAGCATCAGCGATGATGGCCGTCCTGGTGGCCCGTGCTTAGAGGGGAGGAGCAGGGAACAGGCTGTCATACCCCATTCCCCAGCTTGCCCGCTGTGACTGTCTCCCTCTTTCACCACCCACCCCTTACATCTGAGCAGCCAGAAGGTCGAGACCAGGAAACTTTCTCAAGAATACTCAGGAGAAGAAGCACAAAATGAAGAATACGCTTTGTTCTCAATAGAAACATCAAGATTAATCTTTAGGAATGCTTGAGAATACCCAGTGATGGGGTAAAGGAAGAGTGTTACCACTCTGGTTGGTTTGGGGTACTGAGCTCTGGTGATTTTTTTGCTTCTTGGTGAGCTGGACCTTTATACATGTCTGTCAGAGGGGTGAGCTGGTCATCATGACCCTGGAGTAGCAAAGGGGGTGACATTGTGTAGAGGTAGGATTCCTTATTTGCAGTCATGCTGAGGTCTGGAGCTTGGGAAGGGGGGAAGGATGCATTCCTTGGACAAGGGGAATATAGTGGGTTTGGGTCCCTCCAAGATACATGTTCAACTAGAACCTCTACAGGTGACCTTATTTAGAAATAGGGTCTTTGCAGATGTAATTAAGATGCGTTCATACTGGTTTAGGGTAGGCTTTGAATCCAGTGATTGGTTATCTTATAACAAGAGAGATGCTAGAGGACACACAGAGCGAAGCCCCTTTGGAGAGGGAGTCAGAGATTGGATGATGCAGCCATAAGCCAAGGACACCAAGGATTGATGGGGCTGCCGAAGCTGAAAAGAGCGAGGGAGGTGTTTCCTCTAGAGAGCTCAGAAGAGCTCGACCCGCCTACACCTTGATTTTGGGTTTTAGTCTCCTAGACATTGTCTTTAGCTGCTCGCCCAGTGTGCATCCCCTTATCACAGAAGCCCCAGGAAAGCAATGCAGAGAAACACTTACCACTTGTGGCAGGTGCTGTGCCCTGGAGCAAGGCCAGGGAAGCTAGGAGGACTGGGAGATGGAGACGGACCCTCATCACTGAAACGAGATCCGGGATCATGCTTTGAGTCTTCCAGAGCTCTTTGGGGGATGGGGAGGGTAGAATCACAAAAAAGGGGATGGCAAACAAGAGAAAGCCCAGGGAACACTAAATGCCCTTAATTTGGAACAGAGGAGGGAAACCACATAACTAGTTCTGCGTCTATCATGCAGGCCATTGCTAGGAGACATGGAGAGAGGCACTGATGGAAGGGAAAGAACTCTGCTTTGGGGTTGGGGGTAGCGCTGCATTAGCTCTAGCCAGCGTTTGACATAGTACCAGTTATTTCTTACCTCTGGCCCTGGCCTACCAAGTGAAGGTGGATCATGGGATGCCAGTGTCTGTCGCAGGTCTGACTTGCCCTGACAGTTTCTTCCTCCCCGCCATGAGAGACTTTGGGCTTAGAGCACTCCTCAGGTTTGGTGAAGTAAATCCAGAATACTTTGTATAGCTCCTGACCACGGAGGTGGTGTAGACAGAAGGATGGCTTTCCCAAGAAGACACGGGTTGTCACTGGTTGAAGCTCAGACATATACCAGGAGAACAACCTCGACAGGAGTCGCGGGACTGGAGCTTGGCTGAGAGCCCTCCGAGCACAGTTCCAGACACCCTTGGGCAAGACCGGACCAGAAGACAACTGTGCGTCTGGGTCAGGTAAGTGGAGCCTCCTTCGTGTACCCCAATCGTTCTCTCGGCCTTTTTATAATCCTCCTAATAATTTTTACCTTGTTGAATGTACTTTTTGTAAACTAACTCTCAAACAAAAGGCAAGGCATGAACCAATACCTTTTCGTCCAAGATTTTCCTTGGCCCATTGTACTCCCACCCTCCCTCCAAGAGAAGTTCTCAAGTGGCTTGCCACCTCAGTAGACTCTGCCCTCACACCTCAGTGGCCCCAAGTAGAGGCACACTGCTCTCCTCCTCCTCACTCCCCTTTTTTTTAGGACTCAGGAAAACCATTGAGCTAGCAGAAACCTGGCCTTTCAGGCAAACAAAGATAATGGGTCTGGAGCAAAAAGTGTCATTAATATTTTTTTTAAACTGTGGTTAAAACACAGCACAAAATTTACTATCTCAGCCATTTGTAGCCATTGCAGTGAAGTATTGATAACTATATTCGTATGGTTGCCCAACCATATGAACAGAACTCGGAACCTTTCCATCTTGCAAAATGGAAACTTTGTACCCACTAACCACCAACTTCCCATTTCCCATGCTCCCATCCCCTGGAAACTAAATCAGTGATTTTTACAGAGGACCTTGTGGGGACACAGATATCCCTTATACTGTTCTTTTAATGACTACTGTGTTTCATAATAATAAAAAAATGAAAAGTTTAGTCTATAGAAAAAGAGGCATCATCTAAGAAAGACTGAGAAAGAAAATATAGTCAAATACAGGAGAGTTGGAAAATCTGAACAAGAAAAAAGTACTCATTTCTACGCTCCTTTCCTCAGAATCCCCTTCACAGGAAGTGGGATGGCAGGTAAAAGGGGACTCGAGACCAAACTAAGTTGCGCTCCATGCCTCAGCCAACTACCCAGTCAGTGTGCAGGAAGAATGAGGGGCAGGGGCAGATCCAAGCCAACATGAGGCTGTGCCGCTGGTAAAGGGGTGTGATTAGGGAGGCAAGTTCTGTAGCAGAAGCACAAAACAGACAAGGGCCATCAGAGTGTCAGAGGCTGACAAGGGGCCTCTGTGATGTTTAGATAATCACCCACATCCTTATCGTCGTGCTCAGTGCCAAAACCCTTTTCCAAGCTCTTCAGTTTGCAGTGAAATCTGGAGCCTTCCTGGAGAAGAAACTAAATAGAGGCAGAGGCACAGCCTCGGCTCCCCAAATGTCAGGCTGGCCCCCAACCCCATGCTTCTGTTCACGCCTTTCCCATGCGGTGCCCTTTCTACTTGACAGACTCCTATTCAGTCTTCAAAACCCAGAACAGCTGCAACCTCCTCTGGGAAGTTACCAGATTTCTCCAGATAAAACGGAACATCCCTTTTTCTGTACTACCACAGACCTTACTGATGTATCACGATTTCATGCTTGTTTCCTCCCATCAGGTCACGATTTTCTCAAGGGCTCTGTTTTATTTCTTCCCGTTTGTCCAGTGCCCAAACCTATGGTTGGTTCATGGTAGACGCTGAATACACACTGAACGAATGCAACTCCTAGAGCATACAAGTTCAGCATCTGGAGGCCCGGAGGGAGAGAGTGCTGGTGGTCACTTAGCAGGTTTCTCACACATCAGAGCACCCCTCATCGCCTGAAAACTGTGTCAAATGCAGATTCTGAAAAGGGACCCATGAGTCTGCATTTCCAACAAACTCCCAGGTGATGCCAGTGCTTCTGATCTGCAGACCACACTGAGTGCCAGAGTACCAGGCTCTCAGGCTTGCTGAGAAATCACCAAGGAGGCTTTAGGAAGGGCTGAGAGGGAAGGAAGCAGTGAGGATCTTTTGCAGAGTGGCAGGGAGTCTGTTGCTGGTGGTGAGCTGATCATCGGGAAACACCCAATCACCCCAAGAATGTTCAATTTGATTTTTTCAGTAGTTCTAGTATTAAGAGGAGAATGGGGTGGAGCAGTGGGATTTAGCTCTTATCAAGCCTTTTACTACAGAAGCGATCTTCCGCTAAATTCCAGGGCTTGGGATACCCAATAACAGAACGATCAGTATGATTCAGCCACTCAGCTCTCCCAAGTGAAGCTAATCTAATTTTGCTGCAACCTGTACAGCTGATTATCAGCCAGGTGCCAACAAGCCTTTAGAGGCAACTGAAACTAGACATTCAGGGCCAACCAGGTATTCAGATCTGCTGTAGATAGTAGGTCTAAGATGGTGGAAGCAAGGTGAAGAGCTTAGTGCCCTTGCATAGGGGACCCCTTAAAACACTGCAACAAGTTGTTTCTGAGGAGCGGTCATAGGCATCCCCTGAATCTCAGCACTATATGGTGCTTCATTCTGTTACGATACCCCCCAATTCTCTGTGATGGCTCTTAGGCTTGGGCTGCTAAGCAGACTGATGAGAAAATAATTGCTAGTCCTCCGACTCGACAATTCTGTGGCTCATTTTTCAGATGTGGAGAATGCTCCCAGCCCCAGTCTCCCTCACACTAATGAGGGGAACTGCCATCGTGGCAGCCGAATCTGGCACCGAAAAATGCCCAGTGAAGATAAGTCCAAACCACATATAAACTTTCCGAGAAGCCTTTAGGAAATGTCATCATGCATGCTGTATAAACCAGGAAAGATGAAGGGAAGTTGGTGTCTTACCTGCCAAGTGCCTCGGCCTTCTGCGTGGTAGCAGCCAGGGACTCGCTCTGCTTGGAGGTGCCTTGGTGCCTGCTGCCAAGACTGTATTTCTGGGAAAGGTGCACAAGGAAAGACCTTGAGGGGGCTGATGTGGCTTGGAGGAGACACTCAGGTTCAGCAGGAAACACCCTATGACATCAGGCAGGTAAACGCGGGAAACGACAGAATGGCGAGGATTGGTTGATGCAGCATCCCTGACTGGATGAAGCCAGGCCTCTTCCTCCTGTTTTCCAGGTTAAGTGCACAGTCCTGCTCAGTCCAAACTGCCATCCCCGCACTTGTCTCTGTTAGGCCCCAGGGGGATCCAAATAGCTCTCAAACTATTAAATGTCTCCCTCCCGTTCATCACGCACTGCACTGTGCTTCTTTTCTGGTGTTTCATCTAATCCATTTGGAAGCCAGAGGATTCATCTTTTGGATTTAAGGTGCTTCCAAAACATTAACATTTTGGGGGGATCAAAATGTCTCAGTACTGCCCTTTTTTGCTACCAGAGTGATGTCTAGAGTCCTGGACTTGTCGGGGTGCTGGATGGAGACCCTCCTTTGTCACTGCAGGGCAAGTCACACCTTCTGGTGCCCCATATTCCTTAGTTTTAAAATCAATGGTTGTTTTAGATGATTCCTAGGACTCTATGACTTTGTGCCTTGTGTAGGTTGATGCATTAAAAAGTATTTCCCATTAATTATTAATGGAAAATTATTGAGCTAAAGCCCAAATATAATGTCATATACTATCCTCACCTCAAGGACTTTGACAATTCAAGTTCATTAGATGCACACAAGAAGGAAACAGAGAAAACTGTTTCACAAATGTGAAATTCATTCAGACAATAAGCACATAATCCTTTATATAAAATTATACTTTGGGTTGAAAATACTCTGTGGGACTCTCTGAAATTCATGAACCAAAAACCACCCCAACCCTGGATTTACCTTCCAAAAAGTGATATGCCTTTTCTCCGGCAGATGAAATGTACTTAAATGCTGCTTTTCTTATGATGAATCCAGGCAAAGTGACGGGTTGTCTCTCAGAAGGCAGCTATCCAGGAAAGGTGAGCGAGGGACTTCAGGTTCTTCTTGTTTCCTTTGGAAGACACTTTTGTTCCCCAGCCAAGCATTGTTTTTCTCTGTCTAGTCATTCCCTACACTTTGGTGCTTGCTTCTTAAGCCTCTCACCAAGATCCAAATCTCATGGAACTTGACTTGGTTCTGAATTGTTTCAAGGTAGAATTTCCACCTGGAAGACCCTGCTGGGTAATGCTGCCTCTAGTGTGTAATATACAGTGAGCCCCAGGGTGCATGTAACAGCAAAATGCAAGTCCTGCTGTTCCTGGGTTTTGATCATATTATGACCTGATGTAGTGTCTCCTATGTTTGACTTTTTTATAATGGGCAGATAGCTAAAAGACCAACAGTTTCTCACCTATCAGTGCAGAGATTCCAAAAATAGTTTAGTAATAGCAGCAGAGAGTACCCAAGGAATTTTCTCACTGGTACATGGCACACACACACACACACACACACACACACACTTAAAGGGACACTCATGGTCAGTGACAAAGTGACAGGTCTGATGGCATCAGGTGGTTATAGCTCTCACTCTGGGCGATGGCTTCCCAGCCATCCTCACCATTGCAGGTGCCATCTTCCTTGGAGAATTGCCAGTTCCTTCTTCAGGGTCTGTTTTCACCCCTCTTCCACTGCCTTGGCTGTGATGCACAGTTGGATGGGTTTGTTCTTTTTTCCTTTCCTGGCTAAAGCGCATTTCCTCTTATTGGCTCCCTAGAACCCCAAGCATGGTTCCATATGCCAATGTATGCTCTTTGGGGGATGCATCCACTTGTTCTCCTCCAGAAGAGGGAAGAACCCAGGTGAGCTGGCATAAGCCATCCTGTCTCCTGAGGGACATGGGGTTATAAAATTTATCTTAATTGTGCCCTGGTGGTAAAAATACTTGCTAACAAGCCCCTTCAGAGTGAGCAGGGGTTTGTAGAGGAAACAAAATAATAACTGAGATATTTGCATCTTCCTCAGCAGGTAGGAAGAGACTCCATTTTATTCTCTAAATATTTTTTAGTGGGATATTTCATCAGTTGTAAGGTCATTTCTAGGTTTGGCATAACATTAAGTTTTGATGTTGAGTGGCAAAACACACTTTCAGAGGAGTGTTGGATTTATCAATGCAATTTTCCAATTTGTCACAACATGTTGGGACTGAAGGACCAAGTCTTGTCAGGATCCCACCCAAACCATACAGGCCAGGCAGGCAAAGGGACTTCTCAAGAATCACCCTGATGGAGTGGGTGGAGGGAATTCCCAAGACCCACCCGGTGGGGTGAGCAGAATGCTGTCTTTCCTGTCTTCATCAAATGAAAATCCTTTTTTGGTCAAAGTCACCCTCCGTTTCCCATCAGTGTCCCATCTCACCGTCTTACTTCCTGCTTGGAAATCCATGAGTACATAGTATTATGTTTCCTGAATTTTTTTTTCTATTTCTCTTTCTTCCCAATTAGCTTACAAATTATGAATGTTGATAAGTTTGCTTCAATGAAAAAGGTGTCAGATGCATTCTCTGCTTTGGCAGGGAAATGTAGGACAGGGCTGGAAAAGACCTCTGGCTGCAGAGATTAAGAGGCCCACCTTAACCTAAGTAGCTGGGTCCCCTCCATTGGTGACCTCACTGACAGTGTCCCCTGTCTAAACTGGAGAATTTCCCTCTGATCCCAGCCCAGAACCCTGGGCATATTCCTCCTGGTCATTTGAGACAGCCCAGTACAATTCAAACCATTACTGGTGAGCAATTCTTCAGGCTGCCTGAGCCTGATTCATCCTCTCAGGAATCTTACTGGTTAGTGTGGCAGAAAGACATAAAAAGACAATTGTTCATGTATTGGGCAAGTGTCTGCCACTAGGCACTTAGTTTCTGGGAATGTCGTAGGACTCAGAATAGACACAGTTTTTGCATTTAGAGTTGGTTGTAAAAATTTTTTTTAAATCACACTTTTAACTGTGTACCTGCAAACTATAAAATGCTAGAAAATAAGGGCACCTAAGATCTAAGGACATCTAGCAGGTGCCTAGCATAATCAAAGGTGGAGGAGGTTGCCCGCAGCAAGGAGAGGGGCTGATGTGAGGGTGACAGAGAAGTGGCTTGAGGACAGTGGAGGAGGGAAAGGAGACTGTCACGCAGGAAGGACTCATGGGCTTCCACTGATGAGCACTCTGTGCGCCAGGGGACACTGGGCGGACGGGCACCTGGTCCACACTGATGGGAGTGTGGTCAGATCGCCAGATACAGAGCCTATGCACCTGTCCTTTGGCTTCTCCCAGGCCTCTGCTTCCTGCCAGAAGTCTTGCCAGGGCATAGCTCAGACCTCGCCTCCAACGCTGCTTCCTTCCAGGCTACCACCTCAGCTCATCCCTATCCATCCGACCTGGATTTTACATGCTACCAATCCAGCTGGCCCTTCTACTCACCCTGCAGTGGGCTGGAAGGCCCAGAACTAGGCCTCCTGCTCATCTCTATGCATCCTTTCACGGTCTGTGTTACAAGACAGAGTGCTGACGGTGAACAGGTAAAAAAACGAATTTCTCAAAACTGTCTGTGGCTCCAACCACTGGAATTTATAAATTCTACAAAATGAAAGAAAATTGAAGATGAAGGATCTTCAATTCTCAGGTCACAGCTGCATCTGGAGCAAGGTAGCATGGTTCTAACAACCTCAAATTGGACCACTCCTGAGTGGAATCTTTTTGGTGTGTCATGCAAACCTGGATTTCCTTGCTACCACCCAACGAAGAAGTTCCTTTTGTTAATATATCATCATGGGTTGGTGATGCTCAAGAAATCAGTCATTGAGCTATTTAAAAATAAATTCTCAGGAAAGGGAATGAATGTAAATCTAGGACTCCTAAAAAGCAAATAACTGTTAAGACCCTATGTAATCTACCATGTAAAAAGAGTGGGAGGATCATTGTTAGCCAGGCTGTGCCCCATTTTAATTTGTTTTCAACAGATTCTTGAGGAGACTTACAGTTTAAAATAAATCCAAGAAGCCTCTGGCTCAATGACTCACAAAGGTCACATGTGAATCAGGCAAAACTTGTTCAAAATACAGGTTTGCAGGTCCAGTTCAGAGCTATAGATTTCCAATCTCTGGCTATGCATACTCTTCATTTCTAATAAATCTTCTAGGTGAGTCTTACATGCAGGCAGGTCTGGAAACTACTCATCTGGTTGAACTCTCTATCCACTCTAGGATCCCCATAGCAGCTGTGGTGCAAGGACATACAACATTAGAGTCATCTGGAAGCTCTTCAGATATGGATCCCAGGCTCCATCCCAGACCTACCAAATCCACATTTATACCTTCACAAAATGGGTCATCACAGAAAAATATCCAGGTCCTGTCTACTCACATTAAAGTTGGAGAAGCCCCTCTCTCTATAGCACATTCTTGATGGTTGGTCACCAAGTCACTGCTTTAAACTCCTGGGTTGGGGAGGTTGCCTTTGCAAGGCAACCTGCCTCTTTTGTAGGTGGATCTAAGTATCAAGTGGCTCTTTCTGAGAGTGAGTTACCTTATTCCCATTCATGTGTCTTTTCTCTAAATGTAGGCATTAGAAAGTCGACCAAGATGTGCATAACACAGCCATGACCATGATGGAATGAGCCCCTTTCCCGGGCACAGGGACACTACTAGTCCAGGAAGGGGGACGGACAGTCATGGTGGCTGGCAGTAATGACTGCCACTGCCCTCTCATCAGCCTTATTATGCAGAAGTTTGGAGCCAGACTCAATTTAACAATATATTACTATAATTATTCACACAAAAGTACAATAAAATTAGAACAAACATAATACATATTCATTTCCCACTATCCAGCTTCCTGTTTGCTATTTCCTCTGCCTCAAGTGCTCATTCTCCAGGTCTCCATATGGCTTGTTCCCTGTTCATCTTTAGATAGCTGCTAAATATTACAGTCTCAATGAGTATTTTCTGATTTCCCTTTTCCTACAATTCTTATCAACCTTCCTTGCTTGGGTTTTCTTCATGGAACTGATGCTCTATATGATACCATATTTGTTTACTGTCTATTTACCTCAACCGTGAAATAAATTCAGAATTGTGGAACAAATTCATAACTACCACAACTAAGGGACTCAGAAAGCTTGTTGTGAGTCTCTACTCAAAGTCATTTGATCATCACTAAATCCCACCATTATAGCTGTAGCCAAGTGTTCTTTGGAGACAGTATCTGAAAATTGGTCCAGAAACGATTGTGTAGATATGAATTTTAAAATCCCCGTGTTTCTAAAATTTGGTATTTTCAGAATACCCAGAAAGAGAGGAGATGGAGAGGCTGAACTTTCAAGTCACTGTATTTCTAGAAGTTGAAACATTTCTGCCTAGAGAGGGAGGCGCTATAGAAGCCAGTATCATCAGTGTGCTACTAGGTGGTACACTCCTGCTGCTCCAAGCCTTGACTTGTTATTGCAGACCTGGCCTAACCTGTTGGGACACACTCGGTAGAATGGTGCTACCTGAGATAAAAGGAGTTAATGAGAAGCTGAGGATGTTTCTTGGGGAAAAACATGTGAGATCTGCCTGGGACAGAAGAAAACTGCTTAAGAGCCTGACCTACTTTAACCTGCTATGGACTGCTGATAACGTCAGTGTTGCAATCCCCTGCAGGCCCACCTGTTCTGCCTGTTGGCACGCTGCCTGGAAGGAGCTGGATAAAGGTGGGGATACTCACACTCTTGCTGCCCCAAATAAGTGAGCTGGGCTCAGCCCCATTTCCATCTAGTGTTTCTGGGAATCGCTTTCCCCAACAGACTACTACAAGTTATGTGCCCTGCTCAGGCCCTCTCAAGCAGCTGTTGAGCATGTTGACGGTCAAAGGCTCTGACTTGCACCCATGTCAGGACTTGGCTGCTGGGAGGTTCTTAGCCCAGAGGTACCTAAGAGGTTCCATTCTGTTTCATCCAGAAAATCATTCCCAGGAGCTCTGATTCTCTGTAGTGGAGAATGGTAGTCAGAAACCAAGGTCTGGGTAACTGAAGTGCTCATTTCTCCTGGGAGTGGCTTGGGACAATAAATATAGAAAGTAAATAGCACATGCATGCATACATACATATCTAAATCCATTTCTGGCCCTACCTTATACATATTTTTAAAATATTCATGAGATTTATTTTTAATCCCAACTCTGATCCTACACCACAGGTGCATTCTTGCATTCATATCTTGCATTATTTGTTAATTTCTCAGTGATAAACATGGATATGGTTACCTATAACATAATTAACTGTTAAATACCAATAATCATATAAAGTAATTTTAGAATTGCTAACCTATATTCCCGGAGAAACAAGTTTACCACCTAGTGTACAGTATTTGCAGATGGCTCTTTTTGTCTTAAGCTGCTCGTTTCCAGTTAAAACACTGCTTTCCAAAACTATCTAGGTTGGCTCCTTTGTTTCTCACTCCCTTCCGTGTAGTTATGTGAGTCATTTGTAAGACTGATTACTTTGTCATACTCTGTATTCTACTCTGTGAGGTATCTCTTACAACCTGACAAATAGCTTACAATTTATACCCAGCACAACCCACTTATTGTGATACACAACCTGCATAGGTTGTGTGCCTTCAACTCCAGTTCCAGGTAGACATCTCATTGCCCCACATTTCCCTCACATTGGCACATTTATAGTCACCCCCTTTTCTCAAACCCAACCCCAGGCAACCACTGATCTGTAGACTCGATCTCTGGTTATGATACTCTGGTGCTAGAATATCATGTAAACCACATGATCTTTGTCATCTTTTGTGTCTGCACTTAGCATAAGGATTTTTGAGATTCATCCATGCAGTTTAACTGTGTTTTTATTGTGGAGTAGTATTCTAGTTTAAGGTATTTAGGGGCCACTCTGTTTGATCTGTAGCTGAACAACAAGCTAGCCAAACCCTGCAGACTTCAGTGGCCCAAAGAATACAGACTTCTCATCTTTAGTTCAGAGAAATCTTTTTGGGTAAAAATGATTTGTTTAAAGATTTACACGTTGGTGGACATCTAGGTGGTAGTTTTTGTCCTTCTAGGAATTTATTCCTAGAGGCTACTTAATTTATTGGTATGCATTTGTTCCATAGTAATCCCTCGTAATCCTTCTGATTTCTCTAAAGCCAGTAGTAATGCCCCCTATTTCATTCTTCAATTTGGAAATTGCGATATCTTCTTGATGGGTACCATTTTATCACCATAAAAAGTTCCTTGTCTCAATAGTCTTAAAGTTTATTTTGTCTGTTATTAGTAGAGCCAGTCCATCACTCAGTTTCGAGTGACAGCCTTTTTCCCTGTATGGGTGATGCATCACTTGTTTTGTAATTTGGGGAGAAAACTATAGATTTAAAATAATATAAAGTAGCTATTCCCTTCCTCCTTTCCAGGGTTTGTTATTGCTGTTTGGCGCTGCTGCTGCTGCAGATTATTTGTGGATGTTTTTCTGAACTAATGATTAATCTGTATTCGTGGTTAGATTGGTTAATGATGTTCAGCTTTTCTATATTTAATGATTTTCCACCAATATGTTTTATCATTTACTGAGAAAAAGTATTAATGTTGCCAGTGATCATTGTAGATTTACCTATTTCTTCTTTCATTTCAATTTTTTTTTGCCTCACATATTTTGAAATCCTAAATAGTCCACAGAATTTAAATTGCTTTTAAAAAAAATATTTATGCATGCATGCATGCAAGAGCTGGGGTGTAGACCAGAGGTGTCAGGATTAAGAAGATTCACCAGAGACAGAATGGAGAGCAGAACAGGCTGACTGACAAAGTACACTGCTGAGGGGAGCAGCGGGTTAGACAGGAAAGATCTGCTATACCATGTGAGTCAGCTCTCTGGCCAGGATCAACCTTGTGCCACAGTGGCTGAAAATAGCTCCATACTGCTGCGACTTAATCCCTTGCACCACCAGGGAGGTCCAAGCATTTAAATTTTTTATGTTCTCTTGATGAATTGATATACTTATCATTATAAAGTATATAGCTTTAAGTCCTCCCTGGTGGCACAGGGGTTAAAGCACAGCACTAAGAAGCTAAAGCCACTTCTGCATGAGTTCAATCCCCACCTGCCTAGGAGGTGATTCACATGGGCTGCAGACTTCTCCTGACCCACCCGCTGCTCCCCTCAGCAGTGTACTTCATCAGTCAGCCTGTTCTGCTCCCCACTCTGTCTCTGGTGAAGCCTTTCACCGCCCCTGCTCCTCTGGCCTGTATCCCAGTTCTATATGCACAAATAAATAAATCTTTTTAAAAAAATACACACATATATATAGCTTTATCCCTAATAATCTTTTTTATGAAATTTATTTTATTTATTAGAATGTTCTAATTCTAATTCTAGTTTTCTTTGGATTTGTATTGTATGGTGTTATTCCCCATCCTAAAACTTTTAAATGTTATTACATTTAAAGTGGGCTTCTCATAGACAGTATATAGTTGGATCTCATTTTTTATTCAATCTAACAATCTCTGCTTTACAATGGGAATGTTTATACCTCATGGTTCCTTCTTCCATTTTTAAGGTCAGGGAGAAAAGCAGGAGAAAATTTATAATCCTTTGTCAGATTGCTTCTTTCTGAAGGCTCTCTGTAAACAAGGTGAGTACTAAGGGCATTTATTAGACAAAGCATGAACACTGTATACGCTTTCTTTTAAGACGTGATTTTCCTCTCCTGCTTTCCTAAAATCTAGTGGGAACAGCCTGATTACTACCAACTGGGGAAGGGAAAGAGAGTGTGGTCTGTTCCACTGTGACTCAGATGGGGCCTGTTTAGGAAAGAAACATCAGGGGAAGGGGTGGGGAAGGGACTACCTCTGAGGACACAAGGCAGATCAAAGAAAACCCCCTGAATCAGAATAACATGAATGTAAATTCAGGCTTTATGCTTTCTAGTCACAAAATGTGAGAAATTGATGTCTTAGGTTCTAAGTCCATGAATGGAAGTAATAATATCTACCCTTCATTTTTCATCTTCTTTTTCAATAGCTACCCTTCTTGATGCTTTGTGTGTGTGTTTTCTAAACTAAAGAAACTTCTCCCAAAGATGGTGTTATTTTAGGGAGGACAGAGTAAACATCAATTCTAAGCCATCCTGGTGGGGATGGAGTTGCTGATAATGATACAAAGAATTTGGCATTTATGCTATGGTAATCCAAACTTCTGGCTTTTAACAAGTGCAGGTATATAAGTGAAAGCCTTTCCTGCTATCAGGATAAAAACTCTTTCCACAATCTGACAAAAATTGCAACTCTTTCCAGAAAATGTCTCCCAACAAAATTCTAGGGAAAAGGTCATAGACCTTTGAACGTCATTCACGGACACTAAAGAATCCCGATTTGCAAACAACAGTAAATGAAGAGAAAACATAAAAGTCTAGTTTACTTAGTTACTGCAATTCAATTATGGCTAGTTGTATTTCCATAGCATGTGGTACAGAACCTATTTTGCTTACAACATCACACTGGATTTCCTATATGTTTGATTTGGTTGTAAAACTAAACTATTGTTGCATCTTCACATTTATTTGATGTTCCTGTAACTCAGTGTTGTATTCACAACTTTAAAGAATTTTTTTAAAGGTTTTTATTTATTTGTGCATACAGAACTGGGGTACAGGTCAGAGGTGCAGGGGCAGTGAGAGGACTCACCAGAGACAGAGTGGGGAGCAGAACAGGCAGATCAACGAAGTACACTGCTGAGGGGAGCAGCTGGAGGGTCAGGAGAGGTCTGCCAGGCCATGTGGGTCACCTCGGGGCAGGTGGGGATCGAACTCATGCGGAAGTGCTTTAGCTTCTTAGTGCTGTGCTTTAACCTGCTGCGCCACCAGGGAGGGCTCCGTATTCACAACTTTAAATGGAAAAATTTGAGGGACCATTTCTTAAGAGTTGCTATTCTGCCTCCATGTTTCATCTGTTGGAGTAATTATTCCTGAGACTGGATGTGACTGAATTCTTATGGAGTAATCTGGTACGTGGAAGGTTGAGAAAGACAGGCAGAGCAGAGATTCATTCAAATTTCAAAAGACAGATGAACTAGAAACCCAGTACCTTCACCAATTGCTAGAGTTCAACTTCAGTCAACCCTTAAGAAAGTCCTGGCCTTCACTAACTTAATTAAATAGAAATAAGCATATTTATCAAAAGATTTCTATGAAGATAAGGGATAATGCAGACAAAGCACCCGATGCTGCATTAGGGCCTACATAAATGGTGCCATTATTATGGTAAATCCTTGGTGTTACACAACAGCAGCTGTGTTGCCCAGGGCACTGGATGCTATATAACCACACTGGCATGAGATCCTTGAGTTCAGAAGACAATTGCTTATTCTGTTGAGGGAGTAGTAAATGTCAAAGGCTGTAATTGCTGACCTAGCCAAGCTTCCAGGAACCAAGACTCCAGATTATGGTGTGTTGTGCTTTGACAGAGGCAGTTCAATAAAGCATGACTTCTGAAAGGCACTTTGTTGGCTTTTCAGGAGGCCAGTGTAATTATTTAAGACCTTGCAATTACGGAACTAACACATGGGAAAACCAGTTCAATAATAACATCTTTTCCTTCCTTACTGTTGGCTTCTTTGTTTTTTGTTGTTGTTATCCCAGGTTCAGTGAATACCAACTGAAGGACTTAATAAACCTACTGATACTTGTCTTTCTTCCAAGAATATTCTTTCACTTCTGAGTAAGTTCCATCACCTTCCCTGGCTCCCTTGAGAAGAATGGGTGCATTCTGAAAATCAAGTTCACTGATTTCCAGACTAGTGGAAGTGGGGTGGGGCACAGTGCTGGTGAATTCGGGCCACCTGACCTGGCCCTCATCACCATTTCTGAGTCCAGATGAAAGGAACCCCAAAACTCTGCCTTAGTTCCCTCATTTGTAAAGTGCATGAAGTCCGGCCTCACGTGAGCGAGCTTTTTCGCCCACGTGGTGAGCGGTGAGGCGCGGATGCAGCGTGCAGGCCCCACCCCGGGCGAGCGGCGAGGCTGGGTCCGCGCTGGCCAGGCACCGGGGCCGCTCCGCGAAGCGACCGCTGCGCGCGCAGCGCCTCTGCGGCCTCCGGAACCCGCGTCTCCGTTGCCAGGGGAAATGGGGGCGGAGCGTTTCCCGGCGCAATGTGCGCGCGTCGCAGCTGTCATGGCGGAGAACGTGTGGAGCGCTGACCCCGGGGAAGCAGTTTATCGCTCCCGGGACCCTGTGCGCAATCTGCGCATCCGGTAGTCGCATCGCCCCAGCCCCCGAGCCCCGTATTTTATAAACCCCCAGACAGCTCCAGTCTGACCTTCCCCGCTTAGAGTTTTGCGCCCCGACTTCCGCTTAGAACCTGACCGCCGCCTCCCGGGTCTCCCTGCGCGTCCCGCATCTTCCTCACTAGTGCACGCTCCCCACTCACACAGCTTCCGACCCTCGCAAGTCCCCGCTCTCCCCTAATTCCTAGGAGCCCAGCCCACTCTCAGCCTCGTTCTATCCCCCACTTGCTTTCCCTCAGCTGCCTGCACCCTTTCCACGTTGGTAGGCCGGTCCTTACCTCGGATTACCCGCCCCACCCCCTCACCCGCCCCATCTTTACTCTGAATTATGTCCTGGTTGTGTGTCTCTAATAAGAATTTTGGGCTTCTCTTTTCCTGATAGAGTCCATCTGCAAAGAATCACATCAAGCAACTTTCTCCATTACCAGCCTGAAGCCCAGCTGGGGAAGGACCTCATAGACTTGGCCACTTTTAGGCCTCACCCAACCGCCAGTATGTGGTGATGTGGCCCGTGGGGACATGCCTGTAATAGTGGTTATCGCTTAAGGACAGAGTCCATCGTGGTCTGGAGTCTGAGAAAAGGCTTAGAGAGGCTGGGGTCCTTGCCCAGTTACATGACTGGCAGATGTGGGTGCCAGCATTTGATCCCAGAAAATTTTAACTGCTATTTTAAAATTATGTTGTATGCAAAAATTGAGTAAGATATGATTCCTGTCATCAAGATATTGATCTGAATTGTGGTCAAATGAACTGAAATAACAATGTCATGCTTGAGATGCATTATAACTTTGCCTGGCAGCCTAAGCTGTTTGTGGCATTCCCCCCCCCCCAAGGGAAAATGGGTTCCAACCTCTAAATATACACATTAACACTTTTTTTTTTTAAAGATTTATTTATTTGTGCATACAGAACGGGGTACAGGCCAGAGGTTCAGGGGCGGTGAGAGGCTTCACCAGACACAAATTGGGGGAACAGAACAGGCAGATCGATGAAGTACACTGCAGAGGGGAGCAGCGGGCGGGTCAGGAGAGGTCTGCCTCGCCATGTGGTCACCTCCGGGGCAGGCGGGAATCGAACTCTTGAGGAAGCGGCTTTAGATTCTCAGTGCTGTGCTTTAACCTGCTGCGCCACCAGGGAGGGCCACATTAACACTTTTTAAAGCAATTAGAAATTGGGTTTGGAAAATGTATATATTAACATCATCTGTGCTCTTGCCTTTTTCCATATTTGGGAAGCCAGAAGAGTAAGGAAGGAGGACAGTGTGCTTGTGTTAGGTCACTAGTTTCTGATTCTGTTGTTTCTGTTCAAAAATATTTCTGGGCAAGAGTGGGCTGGTGGGTGTGAAACATGTGTCTCTGAAAAAGGCATATTCAGTCAGGAGTGTGTTAGATTTGTTTCTTTAAAAAAATCATTTACTTGCCTCTTCTCTCCTGATAACTTGGTCTCCTAAAATTATAGTGTTTGTGATTCTAGATATATGGCTTCAGGAATAGTGAAGATAAAAATGTCAAGGTTCCTTTCTAGCAAGTGGAGACAACTGAGATGGAGGAAGCACTATTCAGCCTTAACTAGATTTCAGTTCCTGACACAGAATTAGATAAAATGATTTTTGGAAGGCACGGATTCTTTACTTATATTATATTATATTTATTTATTTATATAATAGTTTATATAATATATAAAATAG
>NW_004567118.1:12963339-12984953 GCF_000260355.1 Condylura cristata | reverse complement strand
CACGCATTTGGTTCTATGGCAAATATAAGAGCAGGAACTTTGGTTATAACTAACCATAAAACAAAAAGTGGTGCTAATTTGTCTTAAACGTCTGACTCACTCTGTGGTCTCTGGAGGTGGACACCACCCAGGTGAAGATGAAGAGGAGGAGGTGGTGATTGGGTGGCAGGAGAAGCTCTTTAGCCAGGTAAGCCGTTGTCCCTTTTCTGCCCAGCCTAACACCACCTGACTATGGTAGGGAAATATTCTTGTTCCATATTGCCAAACTGATTCCATAAAGATACAGCAGCTTTTCCTTGCCTTGTAGTGTTACAGAGAAAGTATAACATTATGCCTACCACTACCCAGTTTCATGATCCCGGGTGGGGCATTTTTCACCTCCTGGGCACATGCCATCTGAAACAGCAAGGTTGGATTAGACCACAACTCTGGTTCCTTCTAGACCTAACATTCTTTGGCTCCCCTTCCTTTCCATCAGTTTAGAGAATTAAGAGTTGACCATAAAAAACATGTCAGATGGTATCAGCTATACAGAGCTGATGTAATCAACAAGTATAAGAACAAAAATGCTTGGCACAGTCTCAGTACACCTGTTTCCTTGTGGCCTCAGTTTGAAGTAGATTTGTACCAAAATGAAGCAGCATGTCAGAGTCCTCTGGATCATCAGTACCGCCAAGAGATCCTGAAGCTGGAGGAGTCACATGGCAGGAAGAACCGCCGGATCTTTACCTACACCGACTCTGACAGATACACCAATTTGGAGGAGGTATTATTCTTCCTGAGACCCCAGAACTTCCCTCTCCTCTGCCTCTCTGTGTTTTCTGGTTGGTTCCAGGTGTTAAGTCAGATTCCTGTATAGAAACTGCACTGTACTATTGGCAGCCAAGCCCGAGTGGAATGGGCATGTCTGTCATAGCGTGGTTTCTGGGGGTGGGGGGAGCTGGAGTGTAGTGTGCTGGGCCTGCAGCCTCCCAGCTAGGGAGAAGTGGCCCCTGGGCTGGATGTCCCTAAGCAGCATGAGACAAGACAGGTGGGTGGAGTCTAGTACCATCTAGAGAAAAGTCCTCAGGGCAGTCAGCCAAAACTGAGTGCGGGCTGGACGAGGAATTCAGACCCATGCAGCTAAGGGGATTGGCTATGTCCTCAGCTGCCTGGGCCGAATACTCTTACGGACTTGTTTTATATTTTCTTCACTCGCAGCAGAATAAATTATACTGCCCAGTCCTTGAGGGAGTTTGGTTTTTGTTGGTTACCTGGTGCTTCTCTGTAAGGAGCAGGTGACAAATGTTTTTAAAAAGCTTGCTGTTTATATTAGGAAAGCGGTGGGTTATTGACATATAAAATTTGGGTTGTCTGTTCTAGAAAAATAAATAAAGTTGCTGTTTGCGCTCAGTTACCCTTCTGAGGACTTTCCACAGAGTATTTGTATCCCATTTGGCATCTCCTAGCTAACTAGTCAGTGTTGCTATCCACTAGCCAAACTCATCCAGCTTTTTGTTGATAAGTGCTCAAAGCTTGCAGCTCACTTTAATAGGAGTTTAGTTCAGGGCAAACTAAGGCGTGCTAGGAATCTTCTTTGGGTTGTTTGTGCCACTGTGCCCCTGTTAGCATGTGTATTGTGAGCAGCTGCACTTTTAGCTTCAGGTCTGATGAGGTTTCAAAGGAAGAGTTCCCTCGGTGCTCGTGCCATGTGGCGCTGGCCAGGTGGGTTACAAGAAAACTGGCCTCTCTTCCCAGCACTGCCAGAAAATGACCACTGCAGCTGACGAGGTGCCGTCATTCTTGGTGGAGCGAATGGCGAATGTCAGGCGGAGACGCCAGGACAGGCGAGGGATGTGAGTCAGGTTGGATGGGAGTGGGGGTGTGTCCACAACTGGAGCTTCCACTCTGCAGGGGGTCTCTACCTGGGTGCTCCCCGTGTTCTTCCTTCAGACTCTTCAGGGGGTGCCAGGGAACTGACTCTTCTTGTGGTGTCTCCCAGGGAGGGTAGTATCTTCAAGTCACGAATTGTCACCTGGGAACCCTCAGAAGAGTTCGTGAGGAACAACCATGTCATCAACACCCCTCTTCAGACAATGTACATCATGGCAGACCTCGGGCCCCACGAAAAGTGAGCAAAGTTTCCCACTGCCTGCAGGTCCTCATCCTCTTCTCTTGTTAACCAGCACCTACCTATTACAGTCCTCCCAGACTATTCTTTTTATTTTCATAGTTGTCCTTAAAAGAACCCTGATGATTTCACTCCAGCCTCTGTCCTCTTCCCCAACGTAAGCTGGCTACCTCTTCCTCTTTCCCTGGAGACAGGACTGGCACTCCTGAATCTTGGTGCTGGTTTCTTGGTTTCTAGGCTTGGTTATAAGACGTATGAACATGTCCTCTGTACGGTGAAGGTGGACAGCAATGGGGTGATCACAGTAAAACCTGACTTCACTGGCCTCAAGGGACCCTACAGGTGAGCAGGGAGACAGTAGCAGAGACTGGTGTTTCTCCCTCCGCTTTACTTCCTGCCCCTAGTTGTGGATTCTCAGGAAGCCCTACATCTGTTCTTTCAAATTCTGGGTCATAGATGCCTAAGATATTGAGGATCCTGTTCTCAGAAAATATGCACCTATGCCTTTGAAAGGATAACTCAGGTATGGAATTCACTGGAAAGAATTCCCTGTGCCAACTACAGGACTCACCAGAACAGGACATGAGCTCAGTCAGGACTCTCTGGGCTGACTGTCCCCCATCGCTAGCTCTTAGAATAACAGAATTGTAAATTAAAAGTGGCCTAAGCCGACCTATTCATCTTTCGGCTGAGGCAACGAGATGCCCAGGATGTTGTGCTTTAGGGTTGCACGGTGACTTTGAGGCAGAAATAGGCCCAGAACCTGTACTCGGTGAGTCAATAGTCTGGTGCCTTTCAACTGGATGGTTGTTTCGCTCTCTCTGGCCTTTCTGTTGTTGTGTATGGGGAGTGAGGGGTGTGGCCAGTGTGGCTCATCCCTGGGCCATGTCTGGAGAGTCCCATCTCTTGTTATCAGCATTGGCTCTTTTGTGGCTTGGATCTTGCAGAATTGAGACCGAGGGGGAAAAACAGGAACTGTGGAAGTATACCATCAACAACGTGTCCTCCCTCGCGCAGCCAGAGGAGGAGGAGCGGGAGCAGCGTGTTTTCAAGGATGTAAGAGCCAGCTCGCTCCAGTCCCAACGGGAGGAGTCCCGTGGGCGTGAGGCCTCCTGAGGTTGACGTCAGCAGTCACGGGTCTCTCCTGACGCAGGAAGCACTGCTGACATACCAAGTTCTCGGGCCTGTTATAGCATAACAGCAACAGTATTCTAAGTGTTTTTTTTTTTTTTTTAAGATTAATTTATTTGTGCATACAGAACAGGGGTGCAGGGGCAGCAAGAGGGTTCACCAGAGACAGAGTGGGGAGCAGAACAGGCCGACTGACGAAGTACACTGCTGAGGGGAGCAGCGGGCGGGTCAGAGAGGTCTGTTGGGCCATGTGGGTCACCTCCGGGGCGGGATCTAACATGCACAGAAGCAGCTGCCGCTTGCTTGCAGTGCTGCGTCCCTACCCATTGCGCCACCAGAGAGGGCCCGATTCTGAGTATTTTCTGTGCTCTCTGCTGGATCTGTCACTTACTTTATTTCAGTTAGGCTGTCCAGCAGTCCTTTGAGGTGAATATTTTTACTGTTACCATTTTATAACTGAGCAAACTGGAACAGAAGCTAAACAGTCTGCCCAGGGTCACCTGGTTTGTAAATGAGAGTCAAGATTTGTTCCCAAACCAGCAGACCCCAATGCCTCTGAGTGTCACTTTAAATCACCCAGATGCCGTATTTCCCAGCCCTCTGCTCCCAGCAGCTCCTTGCAGCATTTCCCATCATTATTGCAGCTCTTCTCCCTCTCATGCAACACTGAACTCTGGCCTGGCTTGGGCCGCTCATTGAGTTTTGCTTGTTCTGTCTCCTCAGCTTTATAGTCGGCACAAGGAGTACCTCAGCAGCCTCGTGGGCACTGACTTTGAGATGGTGAGTAGCTGGGCTCCCCTCTGCACACCGGGGTAGCCAGAGTGTACTGGCTGGGGCTGTACCAGCATCTCTCTTTGAAGGTCCCTGAGACTTACTCTCAGGAGTAAAGTAATAGCCTGTATCGTTCCTGTTAAAATAAAACAGTGCGCAACAGAACAGCACTATTTGTGCACACAGAAGGTCTGGGTGCATGCATGCTGTGGGGCTTTCTCTGGGGAGTGGGTGGGACATGGGACATGGGCCTTGGCGATACAGTGAGAGATGGCAGGGATTTTCACTTCTTAAGTCTCTAAAGTTAAAAAAAACAAAACCAAAGCAAGATAGTTTAGGCCAGTTCCACGTTCTTGCTCTTTGTGACTCATTCTACACTTTCCATCTAGGTTTGGAAACAAAACTAGAATTAGCCAGTGGTTTCCCTCTCAAAAAATTAACTCCTATTATTTTTATGAATATTAGCAACAGGTGTTCAGTGTTAAAGTGTCAGAGAAGATAACTACACAAATAGTTAAAAAGGAAATTTCCTGTTGACCTGACTTTGGCCATCTAAGGGCACGGAGTCTCTGGCTCCCCACTGTGCCCCAGAGGGCAGCTGTTGTGCCCTTTGGCTATTCTTATAAATTTCCCATATGGCATTGCCCTCCATGCGTGTAAATTACTTTTCTTCTATATTGCAACCTTTAGAAACAAAGGAAACAGACCTGGGAACATGGTGGGGTGGGGAGGAAGTACCAGGATGAGGCACGTGGGTCTGACTTCCAGTGTCAGAGCTTCTGGGGGTTTGCGTGTGGGTTGCGGAAGTGCTTGTTCCCTCCAGGCCTCCTAGTCTTATCCCACTTCTCTACCTTAGGCCGTCCCAGGTGCCCTCCGACTCTTTGTAAACGGAGAAGTAGGTAAGTGCCTGGCCAGAGATCTTGCGTTGCTTGGGCAGTGTCCAGATGAGCTGTGAAGCGGCCTGCCCCTCCCCAGAGGAATCCTTGGGTAGTCTGTAGTACTTGGGAATCTCAGCCGTGAGTCTTTCCTGGAAACACAGAATTCCTGCCTCTCCAGGGACTTGCTTCCGGAAGTGTATAGGCCCTTCAGGACTGGGGGTAGAGTGGGGGGCATGGGAGGGTGGCGGGGAGGTGGACTGAGGGTGACAGGAGAATAAGTGTCTTGTTCTCTCTCTTAGTTTCAGCTCAAGGCTATGAGTATGATAATCTCTATGTCCACTTCTTTGTGGAATTGCCAGCTACTAGTAAGTAATACTCATAAATCTCTCTCTTTTATTTTTTTAAAGATTTATTTATTTAGAACTGGGGTACAGGTATGCGGGGGGGATGGTGGTGGTGAGAGGAGAGGATTCACCAGAGACAGCGTGGGGAACAGAACAGGCAGATCAACGAAGTGCACTGCTGAGGGGAGTAGCGGGCAGGTCAGGAGAGGTCTGCCTCACCATGTGGGTCACCTCCGAGGTGGGGATCAAACTCATGCTGAAGTGGCTCTAGCCTTTAGAGCTGTGCTTTAACCCGCTGCACCACCAGGGAGGGTCCCATAAGTCTCTCTTTTTATACCCCTTCTGGTAATTTTCTGGAGGCAGTTGGCTAGGCTTCCTTTCCTGCTCCTCCAACCAAAACTGTTACTGTTCTTTTCAGTGTCATAGATCACTGCCAGGTTGTCATCCTGTGGTGACTTTCCTGCTGTCACCTTACTTGGCATTTCAGAAGCATCTGGCAAAACTCACTTTTCCTCATGGGAGCTCTTCTCTTAACTTCTGGCTCCATGTTCAACTTTCCACTGTATTGTGGCTCATCAGCCTCCTTGGCCAATTCCTCATCTCCTGTTGATCTTGAACTTAGACTACCCACGGCTGGACCTAGGCCTTCTGTTCCTCTTTCTTAACAGTCTTCCTAGGTGGTCTTATCCATCCTGTGACTTGAATACTGTTTCTAAATCTCAGATTCCCAGATTCTCTTGCTAGCCTTCACCTCTCTCTAAACTCCAGACTTCTATCCAGTTACCTCTTTGTCATTTCTGCTTAACAAGAGCAGAAATGAAAGACCTGCCCACATGGTCTTCCCCAGCTTAGCAGAAAGGCAGTGGCATCCACTTATTTGCTGATGAAAACCTAAGAGACATTTTTGGCTCCTCACTTCCCCTAGCTCTCTGCTGCCATTGTGCCATCAGCTATTCTTACCATCTCTGTCTTCAGAGATACCCCGAATCCTCTGTTCTCCCTAGATGTAGCTACCATCTTTTGCCTGGCCCGGAGCACTATTAAGTTTCTAACTTATCCTCTTGCTCCCTCTTATGGTTCATTTGCCACATACACCACCAAATTGAGCCTTTGAAAATATATGTATTAAGCTTAAAACTAACAGCTGCCCCTCCTGCTGTGATCAAAACACCAACTCTAATACCAGACTCAGCTGACCCTGCCGAATTCCATACAGCAGCAGAAGCAGCAACACACGGCGTCCTTTTTTCTCTTGAAAATGAAAGTTCTGAAGCCCTTTCTGATGTGTCTTTGCATGAGCAGTTTTTCTTGAATTTAGCTCTCAGCCTGAGTATCACCTCTGAGACGTCTTCCCTCCCACCCTGTATGAACCTCCACGTCCCTCGGTCCCGTCAGCCTTCGCTTTTTTAATAGCACGTATCACTGCCTCATGGATTTGTTTGTTGCTGTTTTTCCTCCCACTAGAATGTTAGCTCATGAGAGACAGGGATCTTTTCTAAATGTTAAAATATCCCAATGACTAGTCACAGTCCATGGAGACACTCAGTGAATGTTAAGTGAATGATTGATGGGGTGAATGAGTGACTGAATAGATAAAGGAACACCATCTTTTTCTCAACTACTTGCCCTCTTCCAGCTAAACTTACTCTTTCTATGTGATCTTTGGCTTTCAGACTGGTCTAGCCCAGCCTTCCAGCAGCTCTCAGGAATAACACAGACCTGTGCCACCAAGTCCGTAGGAATGGTATGTATGCACAATGAGGGAGGGCTCGTGGAGGGGAACAGGACTGTGTTCCTGGGGTGGCAACTGAAGATATGTCAGGCCAATAGCCATGTCCTGGGGAGGAAGCCAGCGCTGGGCAGGCCTCTTCTGTGTGGGCTCTGCAGGGAGGCCTGGCCCCAGCCTCTCCTGGCCTTTTTGAGAATGGCCATGGCTTGCCTTTGCCTCTAGGCTTCATACATCTACCTGGAGAAAAACCCAGTCATCGTCACAGGAAGAACAGATTCCAAATTCCAAGTGAGGTCTTGCCTAAGCATGACACTAAGTATAAAGTGACACTCCTCTTTTTTTAGGACAAGGTGGCTTACTTCTCCTACCCATTCACATTTGAGGTCTCCTTCCTCCATGAGGACGAATCTGCTGGTGAGTAGCTCAGCAGCTCTCCCAGGCGTTAGGTCTCTGCAGGCGATGCCCTCTCTCGGCGAAGGCCTCCTGTGACCTGGTCGCTTCTCTCACTTGCTCCCAGATGCCCTCCCAGAGTGGCCTGTGCTCTACTGCGAGGTCCTGTCCCTGGACTTCTGGCAGAGGTACCGCGTGGAAGGCTACGGGGCTGTGGTGCTGCCCGCCACCCCAGGTGACCTCTTGCTCTTGTGCGTCGTGTGGCCCACATGCCCCGGCTCCTGGGAACAAGGCCTACACTTCCAAAAGACGAGACTGCCCCCAGTGAGAAGTGGGCATAATCAAGGACTAGAAGTATTAACCTTGCAGACTCCTTGCTCCTTTTGAGGAGGTGTTTTCCTGCCGTTAGAGACAGCTGGATGAGACTGCAGCTCACCCTGTGAAGCTGGCGGCCTGAGCCTCTCTGGGGCCTGCTTCGTGCTCCTCTCATCTGACTTGCAGCTTTGAGGGAGAGGCTGTGTGGCAAATGGGCTCTCAGCACGTAGGAATTGAATGGGTCGGTGCCAGGCTTGGTGCTAAGTGCTTCCCATTTAATTCTAACCACTCCCTGAGGTGTGTTACTTCCCAGATGAGGAGAACGAGGCTCAGAGAGGTTAGGAGACTTGTCCTGGGTAGATAGGTAAGAGCGGGTGGAGCTAAGATGTGAATCATCTGATTTCCAAACAGGCACCCTACAGCCCCACGAGGCCAGGTTGTCATTGTCACCGCTGGGAGTCATGAGAGTCCCCCTTCTCCCCCTGCACAGGCTCACACACTCTGACAGTCGCCACTTGGAGACCCATGGAGCTGGGCACGGTGGCTGAGCTGCGGAGGTTTTTCATTGGTGGCTCTCTGGAACTGGAGGACCTCTCCTATGTGCGGATTCCTGGGACCTTCAAGGTGACTGTCATCTCTGACAGATCTCATGTCAGCGCTTATGTTTCTAGTTCTTCCACAGAAGATGGAGCCTGGGCTAAGACCCCTTCATTGCTTCATGTTACTTAGATTGTGACACTAGTTAGAAATCACGACCATGTTTGGAACCAGACACAAATATCCACATTGCTATACAGGGAGAACTCTGGAAAATAGTTCCTTTAGAGACTCCCCTAGGCCTCGTCGGTCACTGGCCCTGCCTCCCAGCCCATCACTGAGGCCCCATCATCAGAGTGGAGGGATTTGCAGGAAGCTCACAAGACTGCTCATACTTTGATGAGGTTGGGATGTTCCCTGACTTACAGTCAGAAGCACAATGTTAGCCTTGAGGTGGTGGTGTTTGGGGGCTGGAATGAGG
The DNA here is from genome assembly GCF_000260355.1 of Condylura cristata. NCBI lineage: Eukaryota > Metazoa > Chordata > Mammalia > Eulipotyphla > Talpidae > Condylura > Condylura cristata. The sequence goes on along the minus strand of NW_004567118.1, from coordinate 12,976,267 downwards.
CTCCCCAAGAATGGGATGGGAGTAGGAGTAAGGCCAGTATGGGGTTGGGGGGCTGGAGGCCACAGAAAGCATGTGCTGTCTCACTGTGTGCTACAGGGGGAGCGCCTGAGCCGCTTTGGGCTCCGCACAGAGACCACGGGCAGTGTCACCTTCCGCTTGCACTGTCTGCAGCAGTCCAGGTGAGTGACCTGCCCTCTGCCTTGGGCTTTTTGTCCCTGGGGGCTGAACAGCAGCCCCCTTGTGTTGGGCTCCCTGCAGGGCCTTCATGGAGTCGAGTTCCCTCCGGAAAAGGATGCGGAGTGTGTTGGACCGTCTGGAAGGATTCAGCCAACAGAGTTCCATCCACAACGTGCTGGGTAGGTGCCCCACCCCCACCCAGTCGGCATGGCTACACTCCTCCCACATCAGGCCGCTCACTGCTTTATTTTCTTCCCTCACAGAGGCCTTCCGCCGAGCCCGGCGCCGCATGCAGGAGGCCCGGGAAAGCCTTCCCCAGGACTTAGTGAGCCCCTCAGAAACCGCGGTCTCCTAGCTCGCTGCAGCCCTGGCCCTCCTGCAAGAGGGCAAGACAGTGATACCTCAGGTCAGTGTTCTCCCGCCTCCTTCTCACCGGAGACCACAATAACCTGCCGAGACCCGGAAGAGCGCAGAAAATCTCAGACCACCCCCTCTGCCTGGTCTTCAGCAGGGTCTTCCTGCCACGTGAAGTACCCCAGCGCCTGTGGCCCCCTCTGGTTCCCTCTTCACATTTCAGCTACTGCAAGTGGGCATCACAAGGCCGATTTGGGGTTTGAGGCCAGTTTGGGGGAACCTCGTCGTTCGAGTGTCCTCAACACAGCCTGTTCTGGAGTATCGCTCTGTCTCAATGACGGAAGCAGGGTTGCAGGTACCTGCTGCCCACAGCTTGCATTGCAAGTGAAGGCTCAGGAAGAAGCAAGCTGAGAGACGGTTTAAACTCCTGGCCTGAGAGTCTCAGCCTCCTCTTTCCAGTATAATCTCGCCTATTGCTCACGGCTCTTTTCAGTGGAGTAAATAACTATTTCTGGAGTAAATAAAGACCGAAGGCAATGCCCAGCCCTTTGCTAGCTGAAAGGTTTTAATTTTTTTTTTTTCATGTGTGTGCATAAATGCTTTTATACCGACTGATGTTCTGTTGGCTGTTTTTCTGCTCACGTTGCGGGCTGCCAGGCTGTTGTGAATGTCAGGTCTCCAGATGCCGCTGCCCTTTCCCTCCTCTGCCATTTCCCAATCCAGGGTGTTTCTTCTGGTTCCCTTAACTCAGTCCCCAACTGTAAGTGGGCATCACAACAGTGCAGGGGAGGTTAGAGGCTAGTGCCCACTGTGCCTTAGCCCTAACTTCTGGAGCATGCCATAGGACCAAGGTCACACCGTCATCACCAACACAGAAGCCAGCCCCTGCACTCAGCAGTCACTTTATTGGTAGAAACTGAGCACACTGTCCAACCTGCAGGCTCCAGAGGGTGATTAGGGTTAGTCAGAGATTAGGACTGTGTCACGCAGGGATTGGGGACAGGCTGGGAAAGAGAAGAAAGTGGCTGGAAAGCCCTCAGATGACTCCTCTCGCCTGGCCTTCAAGATCTTGCTTGGCTTACAAATCCTGGCACCTGGAGCTGAAGCGTGACCTGATACCTAAGAGTCTTCCAAGGCAGGAGGATTCACTGCTGTGGGGTTACTCCCAGCCAACGAACCAGCCAGCAAAAACATGAGCAGGATACAGCAGCTACCAGGGGAAAAGGGAGACTTGTTCGCCTTCCCAGGTCCCCCTGTTTCCAAGGGCGGAAGCGTGGGATGGATTCCTGTGGAAGCAGCAGAAGTAAAGATACTCACTGGGCATCCAGAAATAGAACTTTTAGGGTGCTGATGATGAAGCTGAGGCTAACTGGCTACTTCCTAACCACCTCCCAGAGACCTAGGCCCTAAGATTAGATATCAGTCCAGAAGCCAGCCTGCTGGAAAGTCCTAAGGAATGGTGTCAGCCCTGAGTGACGAGTTCTGTTTTCTCTGCTTAGGGAACTCAAAGACGCAGTTATCTCACCCAGGGGAGACTAGGAGGGCTTGGTCAGCCTGGGGCTGCTGGAGGAGGGCTTCCCCTTACCTGCAAAAGCCTCACCGGCCTCGCCAGGCAGACAGGCTCAGCCTGGGGATGCGGCTGCAGCTCACAAAACCCCGGGGGTAGATGTTGGCCCTGAAGATGTCCCTCGAAACAGTGGTGATACCAGTATTGTCACATATAATTCGAGACAAGGAAATCCGGCTCAGGGCCTTGCGCTGTTGCTTGGTGAAAACACCTCGCTTCTGCCACCAGAACCTACCAAGATAATTGAGATGTGGGTGAAAGTCGGGGGGTGGAACATGGGGAGCACCTGCAGTATCAGGTACTTGGTGTGTGATTTCATTCAAGTCTCACAAAATTCCTAAAATAGGTACTGTCCCCATTTTGTGAATAAAGAAACCAGGGATCAAGTAAACTGACCAGTATTAATTACATAGTAAGAGGTGTGGGCTGGATTTGAACCCAGGTAAACACCCAATTCCCAATAAGAAGGCAGGTGTCAAGCCATATGCTTACTACATGGAAACCAGATTTATCCTTTTTTAAATTTTATTTATTTTTTGTGTGGAAGAACTGGGATCTAGGCCACAGGTACGGGGGTTGGTTGGTGAGAGGGTTCATCAGAGACAGTGGGGAGCAGAACAGGCAGATCTACTGAAATGTACTGCTGAGGGGAACAGCGGGTGAGCCAGGAGAGGTCTGCTGCGCTGTGTGGGCCACCTGCCTGGGGTGCTCAAGCTCAGGCCATAGAGTTGATAGTGCTGAGGCTTAACCCCTAGGCTACTAGGGAGACCCCAGATTTAGCCACTTTAGATTATATTTTCTGGAAGCCACGATCCTGGAATAGCAAGACTGACCAGTCTAACTCAGGTCAAATGTATCTCCTGCTCAGGCCCTGTCAGCCTTGCCAGGGCAGTGGCCTCTAAGTTCTCCAGGGAGGAGCTTCCTGGTCTTAGATCCTGTTAGCTTAGAGGAAAGGAAGCTAAAAAGAACACTTGCCCCACTATTGAGTCTTGACACCAGTGCTTCTCTGCCCTGCCTCGGTATCACTCACCTGTCTCCACTTCGGGCTCTTCTAAACTGGTTCTCAAAAAGACAAGCCAGAAGAGGCCCCACTCGGGCCCCTGGCAATAAAGGCTCTGCAATGGCCCCAATCCAGATGTCAATGTTGTCAGGCGTCCCATACAGATTCAGGAACTTCCTTGCCAAATTACGGTTTTTCAGGACTCGACTAAGCTGTGCCAGATTCCGGGGCTGGGAAAGCCCGCAGAAGCGCCTCCAAGCATTGTACCCTGGAGGGGAGCGGGGCAGAAACAGTTTCAGTCTTATCCCTGTTGGCTTCCCATTAGCTTCCGTCCATAGTGTTCCTGGGGGGAGCCTTGTGGTCAAGCAACATTGACTAGGACAAGATCTCTGCTGGCAGATGAGGCCCTGAACCTCCAAAGAGTAAGCCACTGCCTTCCAGGTGTCCATGAGAGAGGACAATCGTGCTTTCTGTGCAGCAAATCGAGCAGCCGGTCCCCAAAAGCTATTGTAAGCTGACAACTCATAACCACAGTGGCATTATTATAACTACAGTTAGGTACCGATAAGACAGTACTCAGAACTTAAAAGCCTCTTCAGGTTTGTAGAATGAACAAGAAATAGAGTGACTCAAAAAAGGACTGTATGATTCCATTTATGTGAAAGTTCCAAAGTAAGCAAATATGTAGAGACAGAAGCTAGATTAGTGGTTGTGAGGGACGAGGCTTCTTTTGTGCATGATAAAAATGTTCTGATCAATGCACAACTCTAGATAAAGTCATCAAATAGTATACTGTATATGGGTGAATTTATGATATATTGATTGCAGTTCAATAAAGCTTTTTAAAAATGGTGTTTTACCTAAGAAACTTTCAGAGACCTGCCATAATCTGGAATCTACAGCAGGACCAAGCCACATGATGTGTTGGAGACCCCACGGATAGCTTTACCATAACCCGAAGAAACACCCGCCCACCATCGTCCACTGAATTACAGCTCACAGACAACATTCCCCAGATGAACAAGTGAAACCATAGTTTTAAAGTTTTACCATTACTAAGCACTGCTGCATTAATATCCCACAGGATCCTCCCAACATCTCTGTGAGCTACTGTAATCCCCATTTTGCCAACGGGTATCTGTTGAACTTGACTTTTCCAGGGTCACTCTACTATTAAGTAGAGTTCAAACCCTGTCTTCCAAATTCTAAATTTGGTTTTGGATTTGGGTAGGAATTAGAAGACACTGCAAGGAAAATATTTCTGGTACAGCTGGGCTTATTGGAGAAACAGAAACTCACTGTGTGTAACCTAGGTAGAAGTCTCCAGCAGGGGGCACCCCCCACTCTCAGCTGTCACTAGCACCAGGTGAAAGGAGGCTCAGGCTTTTCAGCCTGCTGTGTGCTGACACCCCCCCCCTCCCAACCACGCACACACACGCACGCACAGAAACCTGGGAGGAGAGGCAGGCGGCCCACTCACCTGGAAGGCCGAGAGGCGGGCGGCCCACTCACCTGGAAGGCCATGGTCCCGACTGCGTTGCATGTTGAGAGCCGCCAGGTCCAGCCCAATCCTTCTCACCTGCTGGAAGAGTTTGTCCCGGAGCTCATCCACTAATATGGAATCCTGACGGTTCAGCTTGGCCGGGGTGGCCATGAGGCCTCTCATGATGGGGTCGATGCCACCTGGTGGCAGAAATGTGAGCAGCGCAGGTTAGGCTTGCTTCTGGGAAACCCCTCATGCCACGATGCCACCCTGGTGCTGGACAAGCCAGTGGCTTCTACAACAGCATCAGGAAAGAGGACAGGTAGACATGAAGGGTGCTGGGGCTGACAGGGACAGGGGTGACCCCTCACAGCTAGTAGAAGCAAACTCACGAGCTGTCAGTCTGGCAGTGTCCTCCCCTTTTAGGGGAGAGGAGGCCAGGGACTGAGGATTTTGGAACCTGCCTTGTTGTCGGTGTTCTGAAGAGATGATTAGCAGTGACCTGAGCAACAGCCTGTCCTGCTGGCAATAAGCGTAACCCAACTGGGGGGAGGGTGTGACCCCCATTCATTCCCATCAGCCTCAGGGAAACCTGGTCACCTTCATGCACAATCCTCCAGCTGGCAAAGAAGACAGAGTTCAGCGGGACATGTGAGTTGGGTGCTGAGGCCCTATACTGGCTGTCCAAGCGGAACATGAAGGGCTGGAGCATGGTGTGGCCAAAGCGGAAGGCCAGAGTGAAGACGTTGGCCACACGGGGGTCCACGTTGGAGTTATACCCCCTGTAGGGCCCCAGGGTTCTTCTGGCCCGGGCCTTGCCCAGAACTAGAGGTAGAAAGTCTCGGTAGGTGATGATCTGGAAGAGGAGACATGAAAGGAACATTACTGGCTGGGTAGTCACCCACCCCGTCCCCTGCCTTTGAACACTCTCCCTTATCTAAGGGCCAACAGACAGTCTTTTCTGTCATCATGTCAAATGTGGCAACATTAATTTCCCAATGATCGATGGAGATACTGAAGTTCAAAGGAGCAGAATGATGTGGACAGTCACACAGATGGTGGCAGAATTGGGGTATAAGTCAGTTATCCTCCCCAGCCACTAGCTGTCTTAGGATGTAAGGAAGGTGGGAGCCACACCCTCAGATTGCTCCTCATGCCAGATCATCTCATTCTTCAGATCGTCTACCAGGGGATGCGGGGACCCACAGCTCCTCACCTGGACCATGGCCCCCACGATCTTCCGAGCCTCCTGGTACAGCTTGTTTCCGCTCCACCGGGGATTCAGGCGTTTCAGCTCAGCAGCCAGCCGGTTGTGCTCTCGTACAAAGAGGGTATGCATGGCAGCCAGTTTGGGAGTTTCACTCGATCGGAAGTCACCTTGAAAACCCCAAGTTGGAGTCACTACAGGCTCCCCAGAGAGATGTCTCTCTGCTGGGGCAACCAGAGCACTGAGGAATAGAGAAAAGTGGTGGGACTTTGTGATTGGGACCTTCCTCTCCCTGGGCCTCCACCTCCTCAGCTGGGCTGTGCACGCCACCGATGGCCACACCCCACCCCAACACAGCAGGGCCACGGGGCTTTAAATGACTGGAACAGGTTTGGGCTTGATGGGAAAATGCAGAGTCTAGAGCGGGAAAGTCTTTGCCTAATTATTCTACTCTACCTGATGACGAGGTCTGCAGCTGATTGAGAGGCTGGATTGATTTGGTGGTGAGTCTACCTGTCTGTGAACTTCACCCATGTGTGTATTCTCTGTGGAGGGCTGGACCTTTCCCCAGCTTTCCCCAGCCTGCTCATGCAGCCAGGCCTTCTCCCTCAAGGTGGACCTTACCCACAATCATTTACGGGCTTTGAAAGACACCCTTGTTGACAAGGTCTTATTTAAATCACTCAAAAGTAGACCGCACGAGAATGTGTGTGCGCTCTTGCCCAGCATAAACAAACACATGATCCTTAGACCAAGGGACAGGGGCTGAGTCCCTGCCAAGACAGTGGCGTGGAGAGGGACGACACAGACGTCGGTGTGAGTCTCAGCCATGACTCTGCCACCTGCAGCTCTGCACCCTGGAGCTCATCAGTTATCTCCCCTGAAGCTCAGAGCCTCATGTGTGAAATGGGGGTGACAATAACTCCCTCCTTTCAGACCTGCTCTAAGGACTAGAGATGCACCTTTGAGCATCTGAAATAACCAGAAATGATGATCCTCACCACTAGACAAAGACCCCCAAGGACAGTTCAAATTACACATTCAGAAGAAGGGACCAGTCAGTGTCTAGCAACAGTGGGGGGCAGGGATGGGAATTTAAAACCCCATATAATCCAGAGAAGGGGGGAAGTCGGTGGAAGTAAAAGCTGTACTCAGGTCATTAAGAAGCATGACAGTGTGAAAGAGAGACAGCTTCTCTGAGGTGCCATCTGGGCGACCAAGAGCAATGGGCAGACAGTGGATGAAGACGAAACACTTCCTAGGGTCTGCAGGCCCTGCTGGGGATGGACAGGAGCACAGCAGGGCGCTGAATCCCTGCTCACTGGAAGGGAGGGGTGGACAACAGCTGGTCACACACAGGGCATCGGTAAAGGACCTCCTCCCGACTTTCCTATTCCCAAGTCTATGCCAAGCAAGGGGAGCACTGAGGGCCAGGAACCCCCCTGCCCCACATGGCTCCCCTCCCACCTCCCAGCGACTGGCCGGCCACAAGCCGGGAAGACCCCACCTCCCAGGCTGACCTGCCAGGAAGCAGGGGATACGCGCAGAGGGGTTGGTGAGGAGGCAGGGGTCCTCGTGCAGGGTGTCGAAGGGCAGCAGGGCGCGGCCGTTGTCCCTGAAGCGCTGGTTGACGGCCAGCAGCCCCAGATGGTTGGTCTGGTTGCGCAGCCGCAGGCCCAGGGAGACCTCGCTGCCGTACACCATGCTGGCGTCCACGAAGGAGGTGAGCGCATTGATCTGGTTGCGGACTTTGTTTCTGTTTTGTGGGCACGAGGGTGCGGATCGGAAGAACGGGATGCAGTCGCGCTGGTTCTTGATGCGGGGGTCATTGGGCGGGATCTGAGAGAGAAGGGGAACCGGTGACGCTGGGGCCCTCGCGGGCAAGCTCGTTCCTCTTGGCCAGCCCTGGCCACTCCAAAGCCGGGCGCGAAAGTCCCTCCTTCTTGGTTCCTGACCAGTCTGCGTGTCCTTAGCACTTTATGTCAAAGACTCACGAAAGACTGGAAACAGATGCGGTCCCAGAGCCTCGTTTTACAGATGACAAAGCTGAGGCTCCCAGAGCGGGAGAAAAGACTCACTTAGGTGAGAGGAGAGGTTAGAGCCAAGGCCTTGTGCTCCGATAATTTCACTGGAGGCTGCTGGTAAACAAAAGCCAGTACAAAGTGCAAATACAAACTGCAGTTCCGGGAAGTGCGGCCCCACGGTGCTGTCTAAGCGGAGCTGCCACTTGCTATCCCTCTCTAAAAGCCAGACGTGAAAGGTGCTGGGTGATGTGGGACTGGCTTCCGAGAGGGTCAGTTCGCCAGCGGCAGGAAGGCGGCCCTGCCTGCTCAGGGTTCGTGGATGTGTGCGGTGGACACGGTCTCCCATCTCCCCATCTCCCCAGCAGAGGCTCCCTGCACTTGCTCTTTTCTTCCACAGTGTCCCACACCATCCTTGCTTCAGCCTGAGCAAGCGCACACTGTCACACACCAGGCAGGAACGGCTGAGGGCGGCAGGCCCTTGGGCCACCCCAGGAAAGAGAGAAGGGCCAGAGCTAAGAGACCTGAAGTTTTCCCAGAGCAGAGGGCCAGAGGCTTCCCCTGTGGAGTCAAGACCACAGGTCAAGGCTAGTGTCAACGGCTTCCTGCTCCGGGAGGCCGGTGCTGCAGCTCTTGGCTCCCACCCACACCCCTCAGCATGCGCTGCAGGGGAGTGTATGCCGGGCCGTACATCCTGCCTTTGACTGACACTCCAGCTTCACAGACAGCTCCTATGTGGGTGCCCTAGGCTGCTGGGTCCCTGTCCCCTGTATCTCAGCCAGGGTGAGGCTCCAGAGGCTGGCTCAGGGTACCTTGATGGGGAAGCAGGGGGGCAGCTGAGCACAGGTCCTCTCGCAGTCAACGCCAGCAGTGAAGGCCACTTTGGCTGGGGACTCGGGCACGAAGTCCAAGTCATGGTCGATGAACTGGCCCCACTGCATGAACATGAGGGCCCGGCCGCGGTCGGAGGCCAGCCTCTCTCTGGGGAAGCGCACGATCTGGTTGGAGACAGCCCGGACCTGTGGGGAGACCGGTGAGTGTGGGACGTGGGCTCTTGGATGCTGCAAGGTGTCTGGGTTGGCCCTGGACTGGGGGTCACCAGGTCACCCCTGCTGGAGTTCTCTTCTCCCGCCCTCCCTTCTCCATCCCTACTTTGCCCCATGTCCTGTGTGACTGTCATTTCTAGGAGGGCGACCTCTGATTTGGCTCTGAGGATTCCAGGAGTAAAGAGAAGGATGGAGGCCCCGGGGGTTGACTCAGACCTCACCAGCTTGTCCAAAGAGATAAACAAATCAAAGGGATAGATTAATTTGTAAACAAATCAATCATTAGAAGATAGAACTGATGATAGCTTCGTGGACTGGTTGCTAGGTGATGGGTAATAAACGCAGCCTTGAAGAGATCGGTGGAAGGATACATGGGAAAAAATGAAAAAGTAGATGCTGAAAGAGGACAGATTGTCATATGTATGGTATGACATTATGGTATTTGCATTGCTGAATAGAAAATTGATAGATTAAAACAGTTTAGATCAAGAGATATAAAATATATAATAACTCTTCAGCAAGATATTTTGACACAAACTCTTTCAGAAAAAGACATTAGTAGACCCCCTCTTGGCTGTCTGTCTAAGCACTGTCTTTAATTTCCACGTCTGCTCTAGAGGGAGATTTAACTGCATTTTACACACGGAAAACAGAAACTCAGCTCTGTCGCGTGACGGGAGTCACCCAGCTAGTGGATTCAAGCCTGGATTGAGCCCGCCTGACTTGCAGCTACACTTTTATCCCCTTCGCTGGAGAGAGGTGCGCTTCCTCCAGAGACCCCAAGGCCACTCACGAGAGGGAGGAGGAAGCCGTTGCGCCTCCTGCCTGGTGTCCAGCCGAAGGGGAGCGACAACCTGTCCTCATACTCGGCTGGCAGCCAGCGGGCCAGGGCCTGGTTGGAGGCCCCCAGCAAGGGTCTCCTCCTGCGCCAGGGGGAGGGCAGAGTCAGCAGGGTTCAGACCCAGAGGCCCCCGTGTGAGGAGGAGGGTGGGTGAGGGACGGCCACCCCCAGGCAGGCGCGGCCCCTGCACCCTGCACCCACTTGTTGTTGCACCTCCCGGTGATGGTGCGATACTTGTTGCTGCACCTCTCGGCCTGGTCCTGCAGAGCGCAGCCACTGGCCTGGGACAGCAGCTGCAGCTGGGGTGCTGTTAGCACATCTGGGGCGGGACAGGGGGCAGGAGCCTGAGTGGAGGGGCCCAGCTCTTCCCTGAGCTCCTCTGTTTCATACCGTATCCCTTCACCCTCTCCCCAAGGCTCAGTGGCGAGCGCCGTACCAGTAACGTTGACGGTCCTGGATCCCTGGAGTTGTAATCTCTCCTCCAGCAACCCCAAGGTCACATGCATGTAGTCGGCAGCCTGAACGACTGTCCTGGTGGCTGCTACTGGTTGCTTGAAGTAGGACAGGAGATCCATGGGGCTGGCGGAGCCACTGCGCAGGCGCTGCTTGATGCTGCCAGAGAAGGGGTGGCAGTTGGAGAAAGGAGGAGCTCGGCCCAGCAGAGAGCCCCAGCCTGGAAGGCGGACAGTCAGGCCAGCAGACCAGGACGGCAGGCCCTCTTCCACAGGGCACTGCTCCACGATGCCAGGGCCAGGGTGAGGTGACCTTGACCAGAGCCCGTCCTCCTCGGCGGCCCCCTCCCCGTCCCCCAGGGCCCAGACCCAGACCTACCTCCTCTGAGTGTGATTATAGGCCGTGTCCACCAGCAGCTTGGCCTCTGCTATGCAGTCCCGAAGGACTGTGGTCTCTACTGCCTGGGAGGCGGCTGTTCAGAGGAAAGGGCGCTCAGGGTCCGGGGAGCTGTAGGGGACCCCAGATCCAGCTACTCCCCGGCTTGGCTGTCTGAGGGACTGTTATTATTACCTGGGGCGGATCCCTCACACGGCTGGGCCAGGAGTGAGGCCGCGAGCCCGGCCAGTGCCAGCACCAGCGCCATCTCTGCCGTGGGGTCCCCAGCCGCAGCGGGTCACTCTGTTCGCACCAGCTGCCAGCACACGGTGGCCACCTGCTCCCTGTCGCCCCAGGAGGCCCCGCTGACCGCCCACCTCCTGCTCTTCTCTGGAAATAGCGGGGAAGGCGCCTTTATAGTCCACACGGGGTGGACCCCAGAAGCCCAGCCTCATGGGGCGGAGCTCTGGAACTTCTCTTTTGTGTTCAGGGCAGTTGGGAGACGGACACCCCACACCCCACATTCCCCTCGCCAGCCTGCAGGGGTGCTCCCTTCCTGCTCACACATGCGGCCCTAACTTCCCTGGCTGCTCTGAGTTCACCGATGTGTTCCCAGGACAGGGCAGTGCCTAGAGCACAGGCTTTGCCCATGTCTGGGGGGCCGAGAGGCCGTGTGCCTGAGAAGAGGACGGGCCTGGACCTAACTAGCCGTATGGCCTTGGTCAAGTCACTTCTCTCTTGGCCTCAGTTCCCACATCCCCAAGATGGGACTTGGGCCAGATGAAGGGAAAGGCTGCTCTCCTCTGCCAACAGGGCAGAGCTGGGGTCCGCCTTACTTACGGTAGTTTCCCTTCATGCCCCAGCGCCAGGCCAGGCATGCGGCAGGTGCTCAGCATGCCTGTTGCATGAATGCCCGGCCTAGGCGCTCTGACTTGGCCCCTCCCCGTACTCCTTGACCCTATCAGCTCTCCAGGAATCATCTCCAGGAGATGCCTGAGTCTGGGCCTGGAAGTGAAGATGATGGGGCGACCTCATGGAGCCACTTGGGGAACACAGTGACATGTCACGGGTGAAGCAGCCGCAGAGCAGCGGCGGGCCCTGCCCTGGGCTCAGTGCCTCCCCATGTGTCTGCGCACCTGGCTATCTGAGTTCCTGGCGTCAATTCTGACATCCTGTTGGGTGGTCACAGGAGCTTCCTTAGAGAGTCCAGTGGGCTCAGGCCGGTCCGCCCTTGAGCCTGACTGCCGCCACCTGTGCAGCCTCGAGGACGCCCCCATCCCCACGCGTAGGGGTAGAGCACCCCTCAGCTCCCTCCACCGCATGAGCCATGCTCTCCTCGCTTCCAGCCGCGCCTGGTCTGCTCCTCCCTCCGTGCACAGTCCCAGAATCTCCCCTGCCACAACTTGCCGCCTGCCTGGCCTCACCCCCTCGTCCAGTGGGCGTGTGCAGGCATGCCCTCCCCCAGCAGACCTTGTGCCTGGTCTGCACCTCTCACCCCTGCGCCTCCCTCATCTCTGCCCCCACCCTCCTGCGCCCCCTCCTCCCGCACCAGGGCCAGGCTGGCAGTTGCTCTTGAAACAGCCCCTTTCACAAGCTCCAGCTCAGGTCTGGGCGCTGCTCCTCTTATCTTCCCCTCTTCCGCAGGGCCCCTCGCCCCGCATGGAGGCCTGATCGGAGGTCACTCTGTAGCCACTGGAAGCACACTGGGCTCCTTGCAGCTCACCCTCTTAGGCAATTTTGGACAAATCCTACCGTTCTCTGGACCTCAGCTGGGGACGTCCAGCCCCGGCTCCCTGGGTCCCCTCCTCACGTTGAGCGGCCGTGCCAACTGCCAGAGCTGGGGCGGTGGAATGACAGCGATGAGGAGAGGCCTCGAGGGCTCTCCCGGGTGGGACCTGCCCCTGGCTGGCCGTGACCTTTGTTATGGGCAGGCCCGGGCCTGGGAGTCCCGCCATGTCCTGCCTCTCCGTGGTCAACTTGAGCATCTGCCTTTTCTCTGTGGGCAGGGCCAACCACACCTGGAGACCAAAGGAGGGATGTGGGCCAGGGCCGCTCACCCCACACGTTCCCCGAGGGCTTCTCGGGGCGCCCTTGGGGCCTCACTGGAAGAATTTCAGGTTTTCCTTGTAGTTAGTTGTTGATGGGTGGCAACAGAGAGTGTGCATTTTTTTTGATGCCTCCTCCTGTACACACAAAATTATTATGCTTTCAGCAATAATCTCTAAATGAAACAAATAATAATAATGGTTAGAAAGAAGGGTGTGAATGTTCTCTCTCATTAAACTTTGTACATGTCATCATGTCAGCAAAAATATAAAAATGAAATATGACAGTATAAAAACTAAAAGATAATGGATTAGTACTTTTTTAAGGTTTATTTATTTATTCATACAGAACTGGGGTA
>NW_004567118.1:12943020-12961954 GCF_000260355.1 Condylura cristata | reverse complement strand
AGTGTGAGCCTTGAAGGACTTGGTGCTTCTGGTCGCCTTCAAGCCACCCCCTTGCTGACTCGACCTTCCCTGCAGCTTGTCCTAGGGGAAGGAGCTTGTGGGCTCAAAAACTCTGGCTCCTGTCTGTCTCCCCTCTCCCTCTCTCTTCATCATCACCTTTCTAAACCCACTGGCTTTCACCCTCCTAAAATGGTCTCTTGTGGGCCCTCCCTGGTGGCGCAGCAGGTTAAAGCGCAGCACTAAGAAGCTAAAGCCACTGCAGCATGAGCTCGATCCCCGCCTGCCCTGGAGGCACAGCAGACCTCTCCTGGCCTGCCCGCTGCTCCCCTCCACAGTGTGCTTGTCAGTCGGCCTGTTCTGCTCCCCGCTCTGTCTCTGGTGAATCCTCTTACCGCTCCTGCACCTCTGGCCTGTACCCCAGCTCTGTATGCATCAATAAATAAATCTTTAAAAACAAAAAAGATCTCTTGTGGCTTGATGAGCCAATACTGACCCCAAAGCCTTTCCTCACCTGCATTCCTGGCCACAACTTGGGTGTTGGGTCTTTCTGCTCCTTACTTTTATAACTGCACATCTGTCAGGACCTGGTGCCCTTGATCTAGGGCATCGTTTCCCTACCAGGGACAGTCAGCCGTGATCAGTGGCTATTCTTGCAGACCTGACCCTGCCAGACTGAGGCCCAGTGCCGGACCCTGAGGGAGGCTTCCCGCCCTGAGATCGCTCAGCAGCGATACCCGAGACCCTTCCTTCCCGCCTTCCTGTGGCCATCTCAAAACCTCAAGATTCTGCAACCACTTTCACAAGAACGGTCTGTTAGCGGTGCTGGAGCCACTGGCCACAGGCCTGATTGGATCTCTTTATCTGCTCACCTCCAACTGCCTGCAGAGACACCTGCGTGGAGCAGCCTGGGGGCCTGCTCTTCTTCCCTGGGAATCCTGAGAATGGAGGCCCTTGGCCCTATTCTCAGGATGAGGGAGCGCAAAGGAGAAAGGGTGGACTCACCCTGCGAGGCCCCACACTGCAGGACCCAGGCTGGTTGGGAGTGTGTGCAGGTGTGTAGGTGTGTGCTTCAGAGCTGAGGATTCTTCTGAGACAGGCAGCTTTAAGTGTTTTTGTTTTAGTAAGGCTGTAAAGAACTCATTGTGGGATCTGGAGAGCTGGCCGAGGGACCCATCACCATGGCTGTGTGACCTTGAGCAAGGGCTTGACCTCTCTGATCTATCAGTAAAGGGCAGCAACAGCCGCAAATACTCTGGAGGCAGAAAGGGGCTCTGGTGAGCTCTTGAGAGACACACAGGTCCAGGCCAGCAGGTCCCTGAGGCAATTCCCACCCTGCTCCCCCTCTTCTGTTCCCTCACCTGATATGAAAACTGCACTTCGCTCCTCCATCAGGCAGAACCCCCAGGGATTGGGGGATGGGGAGGCAGATCAAGGGCTCATGGGCAGAGCCACTCTGAGCCAGTAAGAGGGCTCAGCGGGGCCAATACCCGCAGGGCGCTGCCACTTGTGGGGTGACAGCCGCCTCTGGGGCCGGCTCCAGCGGGAGGGCTGCAGCTGGCAGGTGGCTGATGATCACGTCTTGGGTTTGCCAGTCCCTGCTGCATTCTGTGTTTTACTACATGCACCTGAGTCTTCACAACAAACTTATAGGGCAGGAACTGCCACCTGGGACCTACTTTGATTTGATGTAGAGAGAAAACAACAGGTCACAGCCCAGGGCCAAGATCTCAGCCTGGATGTGAATCTACCAGCCTCAGCTTCTCCCCAGGCTCCAAGGGCACGGTGTGGCCAGGGGCTGGACAGGTGCCCTGGCCTGAGCGGCCACCCTGATGGCCTCTAAGTGGGACTTGAGGGGAATCTGCTAGGTCACACTGGCTGCCCCATCTGCACCCACCCCTGTGTCCCCCTGGTGAGGCTTCCGTGGAAGGAGAAGGGAGGGGAAGGCAGAAGCCACCCTGCAGTAAGGGGTAAGGGCTGGGTCCCAAGAGGGAAGAGTGCACCCCACTTTAGCCCTTTTGGGCTGCCCATTCTCACCACAAGAAAGTGTCCACATGCACCCTGGCATCTCAAAACATCTAGAAAGAATGAGTACTTGGAGGCTGTAGGAATTTAGAAACCCTGTTGAACTCAATCATCTCTTGCCTGCGCGAATTTGGAAGATTCGAAATTGTAAGCAATGACTGAAGAGATTATGCAAGTCTTACCACCAACATGACCCCTGTCACCCAACTGCCCACCGTCCCACTGTTATAGTCGACCCATAAGCCTCCCCTGTAAACCAGCCCCAGCTAGGTGGTGAGGAGGAGGGTAAGAGAGCTCAGTGGGCCCAAGCGCTCAGCAGCGGTGAGGTGACTTGAGTTGGCACTCAGTGTTAAGGGCAGAAAGCCCTTTGTGCTAGGCAAGGGCTGTTCTCTCTGTTCTAGTCCCACCTCCACAAAGTAGTGTTCTGATAGGCTCAGGGAGCAAGGCAAGTCTCCTCCAACCAAGCTCCTCCTCCTGGAGCCTCCTTGGAAGGCGCAGTAGCCCACCACGGACCACCCCTACTTGATGCTGCCTGCGCCCCCAGAGTGATCTGTCCTGGAACTTTGCTTTGTGTCCATCTGGGCTGTGGTGATGGTTCTGAATTTAGGTCTCGTGGCCTCAAATCCAAAACAGACACAGGACTGGTTATTCCAGATGGAGCTAGGTGCTTCCTGCACCCCAGTGCACCTCTCCCACGCTGCCCAGTCTGAGAGCTTATTGCCCACTCCACACAGAAGTTGGAGAAGTCTGTCTTCAAGGACTACTGTGGGGCTTACAGTGTTACTTGGTTCAGCAAATAGTTATCGAGCGCCTTCACGATCCAGGGCCTGTACTGTGCGTGAGGGCGATGGTGGTCACAAAACCAGGCATCTAACAGGGAAAAGACACAATACACATTCCCCTGATGCAGGTCTGCAGGTGGGCAAAGCCCCAGGTAGATCCTCTTACAATTGCTAGAGTACTTCACACCGTCTAGTGTTAGGAGACTTGCCCAAGGTTTAGCTAGTGAATGCAGGAACTTGAGCCTGAGTCCACTTCACCAGCTCCAAGTCACATTTTTTTTTTTTTGAGATTTATTTATTGATGCATATAGAACTGGGGTACAGGCCAGAGGTGTGAGGGCAGTGAGAGGTTTCATCAGAGACAGAGTGAGGAGCAGAAAAGGCAAAATGACAAAGTACACTCTGAGGGGAAGAGTCGGCGGGTCAGGAGAGGTCTGCCGCGCCGTGTGGGTCAGCTCTGGGGTTGAGGATTGAACTTTTGCTGAAGCAGCTGTGGCCGGCTTGCGGTATTGCATCCTAACCCATTGCGCCGCCAGGGAGGGCCCCTAGTCACATTCTTAACCCAGCACACAAGACACCATCTCTGCGTACTGTTACCTGTGCAGAGTGAGGGAGCTTGCCAGGCTCCTTGTCTAACCGTTCACATCCTGCTCCCTCACAGGAAACTCGAATCTCCTCTCATTTCCGATGCTAACTCTTCCCCACGTTCTCAGGATCCCCTTTCTGTCATACACCCCCATACACACCAGGTCTACAGAGGCCAG
Source organism: Condylura cristata (assembly GCF_000260355.1). Classification (NCBI taxonomy): domain Eukaryota; kingdom Metazoa; phylum Chordata; class Mammalia; order Eulipotyphla; family Talpidae; genus Condylura; species Condylura cristata. The sequence continues at coordinate 12,958,386 of NW_004567118.1, read as the reverse complement.
AGTCGTGGGGGCAACCTGCCTGGCAGTAGCTCTGACGTAGTTTACAGTGGCCCAGGCCTGGTACTTGTATAAAACATGACTACTCAGTTTTACTATTGTTCCTAAATTCTCCACAGAAAAAGAACTCCCTTGTGGTGTGCATGCACACCCCCCACGCCAGCCTGTCGCTGCTAATCTCCTGCACCCACGAGCTGCAGGAGACGTGGTGGGAGGTGGGTAGGAGGCATCGTCCTGGGGGCTCCGGTTCTCTTCCCTCCACCTTTCTGCCTCAGCATCCCAGCTCCGGCCTCTGCTGGGCAGCCACGGCCAAAATTGGCCTGTCAGGGCACCTTCATCCTCAGCCTCCTGGCCTCTCTTTCCAGGGTTTAGCCAAAATAAAGTCCATTTCTCTAAGAACCTAGGATTAAAGAAGACAAATTAGAGAAAAAGAGTCGATAACAGATACTCAGTAGTTACTTGTTTAGTGACTGACTAAAACCCTCAAGGTCTAATTTAACTTATGGGAAGATGGTTGGCCAGTGCCACTCAGTGAGTGCCTTGCTTGTTCTTTACACAGAGGACAGGTCTAGCAAGTCTGTCTACCCACATGCTCCTTCATCCACAGTTCCTGCCAAAGAGGTGGCCCAGAGAGCTCCTGTCACATGACCGTGTAGCCTCAGCTACTTGGCACTCGTGGCCTGACCTCAGCCAACCACAGGACTTTGTAATTCATCGCTGAAAGACTGAGAGAGTTGACTATGAGGGCAGGATGGAAAGGTGGGGCCTGTGGGGATCCCCATATAAGCCATGTGTGGGTGACTACATGGGCAGGGAAGGAGAGAGGGACATGATCTGTGTCAACTCCAGCACTGATTTATTCCCATGATACCCAGCTCTACCTAACTTTAGGGAGACGCTTATGCCCATACAATAAATCCCTATTTTTATTTAAGCTCGTTGGGGTCATAGCCACTGTCATCAACCAGTTCCTTCTCTTCCGTTCGACCACACAATCTGACCCCAAAACCCAAGTTTGTTAGCTGTGGAAAGATAAAATGGGTGAATGGCAAAGAGGTCCAGGCAGAGGGAAAGCAAAGCTCATTAGTGACTTGGATAGAAAAACAGAAACAAAAACAAAAAAAAAGCTGAGATGAATATAAAGACTAAACTGGAAGAAACCAATGTTGGGGGAAAGAGGGAAAGCAGATAGAATGGTAACAGAATTAGCAAACTGTTACAGAGGACTTTTTATGCATAAAGGATTGTGCTAGAAACCAAATGCATGTTTACAAATATGAATGCACCAAAAAAAAAAAAAATGAATGGATTGTCCCATTCCTGTTTGCAGGGAGGAATGAGTCTGAAAATGGCAGTGGGGAGGAAGTCACAGTAGGAGTCTTACAGATATGACCCAAATTTTACGGTCACTCTCTGCTATTTGTGTCGCCTGTGGGCACACTTCCTGGCACCGGTAGAGTTCAGTCCGCATCCTCTCCAGGCTTCCCTCACAGCACGTAGGAATTTCTACCCTTCTGTAAAGCAAAACTCAATTGGTGAAAGAAATGTCAGGGACAGTAATAACAATATCCTTACATCAGCTTGTGCTTTGCAAAATATCCTTATTCAGCATTCATTTGAATCTTTTAAAAATTTGTGAGATTATTGGGACATCTTGCTTCATGCCAGTGGTGAGAACCATGTGAGACCAGTGGCTCAAACACGTCACCAGGTTGGCAGGTTACAATCAAGGGCTCAGGGTCTGGGGCTATGTCTAACCCTTTGAATAACCCTTCCCAGGGGTGTTGGGAAGAGAAGTCAGACATCTAAAATAGAGTTGCTTTTGCTGGAAAAATCCCCTCCCTCCTCGCAGACACATTATCTACCAGGAGGGAAGAGCGTGGCTGCCACGGCCCTGAGAAGCTTCTCTGCGGGGAGCTTAGAGCACTTTATCCAAAACCTCACACACCGGAAGGCCCTTTTCTTGTTTCCTAAAAGTCAGTATAAGTTGTTTAATTTCAAGACTCATTCACCTCTACAATGACCTCACAGCGTACCAATAAGCAGATGTGGTGTCTCTTCACTTCACAAATGAAAAATGGAGCCACATCACTCGCTTCTACCAGCCAGCCGGCGCCTCCCTAGTCTCTTCAGTGCCGCCTGCATCTCCTGGTTCCGCAGGGTGTAGATCATGGGGTTGAGCATGGGGGTCATGACTGTGTGGCTGATCGACACAGCCTTGTCCAGAGAGAAGGGGGTGAAGGGCCGGGCATAAAGGTAAATGCTTGGAATGAAGATCATCGACACCACAATGATGTGGGAAATACAGGTAGAAGCCGCCTTCCTCCTGGCCTGCTCTGAGTGGGACCTGAGCATCACCAGGATGATGGAGTAGGAGGCCAGGAGCAGTATGAACCAGATGACGTCCAGCATCCCGCTGTTGCAGATCATGAGGAACTCCAGGACGGAGGTGTCAGTGCAGGCCAGTCTCAGCACTTGTGGGACATCACAGTAGAAGTTATCCAGGATGTGGGGGCCACAAAATGGCAATGGGAGCATCAGCACCAGTTGGGTGATGGAGTGGATGAAGCCCCCCATCCAGGCTGTCACCACCAGCCCCACACAGAGCTGAGTGTTCATGATGGTGACATAGTGGAGGGGCCGGGAGATGGCCACCAGGCGGTCATAAGCCATCACAGACAGGAAGAAGACCATGGCACCTCCCAGAAAGTGGAAGAAGAAGAGCTGGGTCATGCAGCCCTGGTAGGAGATGGTCTTCTTCTCAGAGAGGAAGTCCATCAGCATCTTTGGGGCAGTGACTGACGAGAAACAGAGGTCTATGATAGCCAGGTTTCTCAGCAGAAAGTACATGGGTGTGTGGAGCTTGAAGTCTGAGGTCACTGTGACCACAATTAGGAGATTTCCCACTACAGTGGTGGTGTACACAAACAGGAACACCACAAACAGGAAAACCTGGAGCTCTGGAGTCTGTGAGAGACCCAGGAAAACAAACTCTGATACCCAGGTCAGGTTTCCTGGCTCCATGGTGTCCTCTCCATGCACCTAAAGAAAATGAACCAGACATAGACGCGTGAAAGTCACTACTAGTCCTTCTAGGACACTGGACCTCAGAACGGAGATTGTCCAGATACTCAGGATGGACACCCTCATGTAGTCCTTGGCAGAGCTGTGATTCAATGGCCTCTTATGATTCTGCTGATCCTAACAGTATGTTGGGACATAGTTTTGTTACTTGCAGCTCTGCATTCTTATACAAGGTCAGAACTGCTCTTCAGAAACAGCCAATCACTCATAGGAGTCAAGTTGCCTTTCAAATCAATAAAGAGCAGAAAGCTTGATGACTGTGGGAGGCATCACGAGGAATGACCGGGAATGCCTGGGGGCGGGGGGGGCGCTGATGACAGATGCAGAAAACATACTCCCAAATTATACATCACAAAGTATGACTGGGAAAGCCCGGGGGTCAGGGAAGGAGGGAGACAGGGTGCTGACCCATGTATGACAAGGGACCCCAGAAGTTGATCAATGGAATGCCAGGAACCCTGACCAGGGAACTAGGCTTGATCTCATTACAATGCTGAGACATGAGCAGATGAGAAGTGCCTGGGGGCAGACTCACGACCCCTAAAACTAGATGACAGTCCCACCCTTCTCCTTTTCCTGTTTCCTATTTCTCCTTACAACTGATGCTATAGGATTATTTTATCAATAAAAAGGCCAGGATCTTGCTCCTAGCAGTATCCTGCCTCATGCTCCACAACTCCTGTTTCTCTCTCTGTGTGGTGTTGCCCCATGCAGCAGCCTTCTCTCGGGGGAATTAAGCTTATGAGCTACCTTAATGCCACCCAGAGACAGAAGCAGCTTGCCTGTCAGAGTCTGTAACACTGCACATCTGAGAAGACACGTGGAGTCCAGGACCGGTCAAACTTCAGATCTTCTGTTTCCTCGAGGTTAGACCTTGAGTAAGTCATTTAATTGCTTTGAGTCTGTTTCCACATCTACAAGGTGGAAATAAAAGCATTTTCTGAGCACTTAAGGAGAATGACACATGTACATTCCCTGGAACAGCACCTACAGTAGAAATCATCATCACTCTCCTCTGTGGCGTGTCCTGCTCACAGACAGCCTCCCTTGTCAGTCTCCAATAACTTTTTCTACCCATCATTCTTCATGCAACATGAACATACCATGATCTTTTCCTGTAATTCACCGGTAAGTCCCAGAGCGCATATCTGGAAGTCCAACGCTTTTGTGCCCTCAGTGACTGTTTGCTCTTGCTCAGTACTTACTAAAACCCGGCGTTAACTGCGAGGTAGGTGCATAGCTCAGGGCATGCAATCCATGCAGAGGGGCCCTTGGACTCAGCAGGGTACCCAGAACGCCCGGGTTCTCTCCACCCACCTGTATAGGTAGCCTCTTATGGGGTGAGGCTCCCCAGAACATATGTGAAGGGGTAAGAACATGTCATTAGATCAAAAAATAGAGGTGAACTTATTGTTTGCAGAAGACTGTGAGCTCTTCTGAACGAACAATAATTTGGAAGATGATTTTGAACCCAAGGGAAGAAGAGAAGGAACAGAAGGAAAAGAAATGGAAAGAGATGAAGAATTTGAAGGGAGATGATAAGAAAGGGAGATGGGGAAATACAACACAAGGAGATAAGGAAAGTAGGGGCAGGGGAGAGGAGCCCAGGGTGGACGAGACAGAGGCTGACTGGGCAAGAAGAGGATCTCCCTCCCCCTGCCCTGTGCTGATGGCTCATCCTGCCTCACATGACTTCTGCAATCTATAGTCACTGATGACCTTTCTCTTCTTGTCTTTCTCTTCCATTTATGTCCACTCCAGCCTGCCCTTCACACAGCTGTCCTGGAGACCTCTCACTGATCCGATCCCGTTCCTCTTTCATTTGCATTCTTGTAGCGAATGACACTCACTAGTGGTGGGGGGTGGCATGCTGGTTGCCAGGCCCCTTCCCCATACCTTGCCCTCTGGCTCTCTTTATCTGACCGCTTCCAAGCTACATTTAATAGTAAACAAGTGACCTCACAAGTAAACTCTCAGAATTCTGGGAACCATACTAGCAAATGGAACAAACTCCAAGAGGTGGTCATTGCTACCTGGCAATCTAAGGTGTCCTGGACTGGCCATGGGAGCAGACAGAAGGAGGAAGGCAGTCTTGCAGGGGTGAGCTTAAACCTGTGGAATCTAAGGCGGTCTCCAGGTAAACAGAAGAATCACATTGAGGGGTTGAGTTGTAGCACGTCCAGCTGCTGTCACAAAGAAATCTTAGTGATGGAACCACCTCCACCCACTCACCTCACATAGCATCGGATTTAGGACTAAGATCTTTTTGGTCACATTATTATTCCTTTTGTAACAGGATGGTCCCCAGGAAAAGGGGAGGTTCCAGGTCCCCTGTCCCACCTTGCCGTGGCCAATCCCTTTTGGGTGGACTTTTACCCACAAGGGGACGGGTAACTTTGGGTGTTTGATTTAGTATCTTAGGATCTTTGGTTGTCTTTGCTGTATTGCACACTAATTGTATTAAAGTTCCTTTCCATTAAAGGTCTGATATGTTTTTTTCTTGATGCAGTGATTGACAGACCCTATTTAGAGTGGGCAGGTTTGGGGGTTCTGGGGTGCCCCTCTCCCTGCCCCATAACACTTTCACTATTTCTGCTAAGCAGAATGAATTCTCCATTTCTCTGAGTTCTTCTAATATTTTTCAAATACTGTTGTTATGGTGTTATCATTCATCTCTACCAGATTCTCTTCTCAACTAACTACACCTCAATTTCTCATCTGCAGTAGCCCCAGAACTTGAAATAATGACTTTGACATAGCACATGCTCAATAAATGTTATCAAATGAATGTGTTGAGAAGGTAATTGATCATATGGCCTTCACTCTTTAGAGTATTTTAGGGACTTTCCTTATCCCATGTCTGATACCGCAAGGCAACTTCTATGCTTGGTTGCTAAAATTACTGGTTTTTACACGCAAGCTAAATAAGCTATTTTTTAACAGCACATCTGACTTGATTATTCCCAATTCTCTCCCCACTTTCTGGAATGACCACTGCTAAGGCTACTGCTGTGAATGTTTCCCTGCCCCCAAGAGATGTTTTCAACACCCTAGATTACAGTTATAGCTGACCTGTTCGCTGGAAACTCTTACCTTCTTCAGCCTGAGTGGGAGAGAAGGCATTCAGGTCTTCATCTTTCTGGAGGGTCTCCTCCGAAGGCCTCACAATGTCCTTGTCCCTGGTCTCACCTCACACACACTGCTGATGGACCTGGCCTAGGGGGTTGGGGGAGAGGCGCCATATCCTCTGGGAGAAATTACTGGCCTGGGCTTAGGAACAGCTGGTCCCCATGGTGGGAAAGGGAGCAATGGGAGTTGTTAAAAGTTTCTAAGTCTGCCAAAAATACTTTCTATTGAGAGGTCTGCCTTGGGGGCAAAACCCCCACCAACGACCTTGAAACTGTAGAGATAGGAAATACAGGATTAGCAGGTCAGAGTGCCTTCTGAGATTTTTAGAAAGCCCCATATCTTCGTGCTATGGTGCATTTTGCATTACCTGAAAAGCGTGTTAAAATTCAAAAGCTCCATACAGCAGTTTTGATGTAATAGGTCTTAGATGGAGCTAGAAATTTGAATCATTGACTTCAAATTTCAAGTTCTCTGTCAACATGACAGTTCCCCCTCACAGCATCATCAAACAACTGCTTTGATATCTTATATTAAAATTTGAATTGATCTTAATGTGGGAATATCGTACATGGGTAAATGTTTGTATATGCCACTGGAAACCAAAACCCTGTTGAAGTCTTTTGTTTTGCAATCATGATACCAAACACCAGCCTCAGTTTCCCCCAGCCTATACAAGGAAACAGTTTGAGAAGGAAAGTAGTGTTAGGGTCCGAGAACTCGATTACCGTGAAAGACAGAGCGTCACACAAGAATGCAATTCGCAAAGTAGAGTTTATTGGGCTGGCTAGCCAGGGTCAAGCCGTTCCCTGCCGGACACGCAGGATTCAGGCAAGACCCCGACCAAAGAAAAGTCAGGAAATATATTGGCCTTGTTGGCTGTTACATACGTCAGAGCCCACGCAAATTCAACTTAGCAAATGGATTCAAGGATTAACAGACATCACAGCCTGGGTCACAGTTCAACCACCCAATGACAGGTTTCCAGGAATAGATGTCTTATTTCCTGGTGCCTCAGATCCAATCAGCCTGGGCCACACCATTTCCATTATCCAATCAATTTTAAATGTACATTGTCCTTCTTCAACCTATCCTGAATTCCGGGGGGTGGGATGAGGGGGTGGGTACTTGCCTGGGCTAATCTAGTTTTGCTCAGTCCTGCGTTACTTCCTCCATTCCTTCAGTAGTTTAATTTGTCAATGTGAAGAGGGCTGTAGACTCATGTCTGCAAGACCACTGCCCTGCTCTCTGGCAGGGTGTAGGGGTATTCCTACAAAGGAGCTTTTCAAAAGGGAAATGGGAAAGGGCTGCCATGGCCTTTTGATGCAGAACTCTGGAGATTGGCAAGGGTCAGCTTTGTTAACCCCGTGATTTTAGTTCCCATATTATGTTTAGGAACATTCTTTCTTTTTCTTAGACTGCAGAAAGATAAACTTGTTAAGCAAAGAAGCTTGTTTAAGATTGCTTCCTTTTGTATCTGGTAGGACAGGTACTGCACCCATCAGCCCCCAAGTTGACTTTTCCCACGCATATCCAAGTCCATTACTACATACGTGGTACTTTTCACATATGAATTGCGACTCAATAAAGTACTTTTCACATAAGGACTTGTACAGGAAGCACATATATTTTCTTTTATGAGAAACTGTTTAGAATTAGAATTAATTGACTTTATAACCTTGATGTGCTACAAAATCTGTGATTTCTTAGGTGAGGTCTTGGTTCTCATGAGATATTCATGATCCTAGTTTTTGCATTGCAATTTATTTATATTTAGCAAAATAAAGTTCTTCTGGCATGTAAGAACACTGTGTTCATTCACATACAACAAATATAGATTTTAAAATACTAATTCTTCCCAATATTTAAAGTTTCAGCCGATTTTAAAGCCCATTTTCCAAAATGGCTGACCAATTTACATTCCCACCAACAGTGTAAAGGACTCAGCTTACTCTTCCTCCTCAACAAAAATTGTTGATCGTGGTCTTTCTGATGTCAGCTATTCTCACAGGTATGAGATGATATCTCATTGTTGTTTTTATCTTCATTTCTTTAATAAAACATGATGATAAGCATCCTTTTACATGTCTGTTGGTCATCTGTTTATCTTCTCTGCAAAAGCAGCTACTCAGATCCTCCACTTGTTTCTTATTGGGCTGCTGGATTTTCTCCTGTTAAATTGGTGCATTCTTCATATACCTTGAATATCAATCTTCTACCGAATGTGCAACATGCAAGTGTTTTCTCCTACTCAATAGCCTGCCATTTTAAACTGCTGCTATTCTTCTGTTGTGCAAATTCTCAATTTGATGCAGGCCCAATTGTTCATTTTGCTTTTAATTCCCCTGTGGCTGGGGTTGAGTCCCCCAGGACATCTTTGTCACTGATGTTATGGGATGTATCACCTTGGTTTCTTACATGTATTTTATAGTTGGGGTCTTACCTTCAAATCTTTAACTCATTTTAAATTGATTTTTGTGTGTGGAACTAGCGAATGATCCAGTTTCGTTCTTTTACAGTCCAGTTTTCCAAAGACCATTTGTGAAAGAGATTTTTCCTCTCTCCATTATATGGTTGTGGCTCCTTTGTCATAAAACAGGTTTTAACATATGTATAGATCCCTGTGTCTATTTTTATTTCAATACTTTATTGTTTTAGTTGCTGTTGCTTTATAATATAGTTTAAACACAAGTTAAAAAAAAAAAAAAGAAACCTGAAAATATCAGCTGTTTGATGTATGTGAACCCAGGTGCCAAACTCCTGGTGAGCATGTGATTTGGTACAACAACTTCGGAAAACAATTTGGCAATCTTCCATAAAGTTAAACTTTCAGGATCTGGAGATTTGGCAATTCTACTTCAAAGTATAAAACCCATGGCAACTAGAGGCAAGTAGAGGAATATTCAAAATAACACTGTTGCAAGAATAAAAAATGGATACAACCCAGATAAGCTTATTCTCCCAGTAGAAATTATATAGCAGTGCAAATGAATAAACTATACAGTCAAATAGAACAATTTTTGGAGATTAGAAACAGTGAGTGAATGAAACAATTCTCTGAGTATTACGTAAGGTATATTTTATAAGCTCAAATAACAAAGCAAAACAATATACTGAACATGTAAAATGTGATGAAACTGCTTTTACAAGCAATGGAATAATAAATACAAAACCCAAGGATGTGGCTTCATTTGGGACTTTCATTGGACCATGAACATGATGAGAAGGACCCCCTGGAAAGGATCAGCTATCGGTAACTTCTGGTTCTCGAATAGAGCATTCAAACAATGTAATATAACTTTTATAATTTACATGTGTTTTACACATAATTTTTGTAACAATTTTACTACCTTAAAAATGTAAAGAGAAAAATAGGATTGATTTCAAATTTGAAAACTATCAAAAAGACTAACGGGGAAAAAAGCTATATTGTTTACCCAATGCTTTTTCACACAACGTTTTTTTGATTCTGAATATAAATCTGGGAGGTTGGGGTAAGATTGTTCTAAACAAACTAAACTAAACAATTCTATTGAGAAAGAAGCCCCAAGATTAAGTTGGGTCTCCTGCCCCATCTGAGGCCACCAGTTTAGTAGGTGATGGGTCAGGGCTTCTAATTTAAGCCTTAAACTCTACAACCTGTGCTGTTTCCAACAAGTGGATCTCACACCGAAACAGGGTATTCTGAAAAGAGGTCGAAATCTTAACAACTGAACAACCTTTACTCTGCTGTCATCATAGTGGAAACTGACCATCAAAAAGGCAGAAGAGAGATGGAAAAAGGCACAAAATGATGTAAAAATAAACTATTACATTAAATTAAAAAAAAAAAGTCAGAAAAGAGGGCTCTCCCTGGTGGCGCAATGGATTAATGCATTATAAAGCTCTCTGAAGCCACTGCAGCACAAGTTTTATCCCTGGCCAGGTAGCTGACCCAAATGGAGCAGCAGACCTCTCCTGACCTGCCCACTGCTCCCCTCAGCAGTGTATTTCTGTAGCTCTGCCTGTTCTGCTCCTCACTCTGTCTCTGGCGAATCCTCTCACCCACCACACCTCTGGCCTATACCCCAGTTCTGTAAGCATAAATAAATAAATCTTTAAAAAAAAAAAAAAGGAAGAGGGGATAGCGTTCAAGGGACCATGAGAACATCGCTTTTGTCATAGACTGTTCCAATCTCCCATTATAAACAAAAATAAGGATATTTTCCCTTTTCCTAAAAATCTGAGTAAGTTGCTTAGTTTCAAAACACATTCACTTCTGTAACAACTCTCACGCCATCTCTAAGATAAAGAGACCAGCTACTGTGACTCTCTTTGCTTGACTGATGGGAAACAGAGCCAAAGGGCAGTAACGTACCCATGTCACTCGATTCTACCAGCCAGCCGGCGCCTCCCTAGTCTCTTCAGTGCCGCCTGCATCTCCTGGTTCCGCAGGGTGTAGATCATAGGGTTGAGCATGGGGGTCATGACTGTGTGGCTGATCGACACAGCCTTGTCCAGAGAGAAGGAGACAAAGGGCCGGGCATAGAGGTAAATGCTTGGAATAAACACCATCGACACCACGATGATGTGGGTGGTACAGGTGGAAGCCGCCTTCCTCCTGGCCTGCTCTGAGTGGGACCTGAGCATCACCAGGATGATGGAGTAGGAGACCAGGAGCAGTATGAACCAGATGACGTCCAGCATCCCGCTGTTGCAGATCATGAGGAACTCCAGGATGGAGGTGTCAGTGCAGGCCAGTCTCAGCACTTGTGGGACATCACAGTAGAAGTTATCCAGGATGTTGGGGCCACAAAATGGCAATGGGAGCATCAGCACCAGTTGGGTGATGGAGTGGACAAAACCCACCATCCAGGCTGTCACCACCAGCCCCACACAGAGCTGAGTGTTCATGATGGTGACATAGTGGAGGGGCCGGGAGATGGCCACCAGGCGGTCATAAGCCATCACAGACAGGAAGAAGACCATGGCACCTCCCAGAAAGTGGAAGAAGAAGAGCTGGGCCATGCAGCCTTGGTAGGAGATGGTCTTCTTCTCAGAGAGGAAGTCCATCAGCATCTTTGGGGCAGTGACTGACGAGAAACAGAGGTCTAAGATAGCCAGGTTTCTCAGCAGGAAGTACATGGGTGTGTGGAGCTTGGAGTCTGAGGTCACTGTGACCACAATTAAGAGATTTCCCACAACAGTGGTGGTGTACACAAACAGGAACACCACAAATAGGAAAACCTGGAGCTCCCACATCCGTGAGAACCCCAGGAAAACAAACTCTGATACCCAGGTCAGGTTTCCTGGCTCCATGGTGTCCTCTCCATGCACCTAAAGAAAACGAACCAGACATAGACATGTGAAAGTCACTACTAGTCCTTCTAGGACACTGGACCTCAGAACGGAGATTGTCTGGATACATAGGATGGACACCCTCATGTGTGGTCCTTAGCAGAGCTGTGATTTAGTGGACTTCTCTCTAGGGAATTACACTTATGAGCTACCTTAATGTCATCCAGAGATAAGCAGGCTGCCTTTCAAAGTACTACGCCTGCTTTTGAGAGTTATTATCATGCAGTTACAAATGACGGGTCTCTCAGCTAAGCATTAACAGTTTGTCTTTCCCCTGTTTCTTGCAACTGCCCCCTTGTGGACAGACTTGTCTTCTTGTATTCCAAGGAAAATGGGGTTAAACAGCAGTTGTTGAAGAAAGCAAGCTGTCACCAGCTGGTCTCTGCCTCCAGTATCTGTGCCAGCCCCTCGCCCCTCCTCTTTGAAGACCCTTGCCTATTTCCCCTTTTTTTCTCCCTTTGTACAAAAATACCTGCACCCTGACAAAGAGCAGGCAGTGGTCTTTCAGACATGAGTCTGCTGTCATCCTCATTTGTCAACACATCAAACCACTTTCCTTTGCCTCAAACTCTGTTTCCTTTTATTGGTTGGGGGAAAATGAGGCTGGCTTTCAGTATCAGTGTGGTGACCGACATCTGAGGAGGTGTGAACCTCCTCTCCTAAATCACATGCGGTGTTATAAAGCGGTAATAATCAGAACCGTAGTCAATACTGTATAGTAGTAGGAAAATACTTAGAATCCCACAGACCCAAGTCAAATTTGTTTTTCCGTCCCTCCCTGGTGGCGCAGCGGGTTAAAGCACAGCACTAAGAAGCTAAAGCCACTTCCTCATGAGTTTGATCCCCGCCTGCCTCGGAGGAGATCCACATGGCCGGCAGACCTCTCCTGACCCGCCCGCTGCTCCCCTCAGCAGTGTACTTAATCGATCTGCCTGTTCTGCTCCCCACTCTGTCTGGTGAATCCTCTCACCCTCTGCATCTCTGGCCTGTACCCTAGTTCTGTATGCACAAATAAATAAATCTTTTAAAAAATTTGTTTTTCCATTTTCTTGAGATTAGAACATGAATAAGTTACTTGATCTCTTTGAGTCTCAGTTCCACATCTATGAGCTGTGAATAAAAGTGTTTTCTTTATGAAATTTTCTAACAGCTCACATAGAATGATACTTGTAATCTTCCTGCCACAGAGCCTACAATATAACAGGTTTTCACTCTCTTGTCTCTCAGGACATCCTCCCTTCTCAGTCTCCAATAGATTTTTTTTAACAATCATTCTTCAAGTAAAATTTAACACATTATAATTTTAACAGTTTTTTCACATGTCTGTTTTTCTTCCATAATTCAACTTTAAGCTCCCCAAGGTATAAATCTGTATCTTATAATATTTTTGCTCCCTGCAGCACCCAGCCATGCTCAGAGTCAGTACTGAAAAACCATGAGTGTTGACTACTGTGTGGGTGAATAGCACTAGAGTGTGCACCCCACCCCGTATTGATGCGGAGGCCCCCTGATTGATGAGGATATTGTAACAGGGTGGTCCCCAGGAAAAGGGGAAGTTGCAGGTTCCCTGCCCCACCCAGAAGGAGGGTGGAGCTGAGCAGAGAAAAGAGAGGGAGGAGAAGGAATCTGAGGAGAAAGAAGGAAGCAGGATGGAGAGCCAGAGGAGACCTGAGGAAGCCCCATGGAGCAAAGGGAGACATGTGAAGAAAACGTGTTGATTTCTTGGCCCTGGGCTGGTTGAAAGAGATGTGGGTGAGAGACCCATAGGGAGGTTGACTATGGCAGTTGTTTATATTGATTTTGATTGTGCTCTTTTCCTCCCAGACTTGTCTGGCTATTGCTGACCCTAAAGCAGCTGGCCAGAGCTGCTTTAGTCTTGTGGCGGGATTTCAGGCCTTGCTTTGGACCAATCCCTTTTGGGTAGACTTTTACCCACGACGGGATGGGTAGCTTCCGGTGTTTGATTTCAAAATTATATTCTTTGTCTTCTGTGCTGTATACTCACTGTATTAAAGTCCCTTTTCATTAAAGTCTTATATGTTTTGTCTTCATGCGGCGGATGGCAGAACCCACTTAGAGGAGGCAGATTTGGGGCTCACTGGTGCCCCCCTCTCCCTGCTCTGTAACAATAGGACACAGGAATTGTATATGCTGAGACAAGGGCGAGAAGGGCAGAGAGAATCTCTGGGTTAAGGAATAGACTATTGTATGAAGAGCTCAGAGAGCTCTTCTGCAAGGAACAAGACTTAGATGTTACTGAGTACAAAGTTAGAACAGAAAGGAAAATATTGAAATAAGAGAAATAGAATAGCTAAGGAATAAGGAAAAAGATTGAGTCAGAGAGATGAAGGAATAGAGCAGGTGAAGGAAGGGGAGATGGAAAGGTGGTGGAACTGAGGGGAGAATGGAGCCAAAGAAGGAGGGGTGGAAAGGGAGAGACAGGGTAGCAGCGGTGGGGGTTAAGTGACCCCCACTCCCTTGCCTGTCTCAGTCTCCATCTTTTCTCACCTGCCCTACTGCAGCCTATTATCTCGTAGAGATCATTTTAATATCCTCCTGCTGTTCCTTTCTGCCCCTCTTCTATCCAGCCATCAGTGAAACCTTCCTAATCTGGTCATTTTCCTCCCTTACTAAACTCACTTAATGACTCTCCAGTGTCAGCTTAAAACTCACACTCTTAGCTACCTACTAGCTTTGTGAATCAATTCAGGGTAGAAGAACATACTTACATATGTAGATGCAGCTCCGTCTTAACATGTCATAAAAAGCTGCAATATGTAGCTTCCACCTACCATCCTAATTAGTAACCCCACACTCAGGATCTGATAGCTATTCAAGGAATTCAAAACTTCTCACGTCTGCCATATGTCTTATGTCTGGATATTGCTATAGCTTTGGTAATAAATTGTGTTTCCTGAAAAACCTTTGATGAACTTCTTAGCCGAAAAGTACTCAGATATCACTTCTCTGTGATTCCTCAGACCTTCTCCCAGGCAGAATTAACCTCTCATTTCTCTGGATTCCAAAAGCATCTTATAAGTGCCTCTGCTACAGCATTTATCATTTTTCAATAGACCCTATTATCTAGATTGTAAACTCAGTAACTTCATAGCTTCCACACACTTAACAGCAACTCTGATTTAGCAGTTGCAAAAAAAAAAAAAAGTGCTTGCAATTAAGAAGTAATTGTGTGAGCTTATTTTATGTGATTGTATGGATTATTTTGCAGCATATTTCCTTATCATTTTCTCTTGGTATAGTTTCTCTAAACCAGAGGTCCAGTTCTCCATTTGGTTGTTAAAAGCCTGGGTTTCCAATGCAACCCAAGGCCTCTTCTTTCAACATCACCTTCCCCCTGCTCTGCACTCTAGACATTACCATCAAGCTGAAGCCACTGTGTATTCACTCCACCTTCCAGGAAATGTTTCTGGATACCTCTAAGAGTTAATCTATCTGCAGGCAAGGAGACCCTGACTTTTCACTCCCTTCCAGTCCATAGAGGAAAGAGGTTTCAGGTCTTACATCTTTTTGGAGATCCTTTTCCGGCAACTACATTTTCCTGGCCGCTGGCCATACATCGTGTATACTCAGTTAGTATGACCCTAGGGGACAAAGGTTATCTTTAGGGAGAAACTCTGGGCCTGGGCCCAGGAAGCAGAGCTGGGTTGATTACCACTAGGGGCCAGGGAGCAATGGGATTTGTTAAAAAGTTTCTCATCTCAAAAAACTTGTCTTTGACACAAAAACACTGATTGAAAAAGATACCTGCACCCCCATGTTTATTGCTGCTTTATTTACAATTGGAAAAACATGGAAGCAGCC
>NW_004567118.1:12940663-12942175 GCF_000260355.1 Condylura cristata | reverse complement strand
TCAGTAAATCTTTGGTCACTACCAACACCAAGGACAAAGAAAGTTTGAGAGATTTGTAGAATTTGGTATTCTCAGGTAAGATCCAAAAGGACAAAACTCTCTTCAAAAGAAACAGATGCCCTGGGAGTTTTAAAAGAACTCCTTTCTTAGACCTGCAACACCGCCTGGAGGGCTCCCTAAAAGAAAAAGGTTCATGTGTCTCAGGCCCAGCCTTTCTCATTGAGTTGGCAATGGTGAGGCCAGGAATTTGCATTCTTAACAAGTTCCCAGATAATGCCAAAGTTCTTGTTCCGGAAGATCACATATCGAGAACCACTATGTTTACTACAGTGTTATCTTCCTTGGCCCAGAATTGGAAACAACTTAAATGACCCATGGATGGGTTAATGGATAAGGAAGATGTGGTATATCCAAATACAAAGCGATGCTAGCCAGCTATAACAAAAAAGAAGAACTCTTGCCATTTGCAATAACATGGATGGAGGGTATTAGCTCAGTGAAATAAGTCAGATGGAGAAAGTCAAATACTTTAGGACCTCGCTCGTAATGTAGAATAGAAAGAAACAAAGCAAATGGACAAATGAAACAAAACTCTGAAGTGTAGAGAACAGATTGGCAGAGGCAGAAGAAAAGAGGGCTGGAAGCAGGTGAAACAGGTGACGGAGGCCACTGTGTGGGGGAGGACTGGAACCAGGTGCTGGATTGGTAGTGGTGTAATATATACCAATGTTGAATGATAATGCTGCACACCCAAACTTACAAAGTGTTTGCAAACTAATGTTACTCCAATAAAGTATTTTTAACTAAAAAAAAATTCTCAACTATTGCTACAACTGTTAACTAAAATCAGCAACGAAAAAGTTACCTTTTTCCCAGGTCTCAATGAAGGGGCTTGAGCCTGTTGGGCCCAACCAGTAATTCCGCCCCTCTGCCTTCCTTTGTGTCTGTGTGACCCCCTCCCTAAACCCAGACAGAGATGCAGGCAGATACCACACCCTAGTGTTAATCCCTGAGACAGGTCGAAATTGGATTATGATAAACACGCCCCTGTGTGGTTGAACTGTGACGCGGCTATGACTCATGTAACGGTCACTGGGGCCTATATATTCCCTGACCTCCCCCTGGTCTGGGCCTTGCTTCTCTTGTGTGGCCTGCGTGCCTGCAAGAAAGCTTGACCCCAGCTAGCTGGCTCAATAAACTCCACTTGCTTGTGCATCACTGGTTCTGTCCTTTGTCGCGGGAGGCAACAGGGTGATTTCGGACCTTAACAAGCCAAGAGTCAGAGCCCAGCTGCCCGTCCTGTGAAGAGGCTGTGCTCACAGGGAAGCTGCCCTGGTGGTTGCCTCCAGGCAAATCAGGAGCCTCAGAAAGAGATAGACTTCAGGGTTTCTGACAATGCCAAAACTAAGCTCCAGTTCCCAGAAGATAAGTCGCCATGTAAGTAGAGTAAATTTTTTTTAAAGATTTATTTATTTATTCAGACAGAACTGGGGTACAGGCCAGAGATGCGGA
>NW_004567118.1:12934571-12936698 GCF_000260355.1 Condylura cristata | reverse complement strand
GGGGATTATAACTGAGATGGAAAAATGCACAAAATGATGTAAAAATAAACTATTACATTATTCATTTAGAAAAAAATCATGTGCATAAAATACATTTATAATGTAGTTAAAAATTTTTCCATGGTTCTTTATCATCTCTGGGAAAGAATTCATATTCATGGGCTTCCACACAAACGGGTTCCTACCTTTCTTTCCAGACTCATCTGCTACTTAACAGAAATAGTGGAGGAGTGGAGGTGGTAGTAGTAGTAGTAACTGTCATTGTGATATTAAACATTTCTAGAGTATTACTTGTGTGTTAGTTACTAAGCTGTGCATATTATAAGCATTACCCCATTTAATTTTCATCTATTATTTGCATGCTTATAATAGATCTAACTACTATTAATTATTTCTATAGGTAAAGAAACTGTAGCTTAAAGAGATTAAATAATTTGCTTTTAGTCATACAGAGAGTAAGTAGCAGAACTGGCACTCTGAGCTGGTCTGGTTAGCTCCAGAGCCCACACTTCTGCCTACTCTTATCTTCCCACTTCCTCTCCCTAAGCACACTTGGTTTCAACCAAGCTGATCTCCTCAGTCCTTTGTCTCAGTGCCTTTTATTAAGCCAGTGCACCTATCCTTCAAGGCTCAAGAGTGATTAGTTCTTCCATGACATTGCCTTGTGTTGGGGTTTTTCCAAAAGCATGGCTTTGCCATCTCAGATGTGCAATTTCAATGTCTGATGTTGACTGCCACACAATTCCCAGTGCATACATTCTTCATCCTTGGTCCCCCCAAAATACTTGATTGTTGGTTGGTGAGTAGAATTCTGAGATGGGCCAGACCACTATGACAGGTGACAGAGTAGCCACTGGATGAAGGAATTCAGTTTAAAGAAGCTTGGAGAGAACCATAATTTCCAGTATCACCAGACTGACAAACCTGGGAGCATCGTCTTAGCATGGCCAGCATTCTTTCCAGAAACTCAGAAGAGTCTTTGGAACAGATACTTCCTTCTACACGCATTTACAATAGATGTAGAAGGATTCTGGGTGAGAATGAAAGTAGAGACGTAAGAGGGAGACAGGGATATGGCTGGGAAGGATTTCGGACCCCTTTCTTGTCTCTCGTCTGTCTTGCTCTCAGGAAGTGGAGAAAGAAATATTTGGTTCCAAAAATCAGAGCGAATCTAGTGTGGTGATCTCTGGAGTATGAGTTGGTTTTATCAAACACATGATTTAAGAACAGGAAAGATGGAGGTATAACAATAAAGAAGGAATAAAAACCTGAAGTGAGTGAGAGAGGCAGCAGGCCAAACGAGGAAGGTAGGAAAAAAAAGAAAAGAAAATCTAAAAAGAAACATTAGAAGGTGGGAAGTATGAGAGAAAGACCTGGTATGTGGGAAGAAGCTGTGTATGTGTGTAGGCAGTAGGGGAGAAACAATTTGTGCCTATATTCTGCTCTCCCTCCTACCCTCTGTCCTGAATTCCACCCAACACATGAGCTGCTTTGACAAAAGTTGTAGTTTCAGATTTGTTCCCCAAATCTCATTCCCCCAGAATTATTGCTAAATGGTTTCCCCTTTCCCTCCCTCCACCCACTGCTTATCTTAAAATAGACTTTTTGGCTAGAGCTTTCTCAGGCTGACCAGGGGGTGGACATTGGACCATCACCTACCTCTAGGCCAAAGTGGCCAAGCAGACTTAGAACCTCCCATCTTCCCGGCCACCTTTCTTCTGTAACTCCACTAAATGCAAATAGAATTGGCCTTAAGGGAAGAGACATCCTCTGGAGAAAAAAACTTAGGCTTAATTCATGAAATGAAGCTGGGTTGGAGCTGTTGAGAGCCAGAGCATGGGGAATGATTAAAAAGTGTTACATCAGCTGTTACATCAGATGCATATAATCATTGGAAACTGTCTTGAGGACATACATACACATCAGGGACCAAGATGAGGAAAGAGCCAAGATGAGGAAAGATAAAGCCCTCGAGGGAAACGAATCACCAGGGGGGTTCATAAGAAAACCAAATACCTTAAGTTCAGTGCCGCAGACAGTACAAAACTCTACCCTTTCCTACTACCACTGTATCTAGAATATGGTCTGGGTCACACCCTCTATAGCATTAACTCTGAAGCTTTTTTT
>NW_004567118.1:12894595-12934336 GCF_000260355.1 Condylura cristata | reverse complement strand
ATCTGCCTGTTCTGCTCCCCACTCTGTCTCTGGTGAAGTCTTTTGCCACCCCTGAGCCTCTGGCCTGTACCTCAGTTCTGTACCAATAAATAAATAAATCTTTAAAAAAAAATTGGTTAACTTTACACCTCAAAATTCACAGCTTATATACTCTTTACCACTATCTTACTCCAGAACTTCCCTAATATACCTCTGGATTTGCTAATTCTGGACATTTCATATAAATGGAATCATATCATATGAGATTTTGTATGTTTATTTCACTTATAATGTTTTCAAGATGCATCCATGTTGTAATAAGTATTAGTACTTCATTCCTCTTTATAACTTCATAATATTCCATCTTATTTATTCATTGATCAGTTTGTAGACATTTTGGTTGCTTCTGCCTTTTGACTATTATGAATAATGCTGCCATACACAAATTTTTGTCACCCAATGGTGACCCAGCTGGGTCCAGGTGGGTCTTCACCTGTGTGCTTACAACAGCAGAGATTTGACTCAAGAGCAGACACAAAAGGAGAAGCAATAATAACAGAATTTATTTCATAGGGAATTAGAAAAAGGAGAGGGGAGAGAGAGGGGGCTAGATGCTGTCCTTCTTATCCCAGATAGCATCTACTGAGCAGAGACTGGGGTCCAAGTTGAAGTCATGTAAGGCAAGACAGTGGATTCTCCATGGTCATTCCTTGCCCCCAGTGACTTAACTGTCCGGGCACTAGTCTTTGAACTGTTAAAGCCCTAATGGTTTCACTGCAAAAGTACCAGCTATTTTTAACTGACAAAGGGCCAGTCCCACCCCTGTTTCCCATCAACTCTGAGAACATCAGGGGGTGAATCCGGCAAACTCCTCCCTGTACTACTGAGTTAGCTTGAGCACCACCCATTGTCCTGGAAGTTACTACTCACTGTTCCTCTTACAGATATATGTTTTCAATTATCTTGGCTATATACCTAGGAATAGAAGTACTAGGTCATATAGTGACCCTATGTTAATCTTTTAAGGAACTGCTAGTCTGGTTTCCAAAGGCTGTAACATTTTATGTTCCCACCAAAAATGCATGAGCAGTAATATTTTCTCCACCTCATCACCAATAATTCTTACTGCCTGTCTTTTTATTATATCCATCCTAGTGGAAGTTAAGTGGTATATCTTTGCAGTTTTGATGTGCATTTCTTTCTTTCTTTCTTTTTTTTTTTAAAGATTTACTTATTTATTCATACAGAACTGAGGTACAGGCCAGAGATGCAGAGGGTGAGAGGATTCACCAGAGACAGAGTGGGGAGCGGAACAGGCAGATCGACAAAGTACACTGCTGAGGGGAGCAGCGGGCGGGTCAGGAGAGGTCTGCCATGTGGTCTCCTCCAGGGCAGGCAGGGATCGAACTCATGTGGAAATGGCTTAAGCTTCTTAGTGCAGTGCTTTAACCCGCTGCGCCACCAGGGAGGGCCTGATGTGCATTTCTTTAATGAACAATGATGTTGAAGATCTTCTCATGACTTGTTGGCTATCTGTATATCCACTTAAGGCAAAGTCTTCTCAAATCCTTTTTCCATTTTTAAATTGAGTTGTTTGTCTTTTTGTTGCTGAGTAAAAGCATTATTTTTTATATCTGGGAGATTGAAGCTTCATAAGATGTATGATTTGCAAATATTTTTCCCATTCTGTAGTTTTTTAAAAATTCATGATAATGCACTTGATGCAGAAAAATATTACTTTTTAAGTCTCACATCTATTTATCTTTTTGAAATTATTGAAATAGCATTGGTTTAAAGAAATTAAGTAACTTTCAGGTATACAACAGTATAATATGACATCTGTATATAATACAATATGATTAACATCAAAAATCTAATTTTCATCCTCTACAATACAATTAACCACTTTTACTCAATTTGCTCACTCTCAAAACCTTTTCACTTCTGTTGAACATCATCTTATATATTCTTATAGTCAGAGTTTCTTTTTATAACTTTTATCTCACTTTTAATATCTCCTACTTGTTCATACATCATTCATTTGATTTTCTTTGTCCATGGTTTGTTTCTACTCTTTATGCCTATTTAAGACAACTGCTCCCCTATCCCTAGTTAAACCCTTCCCCCCAACCTCAGAAACCTCAAGGTGTTTGTTAATGTCCAGTAGTTTACATGGTCAAATTAAGACAATTAATTTAAAGTCTTTGTCTAGTAAGTACTATGTCTAAATTTCCTCAGGGATGGTTTCTGTCAAATTTTTTTCCCCTTATGAATAGGTCATACCTTCCTGCTTCATTTCATACTTGCAATTTTGTTGTTGTTGAGAATGGGACATTTTAAATAACACAGTAACTCTGGCAATCCCTCAGTGCAACATTTCTGCTCCTACTTGAAGGCTTCAATCATTTTTTTTGTTTAGTGTCTTTTCTAAATCATTTTCAAAAACATTATCTTTTTTTGCTGCATCTTGTTCCACTATTTCCAAGGTCAGTCAATGATCGGACAGACATTTCTTTAAATGCCTGGATTCAATTTTTTGTTAGAAAAGAAAAGAAAACATGGTGTTTGTCTTTGCCTGTGGGGAAACCATTTCAGCCCAAGGGGGTTGAAACAAGGGCCACTTCTGTGCTGGCCCCTCTGCCACAAAGCGGCAATCAAAATACATAACCCCAGTGTTTGCATGGCAATGTCCCAACTGCAGGTACTAACAGCAGTGATATGTTGAAATTTCCTAAAATTCACTTGTTTCTTCGTCAAGCATGCCTCTGGATATTTCAGTTGCTTAACTAAACTCCGGATTTCCAAAATAGTTCTCTCAGTCATCTTCTGTGACATCATCTCCCTTTATCTTTAAACACAGATGTCTAGTTTCATTCCACTGTGGTCCCAGAACACGACTGGTGTGATTTCAATTCTTTATAATTTGTTGAAAATTGCTTTCTGGCCTTACATATGGTCTATTTTGTTAAATGTTCTATGTTTATCTGAAAAGTATTTTGATGTTTGGTGCAGTGTTCTGTAAACGCTTATTAGGTCAAGCTTGTTAATTGTGTTGCTTGACTCTTTTATATTCCCTTTTCGTTGTTTTTTTTTTTCTTTTGTCCTCTCAGTGACTGAAAGAGCTATCTTTAAATATTCCACTATTATTTTAGGTCTTTCATGCCTGGTTTTAATTCTCTTATCTTATTCAATAATGAAATTTCTATATTAATTTTTTTCTTATATGGTATTTTTCTTTTTATATTTTGTCATATATATATACACGTATACATATTTGTAATTCTTATTAACTTTAGACAGTAGTGAATGTCTATTTATTTTAAAATACTAAGAAATTGATACATCCCCTTTTTCCAGCTTTTTCTCCTCCATTTCATTCCCCAATTTTAGAAGTGTATACTATTTTTCTCAGTTGGCTTAATGATACCATTCATTCTTTACAAACTATAAATTTAACTCATATATCCATTACTTGATTTATCAGCTTTAAAAAATGATAAAGGAAGCAGTTTGTTTGGGTAGCTGATTTTCCATTATTTTCTTTCCTACCTTCCAACCTTTGCTAACTTTGTTTCTATTTCTTTGTGGTTTAAATATTTACATTATGTTTTGAAACCATAGTTCCTGCAAATGTTAAGCCTTAAACCTACTTTAAATAAGTTTAATCAGTACTTTTAGCAAGGCATCTCATCTTTTGAGAGACTAAAATACATCTTCTGCATTTCTGTCAAAAAGAGCTAAAAGAAATTCTCTGCCTCCTTGCATACCTAAAAGCAGTTTTCTTAATCTTTGAAAGGTGGTTTATCTGGACATAAGTGCAGCTTCATACACATACACTTTTCTTAAACACCATATATTGCTTCACTGTATTATTAAGTTAAATGCTGTTATGGAAAATTGGATTTTTTTAAATTGTTGCCATTTTTTTTTAAGATTTATTTGTGCATACAGAACTGGGGTACAGGCCAGAGGCTCAGGGGCAGTGAGAGGCTTCACCAGAGACAGTGTGGGGAGCAGAACAGGCAGATCGAGGAAGTACCCTGCTGAGGGGAGCAGCGGGCGGGTCAGGAGAGGTCTGCCGCGCCATGTGGTCACCTCCGGGGCCAGGGATCACACTGAAGCACTGTGGTTGGCTTGCAGTGCTGCGTCCTTACTGGCTGTGCCATCAGAGAGGGCCCAAATCTGATTTTTTTTTTTTACGGGTAGTTTGAGTCTGCCCTATATATTATAAAAGTCTGTCACTATTTTTTGAAGTTCTGTAATTACTAGGATTTGCTTCATTATCAACCCATATGCAGGAAATCTTCTTGGGATGATTTCAAGGAGAGAGCAGTGATGGCAGCGGTCGAGTTTTAATTGTCCCCAAATACCCATGTTACCACTGCAGAGCAGAGTAGCCAGTATGACTTAACACTGTCATTTTGCAAAACGTTACCACTGAAGGAAATTGTGTGAAACAGACCCCAAAATCTCTATCATTTCTGACAAGAAATGCCTTACAATCGACAATAATTTTAACTAACAGAAAAATAAAGCCCTTCTAGACCAAGATTCAAAAGACATATACGCTAGTGTCAGCTCTTCTACAAATAAGCTAAATGCCCTTTGGAATGTCACTTAAGTTTTCTCAGTTTCTACCCCCAAATCTCTAAAAGTACTAGAAAGAAACTGCAAAGCAACAGATGGCAGAGCAACAGGGACAGCGTTTACACTAAAATGAGATAACAAGGTACCCCAACAAGCTATCAGCATCTGGGAGGAGGACGTGGAGGAAACAACCCAGCACTGATCCGTGGAAGGACGAAATTAAACAGTAGCCAGCAGCACCCTCTTGACACTACGAAAACCACTTCAGCCTTAGCTGAAGAGTGGTTCTTCCATATTTGGTGAAGGATGAATGCAAGAGTCAGAGCCGATGGGGCTGACAAGCCTCTTTCTAGCACATACTTGCCTCACAGAAGAGAAACCATGGGTTGAGATCAAAACAGACATCCACGACAAAGGAAATAGAAGGCACAGCTCAAAGTAACAGAAGTAGCTCTAGCTAGTAATCTCAGAAAGCAAGCGGTTGTGAATACCACACAAAGACAGAGGAGGAGAGTGTGTGAGTCATGCCCTCTTCTAAAAACTCAGCTTTCACATGAAAATGAGCTGAAGAACAGGAAGGGGAAATCTCACAAAAGTGGTGTCCAAAATAAAAGAAAATGTAGTCAGAGAAATGAAAGCAAAAGCACAATGAGATACCACCTCACACTGGTGAGAATAGCCCATATTAAAAAAAAAAAAAAAAAAGGACAACAACAAACGCTGATAAGGATGTGGACGAAAAGGAAACTCTTACACTGCTGGTGGGAGTGCAAACTGGTCCAACCACTATAGAAAGCTGGGTGAAGTTTCCTCAAGTTAATAAAAATGGATCTACCATATGAGCCAGCAATTCCACTCCTAAGAATCTATCCAAAGGGCACACACACACAATTAATTTGAAAGGAAATTTGCGTGTCTATGTTTATTATAGCACTATTTAAATTAGCTAAGATGAGGAAACAACCCAAATGCCCCAGAACAGATGAATGGATCAAGAAGATATGGTATATATACACAATGGAATACTACTTAACTGTCAAAAAGATAAGCTCATGTCATTCACAGCAACATGGACAGAATTAGAAGGGATTAGGCTCAGTGAAATAATTCAGAAGGAAAAAGAAAAATATCTGATAGTTTCACTTATAAGAAGAATATAGGGAAACCAAATGAAGGGTTAAAAGAGAGAGAGAGAAAACTTGTAGAAAACTATAGATCTGAGGCATACAGCAGGGAAGGGGGAGGGAAATAGGTCAAAACAGGGGAGGAAAGAGCACAAGGGACTATGGTGATGATGCACAGGTGAATTGATGGTGGGAGTTTTACTGGACTAAACCTAAGCAGAGAGAGCAAGCATAGTACAAAAAGGAAGAATGATGTAAAATATATGTATATGTGTGTGTGTGTGTGTGTGTATACATATATATATATAGCTCAGCTCATTCCTACTTTGTGAGGCTACTTTTCAGAGTCATAAAACTTTCACTTCTGTACTTGTATAGTCACCTCCCTGGCTTCTTGCCATACATTATCTTTCAGAAATTTTCTCTGTGTTTAGAAGCAGACTTATTTTTATCTCACTCTTAAAATATGCCTTTCTCCTGTTGAATTTATGTGACCAAGCTTTATTCCTTTTCCCAAAAAAAATTCCAAAAAGTGATTTAGCCAATTTCCCCCAAGATTACCACCACTTATACCCTAGATCATTCTTCTTTAAATTCCAGATTTTAAGTACAAAATATCACTTTTTTTCTTTAAACATCCACCCCTCTTAGCCCCCTCCATGTTCCTTTCTTTCCAGTTAAGTTCTTCTACCCAGACCATGAATGGGAGAGGAAACCAGAACATCCACGCATTTTGGAGAGAATTCTCATGGAGGAGTTCCAGTTTTTGTGGTGGAATGGGAAACATCAAAAAGGGCCAACAACCTGAATTTTGGCCATAGTTCTGCAACCAAAAAGTCATATAACCTTGAACAGGAAATAGTCATAAAACTTGAAGCTCTGTGAAGCATTAAGAGGTCATCTAGTCTGCTTTCTGTTTCACACATACAGAAATTGAGACCTGGAAACATGTCATAATTCTTCTCTAAGTCACATGATTGGCAAATGGTATAGTTGGTCTTATATACAGCCTGTAACACACTCTTTCCATCACCCATGCAGAGGGCCCCTATTTCTTCCTGACACCATGAGCACAGTGAGCATTACAGAGAAGAGCAAATGAGGTCATGCTGCTGTAGGAATATGGAAACAGAGAACAGTATTCAAAAGAGATGTTATTAATGTTACTGACAATTCCTACTGGAATCTGACTCACTGCCGTGCCCCAGTGGAAGGTCAAACCCCATGGGAGGGCTAATCTGGCTGGTCCACCTCTCCTGGGGCCTGCAAACTTTTAATGGAAACACTGGGCTGAGAGCCATGGCCACTGCAGCTAATAAGGCTCACTGGAACCACTTTAAAATTAGCTCTGCTCAAAATACCTGCTGCAAATACTCAGATCTCAACAATAAATGTGGTAAGGGATGTGTGTTAATGGATGGTGTGTATTCTTCCTTTCCTTATTTTACAAATTGTTAACAATATTGTTTGTTTTGGTATATCACACCTGGTCTATTGTGGTCATTCAGCAAACTTTTGTGAAGTATGAAATTAATAGTTTGAAATGGAATTTCCCAAAGAGTCCATGGGAATCATGCCTAGATACACCTATAAGTTCAATGTTGGGGGTACAAAATAAGACACAAATTCTATTCTCAAGGAACTCAGAGTCTGGTGAGGAAAACAGACTCAGAAATACATAACACACTTCAGAGAGAAAACTGCTAGGTTAGGAGGAAGGTTAAAGGACTGAGAAACAAACTGGGAGTCAGGGCAATGCTTCCAAAATGGGGTGACACTGCATGAAGGGGAAGTTCACGCAAGTAGACAGCAATTTGTTTCTGGCAGGAAGAACAGAGGCCCAGAGATGAAGAGGCACAGCATATACTCCAGAACCCTGAGCATTTCAGCAAGGGTAGAGCAAAAGGATGTGGTGGGAAATGAGGGCAGAGAGGAGGCAGGGACCAGACTCTGGAGAACTTGAAGAAGCAGGTTCAGATGTCAGGAAGGTGAGAAGCCAGGGAAGGATGTTATGTAGGTGAATGACCTAAAGATAAAGGTAGGAGAGAGGTTGGAGAGCTGAGAAAACTGGTAAGGGGGAGCAGCTGCTTTGTGGTTGTATAACGCATCTTATTTCAGAAAAGCTGTTACAAGGGCAGTTGAGGGTCTGTAACTTTGCTTATATTCTTGACTTATCCCGTCTCAGCTTCAGAACCTTTGAAGATCTGAATAAGGCGAAGAGGAGAGAAGAGAATGGAAAAAGGAAAGGGGAGGTAAAAATGGAAAATCAAAAGGAAAATAAGATAAATCAGAGACCATCAAAGCCAATAAGCCAGGGTTGGCTCAATGATGCCAAGATACCAGTTCAGTGAATCAATGATGCTCTTGACCTTTCCATCGCTAGCCAACAACCGCTGTGACTTTGGTATTATGTATGTCTGCACATGGTCTCATTCAAAGCCTAGACATGAGGAAAGGGATGTGGAACAAGGTCTTTATCCTCCTGAATCTTTTGCCTTTAATCATGAAGGGAAAAGTTAACCCCAAGTCACCCCAGAAAACACCCCTCTGTCTTACTGGTCATTACCGGATTGATCACACGACTGCTAAATGGTCTGGCAACATGAATACCTGCTCTCTCAGCTCCTTTGGTAGGAGACAGGCAGGGGAGAAGGGATTTACTGCAGCTCTTGGGTAGGCAACTTGCAGTATCTGCCATTCTTGGCAACAAGGATGAGTAGGATGGGGCAAAAGAATTTATCTTGAGAATTACCCAAAGTGTATTTTGTAATACCCACAATCATAACCCCCAAATTCAGTAATGTAAATGGGAATATTTAGGTGAAACCTTCCTGAATAAGAAAGGGCTTAGTTTCATTTCCCTTCCTAACCCAGTGTAAAACTCTAGTCTCTAATTTAAAAGACAAGATATTAAGATTTTTTCTGGAAAAGCAACCACCAGAAAAACAGGCCTCAATATATTGACATTTGGTTTGAATTAGATTTCCTACGTCATGCCCTAAAGTGAAGTCTATCAGTATTAAAGCCCTATCTGTAATGCAGAAGTTCCAGACAACATTTCAGTGCCTTGTTCTTTAATGGGTGTAGACAATAAAGGTCAGCAGGCACTGGGGAAGCTCTCCTAGGTAAAAGAGCAAAACAAAATAAGTAGAAAATGAAGGAGAAGGAAAAAAATGATGCAGTGAACTTTAAGAAATTAAAAAAAAAACTCTCTTACACATGTAAGTCATATTTTTAGAGAAAGACAGAAGATATATTTCTAAAATAAGAAATAAAAACACAGACAAGAATTAGCTTGTAAAATTTTGTATATTTATAGACATTAAAATGTCAACAGAGATTAGAGGGCTAAAGAAATTACCTCTAGATGTAGAATTAAAAATTAAGAAGTGGTAAACAACTGAAGAGAAGACATAAGAGACTTAGAAATTAATTCAATAGCAATTCCCAAAAGAATGGCAAAAACAGAGGTGAAAAACTAACAGAAATAGTATGAGACATTTCCCAGATTGAGAGGACCCACAAATGTTAGAAGAAATAAAACCCATATCAAACACTTCATTCTGAAATTTCAAACACTAAGGACAAAAGGAGATCCTGAAAGCCCCCACAGACAAAGAACAGGCCCTACAAAAAGATAAGCAAAACAGCTCATTCAGCTCAGAAACAAAGCGGATGCTAAAGAAAAAGAAAGAAATGCCTCCAGCATTTAAAGGAAATTATTTCAATCTACAATACCAATCTCACCTAAAATATCAATTTAGTGTGACAGACTCATGAAAAAGACTCTCCAATGAAGTCAACGTTTGAGTTCCCCAAAAAGTCCAAATAGATGGTGTTGCAAGGTGGGGCTTTGGTGAGGTAATTAGATCATGAGGGTAGAGACTTATGAATGGGATTAGTGCCCCTATGAAGCAGGCACCCCAGACAGCACTCAGCCTCCTTCCACCATGTAAGGACACAGTGAGGAGACAGTCACCTATGAAACAGAAAAGGACCTTGCCAGACACGGAATCTGTTCACTCTTCTGCCTCCAGAACTGAGAGAAATACGTTGTTGTTGGTTGTCAACCATTGAGCCTATTATATTCTGTTGTAATTGTCTAAACTGACTAAGACTCTCACTGCCCTCTTTCTTAGATGACATCCTGAAATGTCTAATGATCCCAGCCTAGCACTCCTGTGTGTAAGAAGGTCTGGGAACTTCAAGATGCAAGAATGCCTGTTCTAGCCACTTCAACATCACACTGGAGGTCCCAAAACAGCAAATTAAAGCAATAAAAAGTACAGAAATCATCTCTATTCTCAGAAAACATGATCTCCACTCCCCCCCTCCCCAGGAATTTCCCAGGAATCTACCAGATGAGCGAATAAATTTAGCAAAATGGCAAATAAATTTAGCAAAATGCATATAATCTGTGCAATTTGAAAAATGAATTGTAAATAAAAGCATTTCTAGTAGCTCTAAAAATGAAGAGCTTAGGTATAAATTGAACAAAATGTATACAGGAATTACAAGATGAAAATTTCAAAATACTGACCAAAGACATCAAAGAAGACTTAAACAAATGGAGAGACATCTGTTGTCTCTCCACTATTGTTAAGATGTGATTTCTCCCCCAGTTCAGGTATATTCACAGCAAAGGCAATCAAAATCCCAGGTGTTTGCATAGATATTTATAAGATGATTCTAAAATGCTTGTGAAAAGACAAAAGAACTACAACAAAACAATTTCGAAAAGAATAAAGATGGAGGCTCTTCCCTGGTGGTGCAAGGGGTTAAGTCTCAGCATTATGGAACTACCAGCAGCCAGAGATGCATGAATTCAATTCCCAACCAGGGAGGTGACCCACAGGGCACAGCAGACCTCTGCTGCTCTCCTCAGCAGTGTATTTCAGTAGATCTGCCTGTTTTGCTCCCCACTCTGTCTCTGGTGAATCCACTCACTGCCTCCTGAACCCCACACTCTGGCCTACACCCTATTCTTGTGTGCATTAAAAAGAAAGAAAGAAAGAAAGAAAGAAAATGATGGAGGGTCAAAATCTCTGGAACTTGTGCTCTTGGTATCAGAGTCTGTATTCATTGCTTCTTGCTATATGACTGGTTTTGAGGTGGCACACATATAATCTGTGTTAAACTTTCTTGTATAAGTACACAAATAATACTTCAGTCTTTAAAATAATTAATTCGGGCCCTCCCTGGTGGCACAGCTAATTAAAGCACAGCACTATGAAGCTATCCACAACCACTCCAACACAAGCTCCATCCGCGGCCAGGAAGGTGACCCACTTGGCACAGAAGACCTCTCCTGTCTCTCCGGTTGGTGCCTTCAGCAGTGTACTTCGTCCATCTGTCTGTTCTACTTCCCACTGTCTCTGGTGATTCCACTCACCGCCCCTGTACCTCTGCCATGTACCCCAGTTCTGTATGCATAAATAAATAAATCTAAAAAAAAAAAGAGATGGAGGAATAAAACTACCTAATTTTAAGACTATAAGCCACAGTAATCAAGACAGTGTGGTATTGGTGAAGGAATGGAAACATAAATCAGTGGGACAGAATATAGTCACTAGAAATATAATCATATAAATATGGTCGAATTATTTTTGAAATATGTAAAGATAATTTAATGGGTAAAGGAGATTCTTATCAACAAATGGTGTTGGAATAATTGTTCATCCATATACAGATCGAGTAACTTTACCCTACACTTCACAACTTAAAAATGCTCAAAATTATTTATGAATCTATAAATCTTTTAAAAGAAAACATAGGAGAAAATCTTTGTGGTCTGGAATTAAGCAAAGTGTTTTTAGACATGATATCTAAAGCATAAACCATAAATGACAAAAAAAAAAACTAATAAATCGAACATATAAAATTAAAATTTTCCCTGTGAAAGATAGTTAAGAAAATGAAAAGATACAGAGTAGGGGAGGAAATTCTCCTAAATCTGTGTATATAAAAAACTCAATAGTAGGAAAACAACCCAATTTTTGTACAAGAGTTGATGTCTCTACTTGTGCAGTCTCCATAAGTCTCCTATCACCACATCACCATGGACCATCACCATCGTTCCTTACATTATTCCCTCCCCTATTTTGACTCAGCTTTCTTCCCTTCTCTCTTGTATCACTCATGTCTATAGTTTGCTTGCAAGTTTTCTCTCTTTTCTCTCTCTCACCCCTTTGCTTGGTTTCCTTATGTTCTTCCTATAAGTGAAACCATCTGGTAGATTTTTTTCCCCCCTTTGACTTATTTCACTGAACATAATCCCTTCTAGTTCCCTCGATGTTGCTGTGAATGGCATGGTTTATCTTTCTTGATTGCTCAATAGTATTCCACTGTGTATCTCTAACACATCTTCATCCAGTCATGTGGTTTTTGTCTTTTTTTTTTTTTTTTTTTTTTTTTTTTTTTTGGCATTTAGCTTGTTTTCACCTCTTAGCTAAACCACCCAGTTTGGGTTTTTTGTTTGTTTGTTTCATTTTTTATTTTATTTTATTTTAGGACCCACCATCCTATAGTTCCATAGCAACTATAGCATTTTTTAAATAATATAATAGTTTATTTTTACACCATTTTGTGCATTTTTCCATCTCACTTGCAATCCCCTTGGGCTTCCAACATCACCAAATCATCCTGTGCAAATCACCATAGTCCAGTGCATTTCCCTCCCCCCACTGTTTTTGACCCCATTCCCCATTCCACCCCCACAAAATGTCTCTGGTACATAGCTGTTCATCATTATCATTATTTTCTCCCCTGGTCCTTTATGCTCCTGCTATGAGTGAAACCATCTGGTATTTTTCCTTTTCTTTCTGGCTTATTTCACTAAGTATGATCTTCTCCAGCTCCATCCATGGTGCTGCAAAAGGCATGTGTTTATTTTGTTTTTGGTTGCTCAGTAATATTCCACTGTGTATATGTAACACATCTTTTGAATCCAGTCATCCATTAAACCACCCAGTTTTAACATGGTGCAAAAGGCCTCTCATCAAAGAGGATTAAACACATGAAAAGATGCTCAACATCATTAGTCACTAAGGTAATGCAAATTAACTTACACTGAGATACTACTACACACCTATTAGAAATGTTACAACTTTTGGCAAAATGGAAAAAGATGAAGCAGATCAAAGAGTTGAATGAATGAGAAGTCCAGCTGGGGCGGTGGGGGTCTCCTGGCACTGAGCCCAGGATAGTGCCCAGTCTTCTGAGAAAACCTCCTTAGAACTGACTGAAGGGGACCTCATCTGAAAATCCTCACAGTGTGAGGAGATTGTTGGCATCAATCTGGTGCAGAACAAGAACGCTGAGAAATCCAAAGGTTTGTTTTCCTTTGCTATGAAGACCCTAGGGACACAATTCTAGTTGTTGTCAGAAGACTGACCATGAGGTCCTGTGGAGTAACCAGCTTCCTCTTCATTGACCAAAAACAAGAGGAAAAAAGAAAAGGATGGCTTTGGCGCTAAAAAACATAGCAGCAAGAGGTCGGGAAAGAGCCAGAAGTCAGAGTCCCAGGAGGAGAGAAGCAGCACCCCAGATCCCCTGAGGGCAGGACAACTTGCTGTGGAGGAGCAGAGAATTGAACAGAGGGCCCAGACAGGCAGCCGAGGGCAAAGCCCAAGCATGTGCACAAGTCCTCAAGTAGCAGGGAGAAAACAGAAGAAAATAACAGGGACAGGGACAGAGGCCGAAGCTCAGACACATGTCCTAGCTGTAAGATGGGCGTTGGGTGCTGAAGTCATGCAAAGAGGAGCTGAGATAAATGCCAGAGGCATGAATAGGGCAGGCACTCCTGGCAACAGGAGCCCCTAGCCTACTGAGCCCCTAAACATCCATGCCCCTCCCACCTCCAGTACTAGTGACCTCAATAGCAACCACAGGCATCACAGCAGCCTCTTCAGCTGCCAGGAGACCTGGAAGGGAACTGTTTCTAAACTGCAAACAAACTCAGTAGTGTTATTACTCCTGTTTGAACAGTCGTTAAGGCTGGCTTCTGTTAATCCCCCTGAGTATACCAGTCCTTGAGAAAGCTGCAGTTTCAACAGCCAGAAGTCATAGGTCATTTTTTTTTAAGAAATTTTTTTCTAAGATTTATTTTATTTATGCATATAGAATTGGGGTACAGACCAGAGGTGCTGGGGTCATGAGAGAATCCACCAGACACAGAGGAGGGAGCAGAACAGACATTTGAGGAAGTACACTGCTGAGGGGAGCAGCGGCAGGTCTGGAGAGGTCTGCTGCGCCCTGTGGGTCACCTCCAGGCAGGGATCAAACTTGCACTGAAGCAGCTACAGCCAGCTTGCAGTGCTGCGTCCTAACTCGCCACCAGGGAGGGCCTAGGTCATGGGTCTTTAAGGTATCATCTATGGTCCCTGGGAATACAGTTGGTGCCATTAGAGTATGTGTCTAAATCTGGATTCATCAAGAGAATACTAGGACTGATCCATTCCAGCTTCTGGGAATATGACCAAGAAAGAAAATATTCCTAGGCAGTTAGCAAATTCTAGTTTTTGTGCTAGAGGTTTAGAACGCTTGCATCCACCTTTCCAGTTGGTTTTTTAAAACCAAAAAATGAATCCAGAAAATTAAATGGGGCATTAGTGGCATAAGTAGTAAGCTTAAATAGTACATTTCACTTTTTGGGGGACATTTCACTTTTATACAAACAAAAATCACTTAATAGTATTGGACCACTATTTACCTAAAATATTATTATATCAGCCTGTAACAAAAGAATAAAAATTCTATCAAGTAGATGTAAAACTCTTAAATAGTTGTACTTTTCTGTGCTGAAGGAACTTGGATGAACTTGTGGTTATTTGTAATACTGTTGCAAAACCAGTAACTGTTTCATAATTATTTCAAATTTCATCAAAAAACTTGAAATGTGGTACCCATACTACGATGAAATAATATTAATTCAGTGGATTCCAATACAGAAAATGTAAAAAAGCAACATACACCTCCATTTTGAAGCACAGAATAACAAAGTTATTGAAAAAGTCACACAAAATGTAAGTTGGTACATTTAAAGCACCTACAGTAAAAATAAGACTCAAATGGTTCATTACATCTTTTTTGTATTATAATAATTTGTACTATCATATATAGGGAGTTCAATACATACAGGGAACGGTTTACTCTGTGTTTCTTTTCTGGCCCTTATTATTTGCTTTACAATTATTACCGAAAATAAGGTTATCCTGTAGACCTGTTAACAATTCACGCAACCCACGTGTCACATTTACTGACATGCTTCTGCACTGGATATGAGTCAAGGAAACAAGGTGATAATTAGACCTGGAGGATGAGAGGAGGTCAAATATATGTGTGTGAAGCAAAGATCCAGTAAATTATCTGCACTGTGATAGCAGGAAGTCAAAGATAGCAGAGGAGATGGCAAGAGAGGGTGGGGATTACTCCATCACAGTTGTGAGATCTGAGTGGAAGAGAGCTGATAAATGCTATTTTTCAGTTAGAAATAAGTGGAAATTTTTTATTTTTTGTAACTATGTGCATATTTTACTTTAAAAAGAAATAACTATAAAGTTAAAAGACCTCAAGAAACCAGTGTAAAAAAGGCTGGAAAGTCCGTTTTAGACACATTTATTTATATAATAGGGAAATTGTAATTGCAGAATGGGATATAAATAACATAAAGCCTAGTGAAAGAGAAAATGGCAGAGGTAATAAAGTTGGAAGATTGATAAGGAGAGGAGGGGGAAAGTATGACTGTACTAACCACTTCACTTTTTATAACAGGAAATCAATCAATACTGCCTGAAACTGAACAGAGGTTTGTAAAATCAATTATGCTAACCTCTTCATGGCTTTATGGTTTACACAAACATTTTTCCTTAACTTGGGGGAAATCTTTTAGTAATTAATATCTCCTGTGGTGGAAAATATTTAAAGTATAGCATTTCCTTCATATCTATCTCAATTTCTTCCTTTTCTGCTGAATTTGATTCAACTTATATTTTGATAAAATGTAGACTAGAGCTCAACTTTTACAGAAATCTTTTCAGCCTAACCTTTCTAAGGCTTTCTCTTACTAATCCATTCACTTTTCTCTTGTATATAAGCATAGAGAGATACCTGCAATATATTTATCGGTTTGTTTTCATCTATTTTAAAATGCAATTTTTCCCACATATGAACAGCATTGCAATCTAGTGAGCTCATGCAACTGTGTGCCAGCTGCCTGCTGGTGGTGAAGTTGTCACTGCTGACCCCTCCTGGTAAAATAAAGAAGAGGCATCAAGAAGATTGTCATACCCGACATCTGAGCACTCTTCTGAGAAGTGTTGTCATCACCCCTATTCTTGATGCACCAATAATTATATTGTACAAACACACACACACACACACAAGTGGTCAAGAAGAATTGAACTGTAAATGTGGAAATGGCTTAGGAATAACTGATTGATTTATTTCACTTACATTTTCTTTTTTATGTTTGCATAAGAATAATTATAAAGGAGATAATTAAATAACACTAAAAGTTATTTTAATAAAAGTTCTAGACAATAAAAGCACTACATACTGGTTTAATTAGAGGCAGTCTTTTATTGACACAAAAAATTATTTGTCTTAGAGTCAAAACTTAGATTTGATGAAATATAGTTATTTCTCAGAGACAGAACTGAATAGTTTGTTGCTTTCTTTAACTTTCCATGTGGCTTAATTTATAAGAAGGAATATTAACTACTACATGTAACTACATAACTTAAATAACTTAACTACATAACTTAAATTTTATGTAATTATACCACAAAATATATGTAATATATAGTATTATAAATACGCATTAATAATTTTATAAGTATACATGTTGCATAATGAATGCATAAATTTTCATGATTTAACGTATGAAAATGTTATAAGGAAATAAAACCATAAACATTTCTGAGTAATAAACTATTTCACTTGAACCATTTTGATATTGTTCTGCTAATCATGCCTGCCCACCCACATTTGCTTAGTTTACTGTACAAATTTCTCCATATTCTTCACCTTTTCTGTATTTTGGTCATAACCTAGGTCTAGGGTGGTTTCTTTCTTGGTGGAAACATGTATTTCAAAGAAATTTTTGACAATCTTTTGACTTCTTTTTCGCTCACTTTCAATTTTCCTCCACCTTTGTATTCCTTCCTATTTTAAGGCACTTGTAAGAAATATTTTACAGGAGTCACTAGTATCCCTAGGTTATAGAAGACTTTATGACCTAAAGAGCGCATGTGACCATTCAGGACCATGGACAGCGACACAGTCCTGCTTCCCACCCTTCACCTTCCAAGCCCCTACAAGGCCAGCAGGTCAACCCTGTGGTCTCCCTCCAGCTCAGCTTAGAAAACCCTCCTGAGCAATATATTACCTATTAAGTGTTTGAGAAACAAGAGCTCAATGTAGCTGTGACAGTTGAGAGTAAAGGAGAATGGTAAAAAATTTAGTCAGTGAAGTCATGTTACATGTTAATTTGCAGGTCAATTTACAACCGACTCTGGATCACATGACAGCAATTTCAAAAGTATAAAAGGGGGATATAGTGAAATTTTCCTCCTATCCATGTCATTTGGTCATTCAGTTTCTTTTCTAATAGTTAACTAATCTCACTAGTTTCCCATGAATCTTATACAAGCAAATGCATAAATTTATATAACAATTTTCCCTTTTCGCAGAAATTGCAGTATAATACATACTGTTCTTTACCTTGCCTTTTTTTCTCTTACAATATATTTTGAAAAATCTCCCCAATTGCTTTAAGATTGGTTAACTTCTTGAACTAACCTCCTACTGCTAGAAATTATATTTTCAATCTTTTGGTATAATGAAAAGCCTATCACAAACCTTTAGAAACAAGGCAAAGTCTTTGGGAGTCAGATCAGTCAAGTTTAAAGTAATTCTTTTTTACTTGATTTTGGACAAGCTATTTGAGTTCAGGCCTGTTTCCTCACCTTCATAACAGGATTCTAATATTATATGTTCTATTGAGAATATCATATTATGCTTAGTATAGCACTGGGCCCACGTGAGTAATAATAACAGTTGCCACCAAGGATTGAGCACTTACCTTCTCTGTGATAAGACTTCACATGGTATCTCCCTCCATCTTCATAGCAACCCTAATGCTATGTAGAAAGTAATGCATCCATATTTATCTAAGAGTAAAGGAGTTAACCAATATGTCCTTCAACTCAGGAAGAAGCAGAACAATATTCAAACTCAGGGCTTCCTGACATCTGAGCCCTGTTCTGAACCTTGATATCCACCTGCTGGTGCTCAACAACCAGAGCTATCATCATCATCATCACTGCCACCATCATTACTACCACCATCATCATCACTACCGTTATCACCTTCACTACCGCAACCATCATTTCCATCATCACCACCACCATGGTGAGCACCATTATCATCATCACCACCATCACCTTTTTTGAGTTTGTTGCTTTTGGAAGTTGTCTTTGCTTACCTCTGTCTTCAGACTCTCAAGCAGTTGGAAAAAGTTGACTTTTGCTTATTAGAGGACATTGCTTCCTCTGGCTTTGGCTTCCTGTGCATGTATGTATGTGCATACAGGCTCTGTGACTGGTCAAACACAACTGAGACAAGGTCTGTTACCTCAGGATGTTCCATGTGAATGGAACGATGGTACACGACATACAACTAGAGTAGAGGGGGGCAGTGCTGTGAGGGAGCAGCAGTTGGGCATGTGGAGATGGAGCAGGGCAATCCTTGGCTGGGCCCAGAGGGGGTCAGGGAGCTGTTGCCTAGATGCTAGAGACTGAACACAGGCAGCGAGAAACAGGATAGACAGTAGGTTAGCATGAGATGGTGGAGGTTGTGAGGGCAGGGAAAATTGGTTTCTCTTTTATCTAGAAAAATAATCAGAAGCTACTGAAGAGGAATTGATGGCCATGGAGTGATGAGATCAAATATTGGCCTCTTAAGGCTTCACATGACTTCCCCCAGATGGAGTGAGATAGGGACAGGGAGACCACAGAGGCAGGAGGTTTCAGAGCAGTCCAGAGAGGCGGGGACTAACCAACCAACTGAGAAACAAACTGGATCAGGAAAGAGCTATCAGAGCTGCAAGTTTCCCTACCAAGAGACACTGACACACAGATGTCAGCCCCAAGGACTGGACGAGGAACTGGGATCATGACATTCTGCTTGAGGAAAGCACTGGGATCAGGACATTCTGCTTGGGGCAGGGTTATAGGAAAGCACTGGGGTCCAAGGCATAAGCAGCTCCTAGAGCTAATGGGCCAGGGTGGAGATGAAGAGTCGGTGGGTGGAATGAACACACCGGTGTGTAGCAACAATCACTCGGTGTTACACGCTGCAGTAACACCACACCAAGCCCAAGTGGTAGCAAGACAAGGCTTTAGGTTCAAATCCTGGTTCTACCTTTTCCTAGCTGTGAGATCCTATGCAACTTTCCAAACTTTTAAGCATCAGTTTCCGTATCCATAGACTGTTGATTAGATTTACCTCCTAGATTTAGACTTGTGAGGACTAAAGTGAAATAATAATAGCTATGACTGGCTAAGGGTGGCTACACCTTCTGGGCCTCCTATATTCACCCCCTGTAATGTGACCCAGTGGTTCCTCTCATAAGAGACAGAGTCTATTTTGCAAACCCTTGAATCTGAGTAGGAAACTTACTTGGGCCAGTAGAGAAATAGCAAAAGCAATGCCACAACAGACTGGAATGTTACTCATCAGGGGTGCTGCTCTACTGCACTCCTGGGGCCACACTGCCATGTGACCTTGGCAAGGTTAACCTCTGGATAATGAGACAGGTGGCCCAGTGGCCCCTATCATTCCAATCAACACCCAGCAAATGCCCAAAGGACAGCCACTGCTGACTGCAGGTCGGGAGTCAGCACAGCCAAGACCAGCAGAGCTGCCCAGACCGATTACCAACCTGCCAGATCATGGGCTATAAATGTCTCAAGCCTCTGCATTTTGGGCGGTCTGTTATGCAGCAAAACCGAATGGTAACCTTATTATGAAGTAACAGGGATTAGACTTATTTTACTGCCTGAAACAAGTAATACAACCAAGCACTGGGTGCTGGACATTGGGTAGGTAATGAAGGACAGTGATCCCTTCACAAAGCAGAAAATCAAAGGATGTGAGCCCTTAGCTCACCCCAGCATACTGCCTAGAAAAAGTTCCCAGGCCCTCGGGCATGTATGATAACCCAGGTGGAGCTTGGGAACTCCTGAGTTGCGGAGCAATACCTCTCCCCAGACACGTGCGCTCTGTGCGGAGAGCGCTAATAGAGGGGAACTGCAGAGGCTTGCATGGGTTCCCTTCGAGCGTGCAGTGCCGTGTGAGAAAACTCCCCACGACTAGAGCAAGCAGCATCTGAAAGGGCGAGGAGGGCAGTGTCGGCACTTGCACAAAGCTAAATGCAAAATGGTTTCCTCTTTGCGGGTGTGAGTATGTGTGAGAGAGGGGGAGAGAGACAGAGACAGAAAGAGACAGAGAGAGAGTGTGTGTGTGTCCCTGGCCTCTCTCCAGAGGTCTCTCCTCCTTAAGAGTCACTTTTTCCTCTCCGGCCCCAGTGCCGCGTTACCGACTTTAGCCAGAAGATGGTGCTAGGGTGCTGCCTCTCTGTGAGCATCAACTACCTTACTGTGCACAAAAAATGTGCTGGACACAGCGAGTTCAGAGGATTACGTATGGGCTTTCATTTCTAGGTTCTTACACTCTGTCACGAACAACACAGTAATTTGAAATTAGAATGGACATGGATTTTTCTGGAAAGATATTAAATAGTATCTGAAAGTCTACTGGGTTAACTGCTTTACAGTCTTGCCTTTAAAAATCCAGACCTGATAACAGTGTGTAGTAAGTAGGTGTTTGGTAAATGTAAATTTGATTTCACGTCTTTGTAGACTTCAGAGTGCAGGGCATTTGGTTTCTGAGCAGAAACTGCACTGAGTAAACTGTAACTACATACAGAGACCTTAAAGCGACATAAATCAGAGTGGAGGGACCAAAGAGTCAGCCCAGACTCCTTGCAGTTTCTAGATGCAAAATGAGGTTGAGATGGAGGTGGGAAGACAAGCATAAGCTCCTTATATACCTGCTGACCTAAATAAAGTGATTTTGCCTCCATCATCATTTATTCCATGAGGTAGTTGTTTTAGCCCCGTTTTACAGATGAGAAAACTGAGTCTGCTACAAGAGACCCCCACCAAGTAACAAGGTAACTTTGAAGTGCATTGTAACTATTTACATTTCTACTGCTGTGGATAGTTTGTTAGACATGTTCATATACACACTTCGATTTCTCTTAATCCTCACTGGAGCCCTGAGGGGTAAGCAAGATTACCACTATTTCCCTGAAGAGGAAACAGGTTTAGCAAGATTGCTCAAATACACAGGCTCTGCTAAAGGGCAGATCAGAAAGTTAAGCCCATAGCCTCTGAACCTGCACCCCTGCCCCTACAGTGGTCGATTTTTAATCTGAGTGTTCTTGGGAGTTAAAAGAGTTAGAATGATGACAGACTAACCAGACATATTGTGGTGGTCATTTTATAATATTACATACAAATACCAAGTCATTTATATACTTGAAATAATACAATGTCAATTATACTTCAATTTTTTAAAAAAGAATTCACTAGAATATTTTTTCACTTTGTGTTTTCATTTGGTAAGTTTTTTTCTAGCTTTATGAAGATGTCATTGCTATAAAACCTTTGTGTACTTAAAGAACATAATGTTATGACTTGATATAGGTAGATTTTACAACGCGCTTACTGCAATAAATTAACACATCCTTCACCTCACATGATTACCACCTGGTTGTTGTTTTGTTGTTACGGTGAGGACATTAAGGCTCATTGTCATAGCAACCTTCACGTTGACAACACAATCCTGTTAACTAGCGTCACCGTGCTGTACATGGCATCTTCATATCTCATGCTGAAAGTTTTGTACCTTTGACCAACGTCTCCCCATTTCTCCCACCCACCTGCCCCTGGCAACCACCATTCTACTCTTTGCTCCTAGGAATTCCCTTTTAAGTGCGATCAT
Source organism: Condylura cristata (assembly GCF_000260355.1). NCBI lineage: Eukaryota > Metazoa > Chordata > Mammalia > Eulipotyphla > Talpidae > Condylura > Condylura cristata. Next base: position 12,912,578 of record NW_004567118.1, on the reverse strand, counting down.
CTAGCATATCTTTGCCTTTCTGACTTTCTTCACTTAGCATAATGCCCTCAAGGCCCATCCATGTTGTTGCAATGATAACTTGTTATAAAGATTAACTCTGGATGGTCCATTTAATACTAAGAGCTGCCTCCCAGATTTCAGTATCCCTGATTGTGTTTACTGGTAGCTATGACTACTTTAATGACTCAGAGCCAAACAGAGGGGGGCAAAGGAGATAGGCCTAATACCTGAACGATATACTCATTCCACATGAACACCAGATGACTCCAAGAAACATTGCTGGAAGCAATTTCAACACATTGCTTTGAAATTTTCAGTTTCAAAGTCACTTAAGAGCTATAAGCACAGTTACACCTAGTTTTATGTTTATACATACTTAAGTAACATAACCAAATTAATTCGTCAACAGCAGGAGTCCCTGGGAATTATTTTCCCTTTAAAAGGTGTGCACACGGTCATGTTAGTAAACCTGACCACCACCAAATGCCATGCCCTTGAAGAAGGGCCAGGAGCCAGGGACGGCTTTTGCTCTGGATGGGAAGGAGCTCTCTCCCCAAAGATCAGGGAAGAGTTCACTCCCAGGTCAGATTCAGGAGAACGGTAATCTCATTCAAGTTCTTCCCTGTTGGTTTGGACATGGAGAAGCTGCTTGCTTTGAGGCTGAGAAAGTTTTTCCTGCAGCTCTTACCTGGTTTAGTCAGGAGGACAAGAGGTTGGTGGCTTTCAAATTGAGGGCCTCACCTGACTCATAATAGAACATCCAGGATCTACCACCAGGCAATTAGGAGTAATGACAATTGGACGCAAGACTTATTATTGATTTACACTATTCAAAAATCCCAACAGTAATTTATATTTATTGCCTACAATGAGACAATCATATTATCCCCCTTCAAAAAAAGTAATCAAACTCTTCCCCATCCTCCCAATGTTAGCAGTTTGGATGTAGCCCTCTCCATCTAAAGTTGCCAAGTTTAATAAGTATAAATATGAAATTTGCAAACAGACAAATAAGTTCTGTATTATAAACTGCAGAGTTGCTAACACACTAGACATTACTTGCTCTCACCATAAAAAGTATGTAATTATTTGACATGAAAGAGCTGTCAGCTAACAGCTATCTTGATAATCATATTACATATATAAATGTATCAAGCCAATATAATTGTACACCATAAATATACCCAATGCTATATGTTGATATTTCATTTTAAAAACAAATAAAAGCAAGATCAAAATAAATGCTGTCTATAAGCAAGTCACTTAAATATGAAAACACAAATAGGTTATAAGAGGAAGGGTGGGGAAACATGTACCATGTTAATACTAATCAAAGGATGCAATAGATTTCAAAGCAAAGAATATTAATAGGGATAGTAGGGGTCACTTCATAATTACTTCAAAAGAATATAATAATCCTACATATTTTTGAGAAGCTTCAAAATACACAAAAGCAAAAAATACTAGAAATTTAAGCAAAAATAGATAAGAACATAACTACAGTCAAAAATTCAACTCTCCTCTTTTAATAATATTGAGAACAAGTAAAGTGAGGCCAGAAAGGATAGAGAATATTTTTCAACTAAGTTGGCTTAGCTGAATTTTGTAAAACATCCTACCAATAACAACAGAATATGCATTACTTTTTAAAGCATGTTTAAACGTTGAAATTTTACCACAGTACACCATGTTATGGCAGGATAGGGATATAAAGCAAATCTAAGTGAATCTGAAAGGTGTCAAGGCATAAACAATAGCGTAAAATAAGAAAACAGTAACAGATAACTGGAAATTCCCCAGCTATTTGGAAATTAAATAATTTACTTTTAAATAATTAAATTAAAAAATAATTTGAACTGAAGGAAAATGAAAATGCAACATAATCAAAATGGGATAGGGGTTGTAGCTAAAGCTTAGAGGAATTTTCATAACACTAAATGTTATGTTAGAAAAGGAGAAAGGGAGCCCTCCCTGGTGGTGCAGTGGGTTTAAAGCACAGCACTGAGAAGCTAAAGCCACTTCAGCATGAGTTCCATCTCCATCCCCATCCGGGAGGTGACCACGTGTTGAGGCAGACCTCTCCTGACCTGCCCCCTGCTCCCCTCAGCAGTGTACTCATCAGTCAGCCTGTTCTGCTCCCCGATCTGTCTCTGGTGAAGCCTCTCACCACCTTTGCAACTCTGGCCTGTACTCCAGTTTTGTATGCATAAATAAATAAAGCTTAAAAAAAATAGGAGAAAGATCTCGAATGATACCAGTTACTATCAAAATAAGAATGAATTAAACCCAAAAGAAGCAGGAGGGAAATAAGATAGACTGGTATGGAACAAAGCAAAATAGAAAGCAGAAAAAATTGAGAAGATAGATTAAACCAAAATTTGGTTTCTAGAGATCAATAATATTGATAAACTTCCAGCAGCAAAGGGGGGGGGAGACATACAAACTACCCATTATTATGGCTGAGAGATGACATCACTAGAAAAAAAAGGGATGACATCACTATAGATTCTATAAACAATAAAAGACAAGGTAACGCTAACAACTTTATAAAAATAAATTCCACAACTTAAATGAAATGGAGAAATAACTTCAAACACAAATACTAAAGTTTATTCAAGAAGAGCTAGACAATTTAAATAGTCTTAAGTCTATTAAAGATATTGGATATGCAGTTAAAAACATAAGGAAACTCAAGACACAGATAGATTCACCAGTAAATGCTACCAAAAGTTAAGAAATAATAATCATCGTGTGCAAACACTTGGAGAAAGTTAAAGAAGAAAGAATCATTCCCAAGTTATTCTATGAGGTTAACATTATTTTGATGACAAAAACCAGAAAGAAATTTTACAAGAAAAATACAAAGCAATCTAAGCAATTACAAAACTACAATCCCTCCTGAAAATAGGTGCAAAACTTAAACTTTTAGCAAGTAAAATTCAATAATATATAAAAAAGATAATTATTATGACCTAACCAGGTCTATTCTAATAATGCCAGTTTGATTTAATATTCAGAAATCAGTTATTAATTGCCCATGTTAGTAAAGCAAAAGACCACATGATTAGATGACCACATGATCATCTCAATTGGTGTAAAAAAGCATTTGACAAATGTCGTATCTATTCAAAATAAAAACTTTCAAGAAAAAAGGAATAAGAAGGAACTGCCTTAACCTAATAACATTCACCCACTACATATAGTTATTCCATATTATATGCAATAGAGCTATATTATATAATTGTTCCGTATTTTACATATAATTGTTGTATATTGTTCTAGAATATATTATTTGTTATAATTTCCCTCCCCCCAAAATCCTTAGAGCTAATCACATTTAGGAATGCTTTCCCCTTAAGATCCAGAAGGAGCCCGATGCTCACTTTACCATTCCTATTTACTATACTGGAAGTCCTAACAAGTACAGAAAAAAGGAAAAGCATACAGAAGGGAAAGGAATAAATAAAACTGTTTCCATTTGTTCTTACTGGAACAGATATTTACTTGGGCTATGGATTTGCTTTTCCTGCACCTTATGCTTCTGCCAAAACTCCCATCTGTGTGTTTCCAGAATGCCTTATCCACCATTATGGTATTCTACACAGGACTCACTTCACAGAAAATGAAGTACAGGTCCCCCAGTCGTGGGATTTACTCATCTTACTCTTTTTCCATCACCCTGAAGCAGCTGTCTTGAAAGGTTGGGTGACCTTTTGAAACCCTAGTTACAGCACCAGTTAGTTGGCAACACCTTGCAGGACTGGAGTGATGTTCTTCAGGTGACTGTTCTAAATTGGCCTTCCACCTTTGGAGCTGTTTCTCTCACAGCTGGGATTCATGGTGGTGGAGTAGAAGTGGAATGGTAGCACCCCAAAGGAGCCACTAGCAACATTTTTCTTCCTGTCCTGTAAACTTAAGTTCTGCTGGCCTAGAGGCCACGTGAGGAAGCACCCCTTCCACATGGAAGAGAGCTTTCAACAGAAGGCACAACAATGACTTCATTGAATTGAAAGTTAAAACTGCCAAACTTTTTGGCTCCATGTGCCTTTGAATCAGCTGTCCTAGTTGGGGTCACTGATTCTGACTACCAGGAAAAATTGGGCTACTGCTGCAAAATGCAGGTAAGGGAAAGTTTGTCAGGTATATAGGAGATCCCTGCAGGGATCCTCAGTGTGACCGTGTTCATGATGTAAGCCAATGCAAACCTGTAACAACCTAATTCAGGAAAGACTCCTACTAGCACAGACCCTTTAAGAATGAAGGTTTGAGGACATCCCATCAGGAAAAGAAACACAACAAGCACTGAGGCGCTTGCTGAGGACAAAGGAAATATGGAATATGGAGTGGAAGAAGGTAGTTCTAAATACCAGCTACAAAGCCCTGACCCATTGCAGAAATGAGAAGAGTAACTCTAAGTACTTATTTTGTTGTGAAGATTTGTGTGTGAATTTTTTCTTCCTTCTTTTATCCCTATTCATCTAATATAAAATATATTCATAGCTAACTTTGTTACATCATTTGAAGTCACAAGATTATAGTGAAGAATGAACATCATCCAAGGACTTAACATCTTTTTCTGGGGGAAGGGTAAATTTTCAATTGTACACAGGATAACTGTATCATGTTAGGTATAAGTGTGACTTTGTTGTTTTTATTCAGAGATTGTTATTTAAGATGTATAAGGGGGCCAATTTGAGCAGATGTAGACTGGTCAGTTTTTTAAAAAGATTCATTTATTTATGCATACAAAACTGGGGTACAGACTAGAGGTGCAGGGACAGTGAAAGGATTCAGCAGAGACAGAGTGGGGAACAGAACAGCCAGATCAACTTGAACTGAATTTCACTGCTGAGGGGAGCAGCGGCAGAGACAGGAGAGGTCTGCTGCACCATGTGGGTCACCTCCCTGGCCGGGGATTGAACTCATGCTGAAGCAGCTGCAGCCAGCCTTGATAGTGCTGTGCCACTTCAGCTCTTGACTTTCAGTCTGATCTTAGAGCCTGCACTGATGATTTCAGACTTGCTTACCCAGGCCCTACAACTGTATAAGCAATTCCTACTGATAAAAAGACAGGTAGGTATGGAGAGGCAGAGCATATAGATCTGTAGACACATTCACAGGAAGGTATATAAACTGGTACTCAAACTACCTAAGAAAATCATATCACTTGAGTATGGGAATTTGTTTATGGCCCTAAAGGAATCAACCACCATATTCAGCAGGCATGCTCTCCAACTCCCTGAGCAAACCCAGCGGTTCAAAAAATTACTGTAATGTAGTATTTAATTAGGCAACAAATCTAGAATAGTGTTCTTTCAGGGCACAACTTCTGATATGTTAATTGTTTCGTGTGGAATATTACACTGTGTGAAAAACATATCTTTATCAACTATCTCTTTACACTGAAATCTCTTTACACTGCTTCCAAGGAACATAAGCCAGTGTTTAGAGAATAGGAGTGGGAGGAAGAATTTTTACTTTTTCTACCTTTGGAATACTGAATCACTTTGTGTATCATCTACACTAGCTGTTGGCAAACTACAATCCACAGGCCAAAGCTGGCCCACTGCCTGTTTTATTGGAACACATCCATGCTCATTTGTTTACATATTGTCTACAGCTGCTTTCTTGCTACAAAGGTAATATTAAGTAGTTGAAACAACTACATATGCCACATACTTGGTGGTGTTATAGCCCACAAAGTCTAAAATATTTACTCCCTGACCTTTTACAGAAAAAAAACCCCTGCCAATTTCAATCTAGACTTTAAAAAGATAGAAAATTGACATATTAAAAAAGTGAGATACAGTCATGGCTGCCTGCCACCAGCCCTGACTTGTCCTGTCCTAGACAAATTAGTTGCCAAAAGTGATGCCTGGCCCTCCCTGGTGGTCAGCGGGTTAAAGCACAGCACTGAGATGCTAAAGCCACTTCCGCATGCGTTAGATGATTCCCGGCTGCCCCGGAGGTGACCACATGGAGTGGCAGACCTCTCCTGACCGCCCGCTGCTCCCCTCAGCAGTGTACTTCGTAGATCTGCCTGTTCTGTTCCCCGCTGTCCCTGGTGAAGCCTCTCACGCCCCTGAGCCTCTGGCCTGTACCCCAGTTCTGTATCAACAAATAAATAAATCTTAAAAATAAATAAAAAGTGATGCCTAGAAGACTGAGAAGCTGAAGGGAGAAGACAGTGATAAGTCTGATGAGTCTCTCAGACTCTGGCATCTGACAGAGATGTTCCCAGAGAGGGACCACTTGTCAAATGGTCTCTGCTTTTGTGGCTTATAAGATGCACTGTTTTCCATGGCCTCCTGTGGGTTGGGACCACTTCCTTCATGATCTTGGTTTTCCTTGTGGCCTTTGAGACTGAGAAGTTGCAAATGGAACAGCAGCAGCCACAGATACTTCTAGGACTTAATACAGGGTTGCTAGGAGGAATGTGAGGGGTTCTACCTTGAAAAGTAGTGTTTGAACTGATTGTTTGGCTGTTGTTAAACTTTGGTACACTGATCTACATAAGCCTGGTGGGATGAATTCACTTCACATTGCCTCATGGAAACGCTCAACTTCCAACTGTGCTCTCCACACTGTCCTTTCTTCTTTTGTCTTCATTCTGATGGCAAGGTGTAGCAATGCAGAGTTTAGCTCTGATCATCCCACCCCTTTCACTATATTATTCCTGACTGGTAGATTTCTGTCCCTGTCTTAAGGAGTTGGAACTGATATGCCCCTGTGGGAAGGATGTGCCCCTGATCATTCATGACTGTTTTAAGAAGGGAGATACTGGGGAGGGATGTGTACACAATATGAAATACAAAATGACATTTCTGTTGATATGTAGTCACTGTGTACTTTGTGTGTTGGGAAAGAGAGAACCAGCAGCAGCTTTAATCACAGTGGCTGTGGAAGAGAGAGGAGCTCATTTCTTCTGCGCATTTTGGTTATTAGATTTGACTGTGTATCTAAAGAAAAAAAGTGAATGCTCACTTGTTGCATTTAAATATTAAAAATTATTCCAACTGAAAATGAAATGAGATGCCCTAAGAGAATAGGAAACATATGTCCACACAATTACACATGAATGCTCATAGCAACACTATTTACAATAGCCAAAAAGTGGAAACAACCCAAATGTCACTCATCTGATGAATAAACAAAATGTGATATAGTCTGCAATGGGACATTATGTTCCATGAAGTACTGATAAATGCTACAACACAGATGTAACTTGAAAGCACACTAAGTGAAAGAAGCCAAACACAAAAGGACACATATTGTATGGTTCAGATTATATGAAATGTCAGAATAAATTTAGAAAGTAGACTAGAGGTTTCGGGGGTTAGGGGGAAGGAATGGGGAATCACTATAAATGGGTATATTTTGGGAGTGATGAAAATATTCTGGATTATATAGTGGTGATGGTTGCATAACTCTCTGAATACACTAAAAACCACTGAACTGTACACAATCACCAATACAAGGCATATTTCAAAATGCAATAGGAAGTTTAGGACCTAGTGGTTAAGTTGACCCCTCTACTACCTTAAACCAGACCTGACCTGGCATGGGAGTCGAAGGTCCATGTTCTATATATCCCAATTGTCTGAAACATCCATGCTACCTTAAGTAAATTTCTTTCCCTGTCTGGTCCTTAATTTCCTTCTCTATAGTATGGGTATATGACGGGGACGGATAAGGTCAGTACAGGGAAACTGACTACCCAGAATCCTCTCTTTCCCCCAACTTATGATCACTAGCCCTAATAATCAGTATAGTCATTATCATTGCTTCCAAGTTTCAAAACACTTTCACATACATGATGTCATTTGATTTTCATTGCCACCCTTTAGGGTAGATGGATATTACCCCCAATTTACAGATGAAGAAATTGAATTTCAAATAACTTGATCAAGTTCACATAGTGTAAAAGTGCTGAAGCTGGGAGTCAACCCCAAACTTTTGCTAGATTGTATATTTTTCCCATATTGCTACACATATGCATGTTCTGTCTCTAGAAAACTGAAACAGCAACGTCCAGCAACCTTACCACATACACGACACACTTTTGGACAAAACGAGAGAAACACAGGGACCAAGGGTTCTTTGATCTTATGAACATCCATATTGGCACAGCAGCAGTCTATGCATAAGCATGTATGTATGCGTAGTGGTGTGGACACCAAGCCCTTTACATCACTAAGATACACATATTGATACATTAACCTCAACAGCTCACTCCTTGTTACCAGGGAAGTGAGGAGACTGTACTTTCAGATAAGGGGAAGCTTGAGAAATCAGAACCTTGGGAGTTAGCCCTCTTTCCCAAATCCAGAATTCACTTCCTCTCTCATGAGAACTCAAAAGAGGAAAGCATAGTTCAGTTCCTGAGGAATGAGAAGTATGAGGTGCAGGGAATTCCCCTTCCTACCTTTATTAACAGGAAGCCCAGAAAAAAGAATCAGTGGACCCAGGAAATCGTTCCAAAATTCAGAGAGCTGGAGCTATGATCTCAAGTAGTTTTAGTGAAACCACTGCTGTCAAATCCAGTTCAGCCTGGTGAATCACATGCCTGGGCGCTAGCAGTTACTAGTTACAGTAACTTTGGCAAGTCACCCAATACCTCTTAGTTTGCTTATCTAAAACTTTGGCTAAACTGCGGGCTTTAGCCCAGGGGATACTCAAAGTCTTCAGTGACAAGCTGAAATGCTTTAAAAATAAAATGTACTTTATGACCACACTTCATTCTTCAATAGCTGGTAAGAAGATGTTGAAGCTTAAAACTCAACTTGGGTACTGACTACTCATTCCTTTCCAGACAGCTTGGACAGCAAGGAGACAAGGCAAAAGCTTCAGGTCTCTTCAGAAAAGGCCAAACTGCTCTGGGGCAGAGGGACTGCCCTCTGCTGGCTTGTTCCTTCTCATTTGACCAACATTTAGCAGGTATTTCCTGTAGAACAGATGCTGCTCTATGTACTGGAAAATAAAGCAGCAAAAGGCTCTGCTCCGCTCTCACAGAGCTTATACTCCCAGTTGTGAGAGATCAACAAGTAAACAACAAATATGTCCAGTATTATCAGGTGCTATGCTAAATTAAAGTGGGTAAGGTTAGTAGAGGGGATATTTCACAGAGGATGTCAACAGGCTTCCCTTTAAAGAAGTGAGGGGCTAAGTTAGGAAACAAACCTTAGTTCTAGGCTAGAGGACAAAGTTTAGGATATACAGACATGTCAGATAAGCTGTCCAACACAGGTAATTCCCTACTATGTTGGTTTGCTCCCTAGACTCATTATCAACTTAGCACTTTCCTGTACTTTTTGGGGGCAGAAGTGGGATGAGAGCTTTCCCCTAAGAACTGTCAACCTTGCCATCTGGTTTTCAGTAAGGTTCAATCAGAAGGAGGCTCCCAGAAGACTGGAGAATAGGATGAAAGGTGGGATATTAATGCTCCCACACCCTCTGGCCACAGTTCTGATTGTGGCTACATTCCTTTATTGTTCAAGTCCCATCTACCTTCTGTAACCTTCCCCCCTCTCCCCCCAATCCTTCCTCTCATAGTCCTCCAGGGGTGGGCTTGTCTTCTCCAGGAAGCCTTGCAGGATTAGCCTACAGATGAGCACTAATATATTGCCCATGGATGCCACTGGGACTACCTTTCTCTTCAGGACAGGAAGATGAGGAGTTTAAGACACCCATTCCATTGCAGACAAAATATGGACCATAGCTTCACTCTAATTTCAGTTCCATCAACATACTCACACCAGCAAAGACAAGAACAGAAGTTAGGGCCCTAGAGTCCCTAGGATCCTCCACTAAGAGCTCAATGCTCGAGATTCAGCCTTCTCCACAAAATCCAGCCCACCAACTTGCGGTCTGAAGAAACCCAATCTACCTACCTGCAACAATCAATACATTACCCACTTTACTTCCTTGGCAGTAATTTATTGCCAACAGAAAAGGTTCATGTGTATGCCTGTTCCACCCATTAAAACATGCATGCCATTAAAACATGCATGCCTGTCTGATTCTCCTGTGTGAACAGCACCTTAGGCCCAAGCACCTAAAAACAACTGTTTTTGAATGAGTAAGTTAACAAAATGGGTAGAAAGCATTGTTCTCTGCTGCCTCCACAATGATTATAGTCATTGCCGTTATCAGAGCTCAGGGGCAGGACAGGACAGTCAGAGGTACCTCAGTACTGTTAACTTCAGGTATGTAGGATAACCCAGTGTCACAGAATCACCTGGTTCTACCAAGCTTCCATCTTTCTGAAAATCATCAGCTTTTCCCTTTTCTGAGTAGCTAGAGCACAACTTTGCTATTAGACCATCTCCAGATATCAGGGAAGAATGAGGCAAGCTATGAATTTTGGTTAAGGTTCTCAGTGAAGTTCCTCCAGATTCAACATAGCAGTTGAAAAATGTCATCTTGGATCTGGACACTAGGGAGGTGGCTTCCATTACATCAAAGACCCAAATACGTGGATCATCTGACCATCTATACCAAGGGAGGTAGGATCCAAGAAACCTTATAGGGTGAGTGCTGCTGGTTAGTTCTCCCCCATTTAAGGAGCCCTAGCATAGTTCCTATACCCAAGATTCGATTAAGGCCAATTAGTATCTGTCTGGTCTTACCTCTAGCCTGCATTCTACTCCCCTACCTGCTTCTTGACAACACTACCACCAGGTTAGCCCTTTTACCCCCAAAGAAACCCAAACAGCTCAGAAGTGCATCAATCGACCTTTAATGTCCAAAAGAGGCATGGATGCAGAGCATAGGAAATGTGGAGGGGTCTCAGCCCCTGCTCCAGAAATGAAGGAGAAATGAACACAAACCAGACATTTCCAACTGGCCACACAAATCTGGGAGGGCAGGGGAAAACACAGATTTGGACATTCATTAAAAAAATAAACCTAAAATCAAGCTATCGATCTTGTGCCCACTGAAGTGTTTGATATAGGGAACACATTCACCATCCCAGTCCCCACCCACCTATCAACATCAAAAAGAAAACTTGCCACACATTCTCCTGCCTCCCCACCAGTCCCAAGGATGGACTTGGAAAAGAAAGAATGCGCTGGATCCCAACCCCCACCCACCCATAGTTATCAACACGAGAATTTTGAATGTGATTTACAAGAATCAGCAGCTAGGTCAGCAATGACTCCCCCCACCCTTACCTTACCCATTTGATCAACACATAAGATTTCCCCAGCACTTTCCTCAGAATCTCCTCCCACTAGCTACCCTGCTCCATCTCCTGATATCTGACTATCATTCAAGACTTATTGCCTCCCAAGTTCCCCCGAAGCCCCCTATAACTCTTTATCATTTTAATCCTTAGTTCCCCTTCATAAGCCTTTACCACTTCCATACTTATCTCTTACAAGAAGCTGAAACCATCCACTGTCACTTGCCCTCTCCACTAAGACTCAGCTCCAGGACAGATGGCATCACGGTCATCTCATTGTAGGCTATCCTCCTAAAGCTTTCCCAAGAACAGACAACCACAGGGCAAGCAGAATGTCTGGGCCAAATGGTTGGGGGGAATGATAACTGTTTTCACCCTCAAAATAGCTACTCCTAGGTTTTTAAACATCAAGGCCCACTTAGAGCTAAGTGTGTATCCTATCTACCCACACACTCTATAGAGATTCCATACTGTCCTGCCCCACCCTCCCATCTAACCCAAACATACATAGTAACACACACACGCCACACACACACACAGAGGAGAATTAAGGGAGACATTGATTTGGTTTGATTGCTAACATCTAACTAAGGAACTAGTCACCAGAAATTCCCTTGTCAGCTAACTAATGGGCTGCTCTAAGAGAACTCCAGAGGAATGAGAAAACCGAGGGCTAAGCAGGGAGCAGACAGAAGGAGAGAAGGAAAAAAAAAAAATAAAACTAATCCTACCCCCCAAAATCCTCCTTGCATAAGCTCTGGCAGGAAGAATAAAAAATTAACCCACAAAGACACAGCCCTTACTTAGAAACTCTTCTGACAAAGACAGCTAGACAAGTCTGCTCCCCACTCCCACACACCACAGACAAACACGTCTCAGGGCCCCTTAAAGAATCCACCCGCCCATCCCACCCTCTCTGCCCTAAGCCGTGGAATCACAGTTCAGTGGAATATTCTCCCTGGTACTAGATCAATACCCCCACCCACCTCCCCATCTCTCTCTCCTTGTGGGTCCTAATACTGTCCCCCACAGCCTATCTTGCCCTCCCCAAAGCAGCATCCACCACCAGGAAGACACAGCTGCACAGTTTTAGCTCCACCTCCAGAAACCTATTTCTTTTCCTCAGCCCTCCTAGTCTTGTGGGCTTTGTTAAGGGCTTTTTATTTTGTACAGGGAGAGAAAGAAAAAAGGGAGGGATGGGAGATTTCCTAGTGCAACACAACCAAAATAATTTTTTTTAAGTCTTGAAAAATAAACAAAGCAGCCTTCTTCCCCAGGCAACTAAACAGAAAGAAGTTTGGTTTTGTTTACTGCGACATACACATGAAATCGAGTATACAGTCCATGCAGTAGCACAGCCATTGGAGAGGACATCCTGATGCTGGCCCCAGTGCAAAACAGTCCCAGCAACGCCGCCTGCTTGCCATCGCTGCCGCCGCCACTGACACCATCACTGCGGCCACCTAGCCTGACTTGAAGAGGAGGATTGCAACTTGACCCAAGTAAAAATAGATGAAGTGCTTTGTCTCATGTGTGACGTAGCTGCCAAAATTTCGGCCCACAATACAATGCCAGGTAGGATTATATTTCTTGTCGAATTCCTAAAAGAATAAAAATGGAGAAAAGAAAGGTGATTAGGACAGCTGAAGGATGAAAAATCAGAATGGAAGTCACTGCTAGAAGACAGGTTTAATTATCATCCTCACCCCACCCCCAGCCCCAGCTCCCCAAACCTCAGGAGCTCAGGTTCTAATGCTGGCTAGGACACTCCTTACCGCATTAATAATGTAGCACCACAAAGGCTCCATTATTTCTCGCTAGCACTCTATACCCTATACACCCTGATCAACTCTCCTCCTTCTAGCTATTCTACTCTTGGGTCTATGTTATGATTCTTCAGTAAGGGAATCAGAGAAGCCAGTGAAATAAAGGATCAACCCAGAGGCGCACAGCATTAGTAAACAGAGGAGCAAGACTTCCTGCACCACCTGCTGCCTCCCATATTATTGAACCACATTTCAAAGTGCCAAAGAACCAGGGCCCTAGAGCGAAATGAGGACTAAACATCAGGAGTACCTGGAAGCAGTTCCATGTAAGTTAACATTAAAGATACTACTGTGTGCCACTGTGTGGACTGTGAGAGACCAGAACAAGGATATCTGTCATGAGATTAGGGCAATCCCCCTCACTTCTCCAGGGCACAAATTTAGCATCAAAACCACCTAGGAAATTCTTGTGACCAAGTCAGGAGGGCAGCCATCCTCTGGACACAGCAGGAAGCTTATGACTCAATTCTATAGGCACCCTACTATAGAAAGGACAGAAGCTCTCCACCATGGGTCCATCAATGCTGTCAACCCCAGGTATTCAAATTGTACTTTAAGTTTAGTCTCCACACAGAGCCTATACCACACGATTCCATGAGGTGGTAGATAACAGAGGAAAGGTCATCCTGGCTCAAGACCCTGTGTAACATAGGAGACAGTTACTTCCCTGGGTCTCATTTTTCCCATCAGCAAAATAAGCAAACTGAACCCAGCATAAGCTAGGGATGTTTCTCAGTCTAAGAGCCCATGATCCTACAGTATCTCCTCACAGAGATAGCAAGGCCAACATTCAGCAAGAAGCCAGCACTCCCAGAAGCCTTAGTGCTACACACATCCCAACCAACTGGATAGGAAAGCAGAGTGCTGTAAAACTAAAAGGTACCCTACCACATCTATGGGTCACAATGCCACTACTCTCAGGCATCCTTCTTGGTAGTCAAAGCACAGACTATCAAAATCTGGGTCAAAGTGATCAATGGACATGGAATTGTGCCTGGGAGTCAAGGACTCTAGTTATCACTTCTCATTTCTAGTCCAGCAATTTCTTTGCCATGTTAGCCATATCCATTCAGCCATTTAGTAGGAATTTTTCAAGGACTACACGTATTCCCCCAATCTTATTCATCTATTTAAAGGAATTATACAATCAAATCCAACCTTCTCTTTTCCTTAAGAATGTAGGGGTAAAGGGATGATGCAGTATCTGATTACTTTTATTTTTTTTTAAAGATTTATTTATTTATGCATACAGAACTAGGGTAAAGGCTAGAGCAGCAGGGGCAGTAAGAGGATTCATCAGAGACAAAGTGGGGGGTGGAATAGGCAGACTGAGAAGTACACTGTTGAGGGTCAGACAGGAGAGGTCTGCTGTGCCATGTGGGTCAGCTCCGGGAGTGGGGATTGAACTGGTACTGAAGCAGCTGCAGCTAGCTTGCAGTGCTGCGCTTCAGCCTGCTGTGCCACCAGGGAGGGCCCTGATTACTTTTAAAAAGAGAAAAGGAAACTTCCAACATGAGAATTATTAAAGGTATATCCCAGTTTAAATGACGCAGCTTCCTGAAAATTTGTTTTGCACTTATCCGTCTGAATACTCTTGTTCTTCATTTTGAGTAAGTTCTGAACTGGACCAGTTATTAATACTGAAGCTTCTCTCCCCAATGCCTTGCAATTCGTGTAACTATCATATACATACCCCATACAAACAACCAGCAGCTTCTTAGTAAGAACCCCCAAGGTAAACGCATGGCAATAAAGAATCACTCCCTAATTTGTATGCTTTGCAAGTTCCTAGCGTTTTGTTTGCATGTGATCTATCTGCTTCTCTATCATCTCTGCTCCAGCCCTTCCTCAGACACAGTTCAATGCCCATCATCACTTCAGGCCACCAGTCACACCTCTTCTCAAATACCTTCTTGATGTAGGCAGCAATGTCCTTTTCAATGTTGTATTTCTCCATAGCCTGCGTGGCGCAGTCAACAGCATCCTGTTGCATGTCCTCAGACATGTCTGCGTTCTTGATCACTGCCTTCCGGTCAGACATTGTGACACTGCAGAAGAAGCAGAGGTGAGGCTGACAAACCCATGATCTAACCAATGTACATTAGCAGCTGGTGTGGCCTCAATGAAGAAAGGGAGAACAGAAGGTGAAGTTAACAGAAACAAAGATATGAGGCATAAGAGGGGACTCAAACTTTTAACAGACTTGGTTCCAAGGCCTGGGAAGTAAGAGATAAATAGTAAAAGACATTACGTCTTCAATTTTTATATGTAAAATTAGGTTTTTTAACACTAAATTTATCTATTTCTGATTATTCTGCATAGCACCAATATTCAAGATATTACACTATGTTACGTATCAGCTATGTCTTGAGGCAAGTTACTTAGCCTTTGTCCTTTCATACTGCCATCTTAAAATGGGGACTGCAGGGTTATCTTGAGGCAAACCAGGTGGGACAACACCCAAACACAGTAAGTGTTGATTTAATGGGCATTATTACATCATTGGTATAAAGTGGAAAGGTGGACTAGGAATCAGTAGGCCTGACTTCTAGTCCCAACTACAAAATCTTGTGGTTTGGACATCACTTAGCTTTTCTGCACTGAATTACTTCCATGTGAGCAATAAGCAGTTTCTTTAAGGATTACCTCAAGTTACATGAAAACATCGCAAACAAGGACAGACTATATAGGGGTCTTCCCATCAGCCAAACTCAGTTTACCATGTGTTTGTTCTTATAAAGAAAATTACATAAGAACACATTATGATGTCTTAGTGGAGTAGTTGTCAGGGAAGACGGTAGCCTAAGTTTATTTTCAGGTTCTTTATAGTAAGGTTTCTAATCCTTAAAGGTGACAGAGATGCAAAAGATGAATTACTACTATTATTTTAACAGCCTTGCTTCATGTTTTATTTTCTTGCTCCCTGGGCCATTGCATGCATCCTGTAGCAACCAGAATTCTGCGGTACAATTCCTTTCTAGGGTGACAGGAATCCCAATGGAGTGGCCAGGGTCTGGCTGACAGGCTGTATAGTATATGAGGTGCTTTGTAGGAACAGAAGCAATGAGTTGAAAATCCTATGCTGTCCTTGACCACAGTCCATCAAACAGCACCGTTAGCAACAGCATCACCTCCACTACATCTGACTTCCAAAAGTGCCACACACTGGCCCAGACCAGTGGACAAAAGCTCTGTTCCAGCCGTTTGATACAAGGCTATAAAGGGCCTGTCTGCTCCAGGAGAGATCCCTGGTATCATTCCAGGCCACCTTGATCTCTGAGTCTCCACTAACCTGTGGGGCTGGTTGAGCTGAAAGGGGAAGCAGGGCTCATGACTACTCCTACAGCCGGCACCAGATGCAGCTAATGCAAGCTTGCCAGCTGCCAACCAGGCAGTCTTTGATCCAAGGCACCTTTGTCTGGCACGATCAAACCAAGCAGGGTTGATTATACTTTCAAGCAGAGGCTGACTGAGCAAAGGGTTAGTGGACCAGCACCTTCTGCCCCCTACATCCCTGAGAAAAAAAAATCAACCTTCAAAAGGAGTCTGTGAGCACCACCTGGTACTGAGGAAAGGTCAGGAGAACCCTTTTCAAGGCCTGTCTAGCTATATGACCTTGACCAAATCAACATGTTCACTTTATAAACGAATGACTCAACTAGGGTAAATGGGGCAACTTCTGTGGGTTTTAGTAAAAGGCACAACAGCATGGCAGAGAGAATGTTCTTTAAGGGTCTTTACGGGGTGGGGGGGTTGGGGGGGTGAGTGTCACCTGGTGGCCTAGTCCAGGTTTCCCCTGGAAGGAGGCACTATCTACAAACCCAAGGTAGGGGTGGGGCCGAGTTACAGACCTCTGGGACAAAGTATGAAACTGGAGCTGTCTTCCCAGCAAACTCACCAGCTTCACTGCCTCATCCCCAAAGTCCAAAGGAACAACTTTGTCACAGTAATCAAAAGCCACCTTGCTCTCCAGGAGAGCGCCTGCAGTTACATAATGTTGGTCTTGTGACTACAATACCTCGATTCTTCACCCCTGGCCCCCCAGGGCTGAGTAGCGAGGACTAATCCCAACCTCCTCTGTCCAAGGTGCCAGTGAAAAAGTGACAGGGAGTCTCTAGTGGAGCACCTCCCTCCTGGGAAGGAGAAGCCAGCACCTGGGCCTCCAGGTGGGAAGATGACCTGCAGGCCGAGGCCAGCTGCCTCAGGCATGGGCCACCGACTCCTCTGGAAAGGACACACTCCCGGCCAGTTCTGCTCCGCTAGCCGCGGTGTGGCGGTAGAAGAGGTTCATCCTCCGGAGGACACGGACGCCCTCCCCACACCAAGCCCGCGCACGTCCACCCTTCAGCTCTCCAAGGGGCGGCATCCATCCCTCCACCGCCCGTCCTCCAGGGAGCTGCGGTCCCGCAGGCCAGCACCTGGGGAATGAGCAAGCACGGAAGCATCCTCCCGGGGCACCCGCTTCCACCCTCGACGCGGGGTCAGGTCCGCAGGCTCCGGCGGCCAGACCCCTCCCCCTCCCGGCTGGAGCAGCGCCGGAGTGACTGGGCGTCCTCCTCGCCGCAGGAAGGACGCCCCAAAGGGTGGCGGCGGCGACAGGAGCCGCGTCACACCCCGGCCCTCTCCACCCCCTCTTCCCCGGCCCCAAACACCCGGGGCCTCCACGCAGCGCTGGGAGACTCGCGGGGTGGGGGGGAGACGGAGGAGCAGCGCCTCCACAGCCCGGGGCCTCAGGCGGCGGCGCCTCAGGGGTCGCGAGGGCACCGGGTGGCGCAGCTCGGGGAAGGAGGCCGGGGTCGTCCACGCCGAGGCCAGCCCTGCTGCGGGCCTCGAACCCAGGAGTTGTGTCGGGCGAGGAGGCCGGAGGAGAACCGCGGCCAAGACCCGAGTGCGGGGCGCCGCCCCAGGACGCCCCCACCCACCGCTCACCTTCACGGAGGCAAGGCCCCGGGGGAGCAGCGATGGCCTGAGG
>NW_004567118.1:12877239-12894116 GCF_000260355.1 Condylura cristata | reverse complement strand
AAGGAGAATGCCGACCCTTTCACCCAGGATTGGAGAGGCACAGCCTAAAAAGGAATATAGAGGCGCTCAGAGAAAGGGAGGGGGCTAAAGACCCCCATCTCAAGAAAAAATAAAGGGAACAAAAGGGATGGAGATTTCTGCCCCCAGGGAGTAGATGGGGAAGGGAGAAGAAGGGGGAAGATGCCATCTTCCCTGGATGGCATCCCTCCCTTCACCCCTTTCCCAGACTGTTGGGAAGGAGAGGAACAGTCAGGCTTTACCCACCAAGGGTAAAGACCTAGATAGCTTGAGGGCTCCTCTCCCCTCACTTTCAAGGAAGGTACCTTCCCTTCAGCAGCCGTTGTTCCTGACTGTCAAGACAACAAGCCCCCTAAACTCCCAGTTGGGGTCCCAGGTGCTCTCTAGGGCCTGAGGTGGACCCTGATAATACTTGTGAGGAGAGAGGTTTGTCTCTGGCGCAAGGCATCTGGGGTAGAGGTGAGAGTAGGCCATTTCTGGTGGGTGAGTCTGCCCCTACCATTCTGGTTACACAGCACTGGAAGTGAACAGAACCCTCGAGATGTGAACCACAACTCACCTATACACCTGCCTCACCTAACAGAGGACTAAGGTACAGAGAGGGAGGAGTTCTTGCCTGGATCACCACCGGTCAGGCCTAGACTTGGCTTCTAGGCTGAAAAATAGCAGTATTTCTAGAAAGCATCCCCTCTGGTGGTTGATGAGGCCATTTGTGGGAGTGTGTGTAATGCATGTGCTCACCAGCAAAGTGCTCCACCCCACCCTCCTCCAAAGCAGAACAGGAAATGTCTGCTTTTTTCTTCACCTCTGTTTCACAAAGGAAGTTTCTACCTAAGGAGGTGGTGTGAGTCTTTAATGGGTGCCAAGCAGGTGGGTCACACAGTGAGGTTTAAGAAACCCCATTGCCATCATTATGCCTTCACCATGGTTAAGAAGTCAAAGTTGCTCAGCCCCTGGCCATTCTAGTCTGGAGCATCATCATTTAGTGTTCATTATGCCAAGGAAAACCGAGAAAATCTTCCCTCCCACAGCACAGCTCTGTCATCTCCCAAACTCAATCAAGGGAATTCAGAGAAGCAGGCAAAGCCTGAGGTAACCCCTCACACCAAGGGTATTCTGATGTCAGCCACTGTGTGAATGAATGAGGGGTGGGGCACATGTATGGTGGTTTATCTGCTTAGGGCTTTTGGAGAGCTAATCTCTTAGAACACTGGAAGAGAAATGAGTACCCTCTTCCTCCAGGGTCACTAATTTGTAGCCCCTCCTATAACCTGAAAGAACTGTCATGTTTGGTTGTGTGAATTGTTCCGTGGCATTCAACCTAGTAAGTAAGTGAGAATTAAATGCAGCCTTAGCTTCACTTGCTAAGCTGTTCCTCCCTTGCAAAAAAAAAAAAAAAAAAAAAGCCCATACTTCTTTCAGGTGTGCGTAAACTATAAATGATGCTGCTTGGGTATGGATCCTTCCTGTTCCTGGTTTTTCTCTTCCCTAGAGTAGGGCAAGAATTTAGTTATTCTCAGTCCTGGACTATGATGGAGAGGAGGTAGAGACAGAGAATTTCAATTAACAGGAATCAGAGTCAGTACTTTAAACTTTTCATGAACATGGGTGTCATCGTATGTGGGTGGTGGGGGGAGATTGTCCGTTAAGGTGTTACGGAGAAATAATCTCCTGATGGCTGGGAGAAGGAAAACCCTCTTTCTCCAGGATCATTAGAAAAGACTCTAGAGTATCAGGGAGACTTTTTGAATAGTATAGTTTATAGATAAGAATGTCTGTGGAAACATCACTCTGCTAGATTGTACTAGTGCAACTAATCCCTTAACAATCGAATTGAATATATTACTATTCTCCTAATATATATTATATTCTCCTAATAATAGAAGAGAAAATGACCGTATTGGAAACTGCCCAAATCACCCAGCTGGTCAGGAGCTGGATTCAAACCCAGCCTGTCTGTCCTCAGGGCCTATATTTTCAGCTGCTCTACATCCTGCCTCCTAAAAGAGAAGAGAAACTATACTCTAAGGTTTGGCACTTATCTAATTTATACCAGTATTTCTAAACTTGACTGACTCCAAAGCCCTTTTTTAATCCAAACATTTATTAACAGCTCCAGGAACTACTATTCCACAGGACAGAGTTTGGGAAACTTGTGCTATACTAATTACTGCTATTTATGTAAAATGCTTACTGTTTAGGATAATTACTATGCACCATAGTAACTATTATAATTAATATGTCGCTTAACTCGGGGATGTTTTTATTCGATACTGCTACACTGTCCGTGATTGCCCAGTTTCCTATTGCCCAGATAGTAGAGTCCTGTCTTCATATTTAAAAATTAAATTGTTTTTGTCTTACTTGTGCCCCCCACCCCACCCCACCACTGTTTAACTTCAGGATCTCCCAGGGCACTGTGCTTCAGTCACTACTCACCTTGAGTAATTCGACGCTTGCTTTTACCATGGTCTAGGCCCTGAGCACCCCCTCCTGCCAAGCCCCAGACCTCTCCCCCATGGGTGTCCCACAGGCTCTTCACACTCTTGGACATACATGCATATAAAACCTGGTCAGGAAGTACATTGGCCCTGGAGCTGGAATGTCTGGACTCTAGCCTCTTTCTACCTACCACTATCGCTGTGTGGATCTGGCCAAGCTATTCAACATCTCGTTTTCACTCTCTTCATCTTGACAATAATATTAACTACTTTAGAAAATTCTGAGGAAATACATGAAAAACTTGACACGATGCCTGGTCCATATAAGTGATGATTAATAAAGGTTAGGTATCACTAACATCTTCCAGACTTGTTTGCCTTCCCTATATATCTTGTCTAAGTTCATTCCTTTTATCTATCCCTGCACCACGTCAGAAATTGCAAGTTCCCCTGGATTTGTGCCTCTCTCTTACCCACCACCTCTCTCCTCATTGCTCACCTCCTTGCTATTTCCCCAGTCCATGCTTCCTTCAGTAAGTGTGCTTCCTTCTCAGTCACTCATCACTATTCCAGTTGGGGTTCCCTGCACCCACTTTTCATTGCTGCTCCCTAAATCCACCCTGCATCCATAGTGATCTGTCTAAACAGCAGATCTCCCAGGCACTTCCTTCTTCTAGGCTCAAAAAAAAAAAGTACCTCTCTGCCTTGTCTCCCGACACTTTCCATCACACTCTTCATGCTCTAGTAACACCATCCAGTGCTTATGGTTCCCCACCCTCACACCCCACACCGTTGTTCAAGTGGTTCTCTAGTCTGTGAGGCACATGGCTTTCTTTCCTGGCTGGCTCCTTTGAGTGTCTTCTACGAAACCTTCCTTGCGCCCCACGTGGACTGCACCCCCTCTTCTGTGATTGAATAACAATTATCCAGGGCTCATCACTGACCCCATTCTATTAAACTTGTTGATGTGACATCTGTAGTTCATTGCAGACAGGAACCAAATCTTATGTGTGTGCTGCACATGTTTCCTGGGATGTGGGAAATTCTCAGTAAGTATTGGTAAACTGACCATACCCATTAATGGCTGAAAGATACAGCGTGGAGGCTGTAAAAATACAGCTGAATACTCTGAATACTATACTTTTTTTATGGATAGTTTACACAGCCAGACACCAAGGAAAAGTAGTTTTGTCTTTGAAATAACTGATGGTATGTTACATTTTGTCATGACATATCCTTATTAAAAATTGATACAAATAAGCAAACTAATACTGAGAGCTTCCAAGTCCTAATTAAACTGATAATCTATTATGTGGCTTGTATTGTTTTCCAATACAATATTAAAATTAATATTAAAAGCTGTGTTACAGACAAGCCTTAAGAAATTAATGGTGTTCATGTGTTCTAATACATTTTCTTTTAATTGACCCTACAGCTTTATTTTCTTTACATTAGCTTAGCATTTCTTTTCCAGCCACCCAGCAGGAAAAAAATATAGCTTGGAAGGACATTCCATCTCTTCCTCCATCTAAAAAACTGTGTTGGCTCTATCCCTAGAAGCAGCGGTGCTGCTATTTACACCTGGCCCTTCCTCCCCAGAACAAGTTGCTAGCTATATAAGTTATATAATTTTCAGCCCTATCAGTCCTTCCAATTTGCTCTTTTTTACTAAGATCCTTTATCTAATTTGGGTGCTCTGCATTTCTATCTGATTTTCAGGATCACTGTCTTCATCTTTTTGATACTTAGTAAATTTAATTGTCTTCTTAACTTCATTTTCATACAGTTCACTGATAGTGTATAAAGGTTTTCTTCTTTTCCAATGTAGATGCCTTTTATTCCTTTCCTTCACTAATTGTCCTTGTTAGAACCTTCAGTTTTCAGCTGTGAATAGGGCAGACTTTCTTATCTTGTTCCTGATCTTAAGGGGAAAGCTTTTACTCTTTTACCATGCAGTATGTTAGAGGTATGTAGATTGTAGAAGGGTTGTGGATGCTCTTTATCAAGATGAGGAAGTTGGTTTTTATTCCTAATTTAAGTGTTTTTATTATGAAAGTTTTTTTTTTCAAATACTTGTTCTGCATCTTTTGAGGTGATCGTGTGGTTTTGCCTTTTATTCTACTAATGTGCATATTACCTTGATTTTCAAATATTAAACCAATCTTGCATTATAGGGGGGAAAATCCCACTTAGTCATGATGGGTAATCATTTCTGTATGTTACTGGGTTTGTTTTGCTGATAATTTGTTGAGGAACTTTGCATCTATATGTATAAGTGATACTGACATAATAGTGTTTTAGTGATGTCTTTGGTTTTGGGGTCTGAGTAAAACTAGAATCATGAAATAAGCTGGAAAGTGTTCCCTTCTATACTTTTTTTTTTTATTTTAAAGAATGTGAAGGTTTGATATGTGTTCTTTAATCATTTGGCAGAATTCACCAGGGAACTTTTCTAGGCCTGGAATTTTCTTTATGGGAAGTTTAAAAAATACTAGTGTAGTTTCTTTTTTGGGTTTTTCAGTAGTTTGTACTTTTCTAAGATTTGTCCATTTTACCTAGGTCATCCAATTTGATGGCACAAAGTTGCTCATAGTAATTCCTTTATAATCCTTTTCATTCCTTTAAAGTCTGTAATAATGTCCCTCCTTTCATCCTGATTTGAGTCTTCACTCTTCTTTCCTGGCCAGTCTAGCTAAATATTTGTCAATTTTGTTCATCAAAGAACAAACTATTAATTTCATTATTTTTTTCTACTGATTTGTATTATAAAATGGTTTCTGAAAACTCAAGCTACTTGGATTAAGGGAAGTTCAGACACTCGGGCTCTTTCTTTGAGAAGCTGGATTCAAACTCAACTTCTCATCTATCTCACTCCAAATCAGGGTTCTCTATTTTAGTGTCTCTCATCCTTTCTATCAGTGATATAACAGAGACAACAGAGCCCACACTGTCACTTGTGAGCTAGGAAAGACAGTTCCATTAAACCTATAAGCTTTTCTTAAATATCTCAAGTCCTATGGAAGACACAAAGGGGGACAGAAATGAGCAAACAGAATCAGCCTCAGATATCACCAAGCTCAGTCTAGATGGGCAACACACATGTACTCAACAAACTTGAACACAGCTTAGACTGCAATGAGAACAGTGATTAAGAGTGAGCAAGCTGGCCCTCCCTGTGGCGCAGCGGGTTAAAGCACTGCACTAAGAAGCTGAAACCACTTCCGCATGAGTTCGATTCCCACCTGCCACGGAGGTGACCACATGGTGTGGCAGACCTCTCCTGACCCACCCACTAATCCCCTCAGCAAGTGTACTTCGTCCATCTGCCTGTTCTGCTCCCCACTCTGTCTCTGGTGAAGCCTTTCACCACCCCTGAGTCTCTGGCCTGTACCCCAGTTCTGTATGCACAAATAAATAAATCTTTAAAAAAAAAAAAGAGTGAGCAAGCTGCCCTGTGAGTAGAGGTAGGGAAGAAAAAAACAAGGAAATGAAGGGTTGGCATTTATGGTAAGTCTTGGGTAGGATTTTGTGTGTGGGGGCGGGGGGACAGGGGTAAGAAGAGGTAGTAAAGTTCTTCAGTCAGGAAGTGGTAGAAGTAGCAGAACAGTGTGCAATAAGGGAAACACACAGGCAGAAATGCTAGGCCAGACTTTGGAGGGACATAAAGGATGTGCTAAGGGGCTAGAACTTTGTCTTCCAAAAACTAGGAGCTCATGAAGGGCATGATCAACTTTGTTGGAATTCCAGCTTTGTTGGAAACCGGATAAATCAGATCATTCAAGCTCCTCGTTGCCAGCTACACCTATCAGAGCAAGCAGAGATGGCTACCTTCTCCAGTGCTGGGCCGCCCCTCCTCAGGGCCCTCTCCCAGCTGGGCTTCCATGGCTAAGTGCTTCCCTGATTTCCTTCCTACCTTTCTGGCAGCTCCTTCTCAGTCTGCTTAACAGGCTCCTCTTCCTCCGGCCATCCTTAAAGACTGTTCCTCAGAGTTCTGTTCTAGAGTCTTTTCTCACTGGATCATTTTCCCTTGGAGCTCTCATGTTGCCATGACTTCAGTGACCAGTGATGAAGTGGGAACTCCCAAGTCTACATACAGCTACTGCAGACCTCTTTCCTTATTTAGTATCACCAGACCGAAATGTCCATTAGGTATCTCTGTTTAGGCACCATATTCATTAGAATTAGGTCCAGCTGTGAGTAAAAGAAACCTCCCCGCCTGCCCCCAAGTATAATGGTCACAACCAAACAGAAGTTTCTTTTTCCTTTAGGATAAAAGGGGTTCAGAGGTATTAAGTCCAGACCTGATTGGACAACCTAGGAGTCCTGTTTCTGAATGCTGTCACTTTGTCTCTGTCGCTGTGACGCCATCTTCCTCCTGGCCAACAGCAACACTGTGTCCTTGCTCCTCTCAAATGCATTCCCGACGTGGGCTGTCCAGTGTGACAGCCACTAAACACATGTGGCTAGTGAGTATTCAAAAGGGAGCTAGTCCAATATGGCAGGTACTGTATGTATAAAATATACGCTGGATTTTAAAGACTTACTATGAAAAAGTAAAATATATTAATAGTTCTCTGCTGATTATGTTAAGTGATCTTTATATATTGGATTAAATGCATTATTGAAGATTAATTTCAGTTGTTAATTTTTTTTAATTTTTGATGAGAATACTAGAAAATTGAAAACTACATATGTGACTCACATCTGTGACTCACATTAGATTCCTGTTGAATAGTACCACTGTACACAAGAACAAAAAAAGGGTCTTTCTAAAACAGAAATCTGAACATGTCACATAGCTTCTTAGAAACATTCAGTGACTTGTCATTGCTTTTAGGATAAAGTTCATCCTACTTGATACGGTTCTCAAGCCCCCAGAACCCAGCCTTAGCCTCACCCTCCAGCCTTACTTCTCACCACCTCCTCCGTCTACCTGCCCCTGCAAGCTATACTCCAGCCCAATGCACTTCCTTCAGTCCCATAAAGCTCCATGTTCTCTCTATCCTTGTGCCCTTCACATCTGCTGTTCCCTGTTCCTGGAACATTTTTCTTCTTTTGTCTGACTAGTGTTCTACTCATTTTCCCTGGCTAGCTTAGA
Source organism: Condylura cristata (assembly GCF_000260355.1). Lineage (NCBI taxonomy): Eukaryota > Metazoa > Chordata > Mammalia > Eulipotyphla > Talpidae > Condylura > Condylura cristata. The sequence goes on along the minus strand of NW_004567118.1, from coordinate 12,886,559 downwards.
TGTGTCTCTTCCTCAGGAGACCTTCCCAGTTACCATCCTTCTCTGAGCTCCCATTACTTCTCTATCCTGCCCTCACCTCACCCCACACACCTCTAAATTCCAGACTGACTAGAAACTTGCCTATTGTGTTCACTGTGGTGTCCCCAGGACCTTGAGCCAAAGGCTGTCATATGGTCAGTAGTAAACATGTATTTTCTGAATGAATGAATGATGCCCCTCAAAGCCAGATAAACAAAGTTTCTAGAACCAGACTAGATCAAATGGCTTCTAAGTCTCAAAGAAATAGCCACTAGGTTCTCAGTTTGGAAGGTCAGGCAAAGGAAAATTGTAATTGTAATTGTAGTTCATCCCCCTGTCTTTGGCCTTGCCCAAGAACTGGGGAGTACATTTATGGGGACCCAGCTACCACCACTACCTTCTCTTCTTCCTTCCCAGGAAAGGTAAACAGTACTGGCTTTCCTCCCAGGAAAGCTTCCTGGAAAATACCCCCAACATTTTTAGAAAGAGCTATACTGAGGAGCCTTGCTGGAGAGGGGCTTCCTCTGGAATGGGGTTGGAATGGTAAGGTGGGTAGGAGTGGGGGAAGGAAATGAGGAGACAACATAAGGAGGGTACCCGTTTGGAGTTGCTGTTTACCTAGTCCCAGGAGAGCTGGTGTTCATCTTGCAAAGGAAGTGTAATGGCAATTCCCTTTCAGGAGATGAGCAAATGGGGGTTGAAGATCAAAAACTGAAGATAGGAAATACCCTGGAGTCAGGAAGTCCGAGAGGGAAAAGGGGGTTCTAAGGCTCTATTGATGACTTGCTGTGTAACCCAAAACAAATTTCACAGACTCTCTGGGCCTCAGGTCCTCAGCTATAATCAAAAGAATATGCTTTGGCACAGCTGAAGCAGCTGTTGTAAGAAAGAAAATGACAGACATAAATGGACTTTGAAATATAAGTATAAGGGTAAAAATACCATGTAAAGACAAGGTTTTTGAGCCATTGTTTTGTTTGGGCAGAAAATGAACATAGTTCTGAGACTGAGACTGGGAGTAGTGGATGGGCGTCCATCTTCTCTCAACAAAAGTGGTTTTACATGAAGGCTGAGCTGGGGCCCATCCTCCCAGTAATGACCCAGCAGTCTGACCCGCCTGTGCTAAACTTGGACCAGAAAAGTAGAGTCTTGTACACAGCCTTGGAGAAAGGATGCACCAGGGAACCTGAAAGCCTTGGAAGAAGCATGGTCCCCCTTTGGGGCCTCCTCACTACTCTGACACATTCCGTCAAGCACGAATGCAAACACTCAAGCATACACCATCTGTGGTTGGTGCCCACACGCCAGGGCCTATGCCCAGTGCCTTGCACTTTAGGGCCTCCTGTTACCTCTTCCCAACTTGGAAGGGCTCCCAGTGGTTGACACAGTCCTTAACCCAGCCAGAGGCCACCCTGTTATCATGCACTGCTCTGTGCAGAGTCCCTGAACCCTTAAGAGTTGAGCATAGAACAGGTGGCTAGATCCCCCCACCCAGCCCCCTGGTCCATTGAAGTGGATCTTGAAGTTGGGAAGCACCCCAGAGGCCCTTGCTCTTGGGGCAGGCCATGTCCTTGGCAAAGCCATGGCTCAGAGGTTTTATTATCCTCTTTTCTCTTTTCCTTTCACAGCCCTGTCAGATCACACAAAGCAATCAGCTGTACCTGCAGTTCCCAACCTGGAGAACTGAAAACACATTCCCCAGCATGCCTCCAGCAGCAACCAGCACGAAGAGGTTCTGTAATTACAGTCATGCAGGGGTTTGCATTCCTGTTCTCACTCATCTATGAAATGCTCCTGTTCCCATTTCCCGTGGTGTCTTTTCAAAGGAAAGGTGAAGCTGAGGCTCCACAAAAAGTGAGTTCCAACTCCCTGTTCCAAGGGAGACCTCGCTAAGATTCAAGTCCATTCAATCATGTAGTCATTCCTTCATTCAAAACAAACCAGTGGACACACCAAGTGTGACCTGGCCCCTACTTTTGAAGAAGGCACAGTCTAGCAAGAAATTAAGGTACACAGTGTAAGTAAGTACAGCAAAAAATTAAAAGATGATGTATGATAAGTGTGACAAATTCCTAGGTAGGAGGTAATTTTGGAAATGTAGCAGTGGCTTAAGAGGCAGTGACAGGCATACCTTGTTTAACTGTGCTTCATTTGACTGTCCTTTACACTGTTTTTGTTTTTTTTTTCTTTTTCTCTGTTGTTGATGTTTTACCAACTAAAGTTTTATAGTAACCCTGTGTCAAGAAATCTGTTGGTGCCATTTTTCCAACAGTGGGTGCTCTCTGTGTACATTGTCTTTTAAGACATAATGCTCTCACACACTGAACACACTACAGCACCAAGCAAGCTTGCACATGGACTGGGAAGCCAAAGCTTCATGGGCTTGTTTTCTTGTAATACTGGCTTTATTGCGGTGATCTGGAAAGGATCCCACAGTCTCTCTGAGGCCTGCAGCGCAGTGGCTATGAGTACGGCTGCTGCAGCTCACAGGCCTGGGCTCCCATCCTAACTTCGCCACTTACTACTTGTATAGCTCTGTGGAGAATAGGGAAGAATGTTGAGGCTAAAGTGAGGAAAAAGTACGGTGCCAGCACATAGAAGTCCTCACTACAGCAGAGCCTGTCAGACAGGGAGAGATGCGGTCAGTAAATTGATCTGGGGTTAAATCGTGGGACACTGAACGCCAAAATGAACTTAATGAGAAGCCTGGAAAGGGACGAATGTCCACCAAGCCCCAAGCAAAGGTGCTCATCTTTAGAGCCGTGTTCAGTTGGGCCAAACTTCATCTCCAAAGATGGAGAACCAGTCCCTTGGAGCTGGGTGTGGTGTGTTAGCTTGTCTCCTGGATTCTGCCCACCTGGAAAGGCCTCCTGGATTCTGCCCACCTGGGCCCTGGACTTAGGGCTAAGGGAGAAGAGCCATCTTCTTTCACAAGGGTGAGTGGCCATGGAAAGTCTGCCTATGACACTGGCCTTGGGTAACAAAGGTGGCTGATGGGGAGGGGGTGGGATGGAGGGTGGATGAGTCCAGCAGAGGCTGAGCAGGCCCAGAGACACTGCCACTAGCCTTTATTTTTTTTGTAAGGAGTGTATCGGATCTCCTTGACCCTATTCTTACATGGGGCAGATGAAATCAAAGATTCTATCAAGCCCAAAACAAGGTGACGCCCAATTGGAGGACCACTAAAGGGGTGAGGGTCCCAGAGAGTGATTCCCAGCTGTGCTGGAGAGAATCACTAAGAATCTAGAGGCTACTCTGGGAGTGAACTTGGTCTAGGGCAAAGAGTGCTTGCCTGGGCGGCTGGGAAGCCTCTTTCTAGTCCAGGTTGTACCTCTTGTTTGTGTGACTTTGGTGAAACCACTTCCCTTTGGCCTTTGTTCCTTCTGAAATTCTCTGCTGAGAGAATCTCAGAGGACACTTATAGCTTAGAACTCTGAAGACTGTATCTGCATTAAGCAATTCCCTGTTCTCAGGATTTAGGGAGTTATAAGGTATCCTAAATATTGGGAGGAACCCAGACAAACTCAGAAAGGAGGAAACTACAGGGGCTCTTGAACCCCTAACCTCGGGCTGTGAAGGGTTGAGGACTTCTGGGTGCTTGACATCTCCAGGGCTAAGGAAGTTAACTCAGAAGAGGCTTCTTTTCCCTACTCCAGACTACCTCAGGATCCTGTGGAAAAGCTGCATTATAATCGATAGCCTCATAAATAAATAAGGAGCCAGCGCATCCTGTCTCCTGCTCAGGACTTCTTCAAGAAAATCGAACCTTGACCCACTTCTTGCCCATTCTGGATTTCTATAGTGGCCTCCAGAGGAAGGGAACTCTCATAGACCATCTTGGGCATCCCCTGGCCTCTGGAGGTCAGGCCAGGGGAGAGTGTCCTCTCTCTGACCCAAGGTCTCTAACCCAGGAACAGCGTCTCTTTTCTCCCATTCCCCCATTGGGTGGCGAGGGGCTCTCTCCCAGGAAGCTGAAGCCACACCTTTCAGCTCTTGCTCTGAGTTTCATTCTCTCCCCCTTAATAAACTGACATCAAACTTGTCCTTCTCTTCAGCTCCAGCTCTTTGCTTCTCGCCTCCCGTGATTTGGTGACTTTCTTCTATCTACTGCAGTGGTGTGAAACAAAATCCGCAGCAGAAGGAAGGGATTGTCCCTCACTCCTCCGGAGTCTGCCTTCGCTACTTCCCCGTCACAGTCCTCATTACCAACTGTGAATGAATTGCTCTGGGTCAACTCTTGTAACTTACTTCATAGAACAGACATGCCAGCAATTTGACTGCAAGGTAACCCTTTCTGTGACTCTAGTACAACCCCGGAAATGTTCTTCTCTCAGGAAGCACAGATCTCCAACAAAGCGCGTTGGGTATTTTGGACCTAAAGACCAAGATGGTGGTCAGCACTGTGTGGTTTGAGCAACTGCCTTCTGGATGTGCCTCCCAAGTGCTGCAGGACCTCCCTCTCCTCACCTTTGGCACCTGGGTCTCCCTAGCCAGGAACAGAATGCTCCTGGCCTAAGGACCCAGAAGGGCTGCTTGGGCAGTTAGCACAGAGGAAGCAGTGAGATTGTGACAGCCCTCCTTGTCCATAATTATTGACCACCCTGCTCCAGTTGGCCCCTGGGGATTGAGCATCCCTTTAATTAAAGGTTTCTGACTAGAAGTTACCATGTCCCTGCTTTCTCTAAGAATAACATCGAGAATGTTCTATTTCTTTCTGAGCTGCCATGGGAGAGTTTCAGCCTCAGCTTCCCAACCCGCCTTGGTACCCTCCTGTCATCGGTTATCATCAGAAGGAAACAATTAGGAGGGTAAATCTGTAGCCAATACACCCACAATGTTTCCCAGCACACATAAACAAAACAGTGTCGAGATATCTACACCGTAATTTCTCTCCCCCAGCACTGATAATTGGGGTGTAATTGTCTGAGGGAGGAGCTCAGGCCTAGGAAGTAGTTAGTAATCCAGGCTCCTGGGTCTGGCTTGGCTGTCTCAGGGCTTACAGGAGGTAGTTCTGCTTACTCAGACAGTAGCAAAGGATTTGTTTCCTGGTATCTCATTAAACGAGAAGGCGACCAAGTAGCATCATTCAGTGGGCTTGTAAAGCTGGTTACTAATTTGCAAGGCTGCATTAATGAGTCCCCCTCCTGCCCCCAACCCCCTTACAGGCAACATGTCCAAACAAAAGACTTCTTAGCCTAGGAAGAGGCCACGAGTGTTGCATACCAACCTCCAGTCATAGCCCTTAAAACGACAGGACCTTCAGGAATTCTTTGTCCTTAGGCCCCCTAAGGTCCAACCCTGAAGGGACTGGCCCAGGGTCTCAGACAGAGCATTAGGGTGCAGCCCTAAGCTCCCAACTACCCACAGCAGGCTGGGGCTGGCACTGGCACTGGGCAAATGGGTTGTGGCTGTCACCAGAGAGGAACTGACAGCAGACACAGCAGACTATGTTTTCTTTGCAAACCGAGGATAACTAGAGGAAGCTGAGAATTCCTCTGCTCTGCTCTGCTCTGCTTGCACAAGCTGGAGGAGGGGTAGGAGGAGGAGGGGAGCCGGGAAGGGTGAGACTCTCACTCCAAAGGAGAAACCGCTCCAGCTCTTGAAATGAACAAGTTAGTGGGACCTATGATGGAAGGGGGGACAGTTCTAGGGTGTGTGGAGTCTGGGGGGAGGATACCAAGAGCCTTGATCCCCTGTCTGGAACTGCCTCAGGGAGTCCTGGTGAACGCTCACAGTTACACAGGCTTGCCCTGTGCCGGCACTGTGCTAAGAGCTCAGGTCACAGTGAATGCTGGGAACATAGCCTGTGGCACACAGCTGGGTTCAAACCCAACTTTGCCACTCACTAGCTCTGTGACCTTAGATAAGTTACTTAGCTTCCTGTGCCTCACTTACTTCATTAATAAAATGGAGATAGGAATAGTATGGCACTGATCAAGCCGTTTGAAGATTAAGTGCATTCACATACACGAGGCTCTTAACATTGCCTGCCACGTGGCAAGCAGTGGGTAATATTTTGTTATTACCACACCTCCCACAAGTGGAGCAGATGTTAATCTCTGAGGCCCAAAGAAAGAAGTCCAGTGACTTGCCCAAGGTCTCCAGTCCATGTGACTGACAAAATGGGTGCCCTCCCAAGGTCCTCTTTGGGAGAAGGCAGCTGTCACACCCATTCCTGTTTGAAAATTCCACAGCCACTTCATCAATGGCAGGAACAAAGCTGGAGCTGGACCTTATTTCCGAGGCCTGGCAGGCCTCTCAGGGTCAGGCTGGCTGGTGGCTTTGGGTCGGGCCAGAAGGACTCTCCCACCAACTCTGCCAGCACCCAGATCTGGGACCTTCCCAACTGCCTCACCCCACACCACAGCCCCAGGCCTCCCTTAGGACCTCCATCTTCCTCCCTAGTTTTCCCTCCTCCTGTAAGATGCTGGCTGCCAAGAGTGGAGAGACCCTTTCGATCTTAGCATCTTAGCGTAAACAAACTGCTACTCTGGCCTCGCCCTCTACTGGCTTGCTGTTCCCCACCCCCCTCAATCCGCAGTGCACAGTCGCTCTGTTCTCCTGCCAACTTGGCAGCTCAGTTCTGCTGTTACTATCAACACCTCTAAGGGAAAAGGGAGAGGAGTCAGCTCTGATTGCCTGGCGCACTGAGAAGCAAATTCATGTCAGAGCCAGCCCTGGAATGTCTCCCAAGCTCCCAAGGCTCCTGGTGGGGAGGGAAAAGTGGATCTGATCAGAACCACCCCGATTGCTAATCAGCCTCCCAGCAGAGCCACTGGGCCTGGCCAAAGCTGCAGAAGAGGAGGAGATGCAGGCGTGGGCTGGCAAGCAGGAGAGGACTGGGGGTCTGGCTCCCCCCAGCTCTTGCTACTGTCCAGGGTAGGGCCAGTGGTTCCATTTTCTGAGTGGTTAGTCAGGTGTAGGGCAGCCTGTGTTCAGCGTGAGGGAAATAGATCCTTCTCTCTCTAGACTGTGAGCCCTAGGATGTACAGGCTATGCCTTCTTTCTTCTAGCTTCTGGGATGCCTTATGTGGGGAGCTCCTGCCTCCCTGGTCAGATTAAGACCACATTGGCCCCACTGAATGGAAACTTCCCACAGACAGAGAAAAAGCTTTTGCTTTTCCTAGTCTTTCCCTCAACCTCTGGCCTCTACCTACTGGCTCCACAGAACAGCTGATGCCCTTCCCTGGTTCCTGCAAAAACACCAGGAGCTCAGTTGGGAAGAAGAGAGAACCTGTTATCTCCAGGAACCCAGGTCCACTCCTGAGCAAAGCCTGCCTTCAGCCCAAGGTCTGGGTCATCCACCCCTTGACAGGCCAAGGATGACTTTGCAGTCTCTCCCAGAAGGAACTGCCCTCCCAGCTTTCTCTCTGCTTGTGGAGGCAGGGTCTTCACATCCTGTTCAAGGGCTTTGACATCTGTAGAAATGGTGAGTTCAGGGAATCACAATCTTTATGCCAACCCAAGGGTGTGACCCTAAACTCCCACCCTGGGTGCTGTCAGCCTGTTTGCTTCTCTGTATCATAGAAATAACCCTTTATAGGACACCTGTACCCCCATGTTTATTGCTGCTCTGCTCTATTTACAACAAGGAAGACATGGTATCAACCCAAATGCCCCAAAGCAGATGCCTGGATTAAAAATATTTGGCACATATATACAATGGAATATTACTCAGCAAGCAAAAATGATAAGCTCATGCCTTTTTCAGCAACATGGATAGAGCTGGAAGGAATCATGCCTAGTGAAATAAGCCATAAAGAAAAAGAAAAATACTGGATGGTTTCACTAATAGCAGCAGGAGCATAAAAGACCAAGGGAGGGGAAAAAAAGCAATTGTAATAAAGAAAAAAATGAAAAACAATGAACAACTATAAACCAGAGGCCTTTTACGGGGGTGGAATGTGGAATGGGATCAAAAATAGGGGGGAGGGGAAGGAAGTGCACTGGACTATGGTGATGGCACATGGGCGAATTGGTGGTGGGAAGTCCACGGGGATTACAAACATGATGGGAAAAGGCACAAAATGAAGAATGATGGAAAAATAAATTTAAAAAAGATCGAGAGAACACTTTAGAGCTCGCTGGGTGCAGCTGATGGTAATAGGAACATAGAGATGACCACTTTGTGCCCCTAGGGTTGTGCCTGCTGCTTTCGATCAGTATACTTCCCTCCCTCCCTTCCTCTTTCCCTCCTTTTATCCTTCCTATTATCTCTACCCCCTCCAGGAACCCTTTTCCCAGCTGTGAGATGGATCCTAACAACCCCTCTGTCTCCTGTTGCAGAGATCTGAAAACCACCACCCCGAGAGACATAGACACCTTCCTTTGAGAACCATCCAGGTTTCTGGAAGGCCAGATGACTCTCTGGGAGCCAGGAAACAGGAAGAGCGGATCCACTCAGTGGGCCAGGATGTAAATAAGCCATAAGAGGCTGCGCCATTCTGCTGCTCCAGGCTGCACCTGTGAGCATCCCTCGGAGGAAGCCCTGTCAGCGTTTCCATGACAAATGACACATTTCCGGGTGTCTCTCTCCCAACTCCAAGAGCATGCTTCGTGGTGAAATCTGACACTGAAAATACTTTCATAATTTTTTCCCTTAAGAAAGACTGCATGCTCTAAAAATGCACCTGCTGGTTATACGTTTACTCTTTGTTTTTTAAAAAGGAGAGTTTTAAGGGTGTTGGGATGGTACATTCTAGCTTGTGATAAATATATGAGAGTTGTGTGGCAGAGACCTGTCATGGCAAATATCACGGTGTGATGAGACCTCTCCCCTGCCTAAAACATTTCCCACATTCACTTGTCTGTTACGAAGCCTTAAATCCAACCATTAGAGATTGATGACTTTTGAACTTGAAGGATTATCCATCCCTAAGAGTCCACTGTGATAATGCATCAATCTAAAAGGGCCCATGCCGGGCCCTCCCTGATGGGGCAACGGGTTAAAGTGCAGCACTATGGGGCTATCTATGGCTACTACAGTGCAAGTTCGATCCCTGGCCAGGGAGCTGACCCACATCGCGCAGCAGACCTCTCCTGACCCACCTACTGCTCCCCTTAGCAGTGTGCTTCAATCTGCCTGTTTTGCTCCCCTATGTCTCTGGTGAATCCTCTCAACCCCCTCCTCCACCTCTGGCCTGTACCCCAGTTCTTGTATGCATAAATAAATAAATCTTTAAAAAATAAAAGGGACTAAGCTACCACCTAATGAGGGTTTAGAAAAATCCATGAGGCATCAGGAATATGGAAGAGCGCATCCAGGATGTAGTCCTTACTTTTACAGGCTCGCTGTTTGCTGG
>NW_004567118.1:12837633-12877118 GCF_000260355.1 Condylura cristata | reverse complement strand
CACACACACACACACACCTCTTTATATAAAGCGATTGCTCCAAAACCTAAGTGTATTCAGGTTTTGGAGATTTGGTATTCAGATTCATCTAGTAGTCTTCCAAAAATACAGACACCCAGGCCCTGCCCCAGACATACTGAATCTGAATTCCAAGGGCTAGAGCTGAGCCCAAGCTCTTCCTTGTAAGGAAGAATCCAGGGTGTGGTTATCAGTCAGGTTTAGAAACCCTGATATATAGGCTAGTAGAGAGAAATCTGACACCAGCTTGAGAGACAGCATCACTATTTACTAAGGGTCCCTGAGCACAGCACACCCTCGAAACTGGGGGCGGGGGAACCACCTACAGCCCAAGACCCTAAGCAAACCAAATGATACAAAATGGAATCCTACCAGCTATGAAAAAAAGATGGATTCTCACCATTTGCAACAACATGGATGGAACTGGAAAGGATTATGCTAAGAGAAATAAGTCAGAGAGAAAGACCAGATGATTTCACACATATTTGAAATACAGAGAAATAAAAGGAACCAACCAAAATGAACGCTAGAAAACTGAATGAAAATTGAAGCTACCAGAGGGGAAGGAAAGGATGGGGAGTGCAGGTGGGAAGGGAACACAACGGACTAAAGTTGAGGATTATGGGAACTTAATCCCATAATTAGGAATTCACTTCCATAATTGGTGGGTGTGGTGGTGGGTGTTGTGTGAACCTATTCTTGTGATTCATATGCAGTGCTGTAAGCTAATGTTACCTCAATAGAAAGTAAGTAAATAAAATTTAAAAGACCCAAAAAAACAGAGATCCAAATGAGGCGGTATGGGAAGGCCCAAAGAGACCGTCAGACAATGCACATGTCCCCCCACACAGGACACAGCACATGGGTGCACTTGCATTTCCCATGGAAGGACAGGTGTGATCTTCATCATTCTCCTCCCCCAGTTAAAGGTTAATTCCACTTGCAGATGATCTTTGTCAATTCAGGACATGCCTTTGCTCGCCTCTTCCAATAGCTAGGCACAGTCCCTGGTAATTTAAAACATGATTTTTCTATCTAATGAATTTATCTGCCATCTATGACCACCCAGATTTCCATTTCCATCATTCCCATTTCCATCCCAGGTCTGAGAGGAAGTAAACTGTGCCTGGCCATATCAGCAATTTCATCAATAGAGAAGCACAACTTTACCTCTAGACCAAATGTATATATTGTCCTGTGAAAGGAGCAATTAAGTTATAGCTGATTAAGATCTCCATTTTGTGCAAGGCACTGTGCTAGGCACTAGTTAATAGACTTAATCCTATTATATGTATAATGAACTTAATAGGATTAATGTCCTTGAATATGTATAACCTGAACACCAGACAGAAGAGGAACCACAGAGAGATGGGGAGAAATGCACCAAAGAGGGAAAAGATGTTTTGTCTTTCATTCATTCTGGGTTCAGGAGAGAGGCTCTGGGGAGATATAGAAACAGCATATGGATGGTGTTTAAAGCCACAGAACTAAATAAGGTTACCCAAGAGGATGGGGAGGCAAGGGAGGAGATATCTAAGAACTAATTTCGAGGGCATTCCAATCTTGGAGCCTGTGAAAGTGAATTCAGAAAAGAAAGCGGAAAGGAACAGCTGGTAAAGTAGGAGGGGGATTGGAAGACTGGTGTCTGAAAGCAATTGAGAAAAGTATTTTAAGAAGGCAGTGCTGAAATAATTCAAATGGCTGCTGCTGGGTCAAATAAGAACGGAGAACTGACCATTGAATTTGTAAACTTGATAAATGTGGTTTCACTATCCCTGTAGGGACAGAAGCCTGACCAGAGTGTGTGGGACAGAATAGGATGTGAGGAAATAGAAATAGTGCAGACAGTTCTTTTCAGTTTTGCTATGCATGGGTAGCGGACAAATGGTAAATAATAGTAGAGAAGTTAGGGCCAAGGATTTTTTTTAAAACATGAGAGTTATATCCCATGACTGTGCAAATGGAAATGGTGCAATAGACAATGTGAAGGAGAGAGCAGGTAATTGCTGGAGGAAAGGGGCCCCGTGCAGAGCCCAGCGTCAGGCAGACAAGTGGACTGTCCATTCAACATGGGAGGGGGAAAAGCAGAATATAAGGGCATGAGACTGGAGGTTGGCATTTTTATGGAAGGAGGATAGGGATATTTTTCTGATATCTTCTATTTTTTCAGTGGGGGCAGGGGTAGGATGATATTGTTGCCTGCATGTAAGCAGCAAGAAGCATTGAGTGAAGCTTGAGAAGAGAGGTATACGATACAGTTAGCACAAGGAATAGGCAAACTTCTTGTCTTTGAGAGAGAATACAGGATTGCTGAGCAGCAGAATAGTCTGAACTTAAAGGTCATGAATTTATTAATTTTTTTTACATTTTTAAAAGGGCAGGTTTATTAGAGAAAGAAAAAAGAGATGTCTGCGGAGACACAGGTGGGCAGGAGCACTGCCAGCGGTGGTGAATTTAAGGGGAGGGTAAATGTATGGCCGCCATGTGCTCCTCTCCAGCCGCACCACGATGCGACAACGCAGGTGTGGAATAGATAAAAGATTTGACCAGTGTCAGGGTTTTGTTAGCACCATAGTTTGGGAGGCAAGAAGGTCAAAATGGTTGTATTTGTATCCATCGCTGTTCAATGAGTTACTGCAATACTTGGTGGCTTAAACCAATACACATTTATTATTTCATTGTTTCTGTGAAATAGAACTTGAAATTTAGAAGAGGTTGATGGGGCATTTCTGGCTTGGGCTGTCAAGTGCTGGGAAGTTAGCCTGGCTGCAGTTATCTGTAAGCCTGACCAGGGCTGAAAGAGCTGCTTCCAAGAGGAAGCACATAACTGGCAAGCCAGACAGTTGTTGGCAAACAGACTCAGCTCCTCTCTCTGTGAGCCTCCCCATGGTTTACTTAAGTGTCCTCACAACATGACAGATGGTCTCACACAGCTGGCAATACACGTGGGACAGCTAAGCAGAAGTGGTTTTTTTTTTTTTTAATGTAAATTCAGGTCATAATATATATATATTATTTTTGCTATATCATTCATTCATGACTAGGGCAGCCCACATTCAAGCTGAGGGAAAGCAAACACCATCTTTTGGAGGGAGGAGAATTATTATGCTCCAAATATTTGCATCCCCAAATTTGTGTCTCTAAACTTCACCTTACCCCCTACCATGGAGATGGGTCCTCCTAGAGTATTTTTAAGGTTAAATGAGGCCACAAAGTTGGGGCCCTGATTCTACAGGATTAGTGTTTTTATAAGAAGACACAGATGGAGCCTTGTCACTGGCTCTCTCCTCTCACAGTCTGAGGACAGGTCTTGTTAGACACAGAGAGAAGGAATTGAGAGTTCTTACAGGAATGCTTTGATGCTTTGGTCAGGCCATGCTCCTAGATTTCTAGCCTCCAGAACTGTAAAGAAATTAATTTCTGTTTGTCGGAGATTCCTAATCTATGTTATTTTGTAAAGGTGACTCAAGAAGATGAGTACAATAGTCAATGAACCTGTAATGATATTTTAATGCCATTACAAGGGCCAGGGATACATGCAAGTGTGTTTACTGTGTTGGACCACAGGCTCCACGCTGATATGGAAGGGAGGTGATGGTCCTCAGGATGAATGAATGGATTGATGACTCACTGAATAGAAGAACGGTCCCTGAGGTGGGTGAAGGGATGTAAGAGTATAAAGCAAACTGAACAGATGAGCTAGCAGTCAACAACACCCTGAATGAAGAGTTTTTAGATCCTAGTGGCAAGATCCAGGATAAGATAATGGTAATAGATGACAGATAAAATAGATCACTAGTGGCAATAAGGTTAATAAACAGTCAGCGTGCTGGAAAGTTATCTAAAAGACACCAATGAGGACCTTCCCTGGTGGTGCAACAGGTTAAAGTGCAGTACTGTGACGTTATCACAGTCACTGCAGCATGTGTTTGATCCCTGGCCAGGGAGCTGACCCACATGGCGCAGAGACCTCTCTTGTCCTGCCCACTGCTCCCCTCAGCAGTGTATGTCAGTTGATCTGCCTGTTCTGCTCCCCACTCTGTCTCTGGTGAATCCTCTCACCCTTCTCACCTCTTGCCTGTACCCCAGTTCTCACATGCATAAATACATCTTTAAAAAGAACATACTAACAAAAATAAATAAATTACACTATAGGAGCCAGGAATGATGCTGAGTGGGGTGATGGAGAACAAGACATGAGCCAAGTGTAAGGTCTTCGATGAATGGGGGAGTCAGTAGGTCTCGGGGGCAGAGCCTGACAGCAGATAGAATACATAGGGATCTGCAAGGCTCTAGTCTGTGAGTCTGGGGGTAGGACAGTAGTGTTAGTGCCAGTATGAGCACTAAGAAGCCACAAGCACAACCAAGTTAGGAGGGCATAATGCTTTCTAGGAAGCCTGTTAGAAGAGAGGAGGACAGAGAGAAGCAGAGGATCTGTGCACACACACCTCACAGCCACAATTAGACGGTAATAGTATATGTCTCACAGAGTTGTTAAAAGAACTAAGCTCATACTTGGAGCGTAGTGCTTGTGCGATGTTTTCTGACACATGTTCTCTGACCGCAACTGGATGGCCTACAGTTCAACATAGCTCTGACATTATTGACTGGGAATCTGTGTCAGCTCCCACAGTTAAAAGGTTCAGACCCACGAGACTGCCCCAACTTCAGATGTCAGCCTCAAATGGGGTACCCAGATACCCCATATTTCTGCCCAAATTATTATATATTTGGGGGTTACCACAACTTGCCACCTCACTTGCTAGAATGACTCACAGAATTCAGGAAGACATTTTACTTACATTTATTGGTTTATTAGAAAGAATGAATAGACAGACTAAGAAGTACACAGGATGGGTCTGGAATGGCCCCATGCAGGAGTCTCTCCGTTTGGAAAGGAAATGGGCCTTCCTGCACAGGGAGTCATTCACCACTTAGGCAGCTCTTTGAATATTTCTGTTCTTATCTTTAACAATCTCCAGCCTTCTTCTCTCCCAGGAAGTTGGAAGTGGGGCTGAAAGTCCCTATTTTCTAATCTTACCTGTAGGTCTTTCTGCTGGCCAGGCTGCTTCCCAAAGCTCTCTGGGGCCCCACCCAGCATCTCATTAGCACAGATGTTCAGAAAGAGCTAACAGTTGTGGTCAGAAAGAATTCCTTATGATAAACCAAAGCCACTGCCATCAATCAGAAAATCCCATGGGCTTTGGGAGCTCTGTGCCAGAATCAGGGACAAATAACAACAACAAAAGTTTCATTATACCAGAGCCTGACATATAGGAAGTGCTATATAATGTATTAATTTGTTGTTATTGATGAAATCAGGAGGTACAGAGAGGTTAAGTAACTTCTGTGGGCACACAATTGGTAAGGGCCAGATTTAGGGACTCAAGCTCAGAAGTGAGCTAAGTGAAAGATTCTTTCTTGAAGGAGCAGCCTATGCGAAGGACCTTAGGTGAACCTTTTCCACCATCATTCTCCTATTCCTCATCTCTCTTCCTCCTCCCACCCACCTTCTTCTTGAGATAGTTCAAGTTGGTTTCTGCTATTTACAACAAAAAACCCTTTGATCAGCTTAACAACACCAGGAGTCAGTTTAAGAGTGGTCAGTAAAATTATTTTAAGGACCAACAGCAAAGTTCCTCTGAGATAGAATTGTTTGAATCAAGCATTCAGGTTTTGGGGTATAGGCTGGAAGTTCAGGGCAGAGCATCTCAGGATTGCTGAATTGCTTTGCTTAAATATCAACAGGGACTTGGGTTTGTATCTGGCCTGCCAACAGGAAATTTTAGGTTGTTTCCAATTTGACTTTACTAGGAAGCTCTCATGAATAAATAAGCATGCTGGTACCCCGAACTTTGATCGTATCTCTAATTATGTCTTTATGATCCGATTCTATGATATGGAATTATGTAATCAAGGGTAGGGTTACTTAATTTGTCATCTTGGTACCAAATTGCCCTCAGGAAGATTGGACTAGTTTATATTTTCACTAGTAGTGAGTAACAGTACAGGTCTCCCAGGGTGTTTATGTATCTTTAAGTCTTTAAAAAAGACTTAGGTGAAAATTGCTTTAGTTTGCCTTTTGATATTGCCTGTGAATTTGAATTGTTTCCATATGTTTAACTGGCCATATCTATTTCTTCCTTTAAGGCTTGTTTTGCCACCAGCCTTTGCTCCCTCCTCTGCCTGGGACCTCCCATTTTACCAATGTACAAAATCCACACTCCTTTTTGCCCACCTCCTCTGTCTGCAAGGAAGGCTCATCACAACCCCTCAGAGGGTGGCCAGTTTGCCCACTTTTCAAATGGAAAGTCCCATGTCCTGGAAACTGAGAGTGGTCACCCATCTCTGTCTCAGATCTTCATCTGGCAAGTGAGGACCAGATGCCCTGTGAGGCCACCCTCACCCCCCAGCTCTTCCATCATCTCACAGATAAGCACCAAGCTCTCCTGCTCAGGGCAGGCTTTAGGGATTCCTCCATCAATAGGCCAAGAGGCCGTAGTCCCCTGTCAGTTCAGAGGAATAAACAGCTTGATGAATTTTCAACTGAGACCCTAATGCGATAGGTTAACAGCGGGCGAGGAAGCCCTGGTATGGGAGAAGAGTGGTCCCCAGGGCACACCCAGGGAAGGTAGGGAGGGTGAGAGAGGGTAGAAGGGGGAACCTGGAGATCAAGGTTCAGTCCAAGAACAGCTGACACCGTACATTTCCCCAGTCTCTTCCATGTGATGTTATTCCCTTCATTCCCTTCTCCAAGTCCCAAGCCCTTGAAATAGGCATTTGACAAACTCCTTCTCTGGGTTCGGAGGCCATAATGACTTCATGCATCTCTTTTATTGGCCCAGGTTTACATTTGCCGAGATTTTAAAAGAGCTCCTCTCCCTGGGATATCAGTGGAAATGAGCACCACTAGAGATGATTTATCCAGAGCAAGCACTTTTGTGCCCCACATTATTGAACGGCAGAAAATAAATTTTCAGTGCCTAAGAAAGGGCCTCAGAGAGGAGTAGCCAAGGACACCAGGCTATTCAAAACCTCTCTCCTCTCCACCAGGCTCAGCTGGGCCTGGATTTTTTTTTTTTTTTTTTATTCTGATGAAGAGGCTTCTGGGAGGATAGTGAGCTCACTGAAGGCAAGAACAAAGTCCTGCCTCCACACCCCCCGACAGCCCCAAACACTGAACCCAGCACGTGCCTGCAGCAGCTAAGATAGCACTGCTGAATTGGAGGGCCCAGGCTTTGGGGAGAGGGGCAGGAAGGGGAGGCGGTACTGGAACCCAAGCTCCTGCCTCCGCCCTTAGGCTGCTGGGAAGTTCTAATGAAAAGCCTGCCAGACCTCTAACTAGAGCTAAACTGCCAAGCGGGCTGTGATTGCTCATTGTTTGGTTATAATTAGCAGCGTTTTCTGCACCAGCAAAGCTGCAGTGAGCAGGAGCAGGGCTGGGGGAGGGCTGCCACTCTCAAAGCCACTAGCACCCCCCTCCCCACCAGGCCTGCCCTGCACCCACAGACATGGCTGGCAACCTTTATCACTGATACTGGACCAACACCATACCCCATTTGGGCCCACTCTCGAGCCAAAGAACTGATTACTGTGATTGCCTGAGAACTTGTCTGGAAAATTGGGCACACCTAGGCATGAGACCATGTTTTGTCTACAATGTACAAGCTGTATGACCTCAATGACACAATCTGAGCCTCAGTTTCCTCATCTATAAAGTGGGGGCATTAATAATAGTATTCATCTTCCCTAAGGGCTGTGGCATTTGAAAGGGACAACTCACTTAAGGCCCCTGGCAGAGAGCCTAGTGTACTGTTGGTACTCAGACCCTTGTGGCTGCTGTGCTGGTGCATGGGAGGGGTTTCCACACCACTCCTCTCCTCTTCTTTCTGCACTGCTTGTCCAAGCCCTGGGCCTGGCTCCTTCCCACATGCACTCTTTTCTCCTCCCCTATGGAACCAGTTCTCAGGGGACAGTTTGCCTTTGCAGTCTCAGAAGGAACAGTAACTGTGGGATCCCTCCTAGGAGAGTGGCCTTGAACTATTTTTACTGTGACCTACCCCCCACCCACCCACCCAGACAAAAATACATTTGGCATGGTGACCCAAGACATACATACATAGAGGAAGATAAAACACAAAAATTTCATGAAACAATACTTATTCAAATCAAGTGTGATGTATTCTGCTACATTCTACTATTTTCTTTTTCTCTTGATAGACAGACAGACAGACAGATAGATATGGTTTTGTCAATAGTCAGTGCCCATTAAATTGACTTCATGATCCAAGAGTTGGTTGAGACTTCCAGTGTGAAAAACTGTCCTAGCAGGAAGAGGCCAGTTTACTCTCATCTCTCATTATGGAGTAAAAGTTTCCATTCCCTGTTGTAAGTACTTCTCTGGGAACTAGTGGAAGAGAGAATTCTGAAAAGCTGGAGCCTTCTAGTCACATCTGTGACTTAAGGTGGAAACAAGTCTGAATCTATCAATAGCGAGGGGTGGAATTTTACCTAAGTTTTTTTTTTTTTGGTGGGGGGAGGAGGCGGGGGCTGCAGCATCAGGTTCACCTATCCTTTGCTCCTACACCAACCTTAGGTAGGACTCCAGCAAATCTTTCAAATGCCACTGTGCATAGGTGCCAGGGAAGGCAAGATTTATGTAGACTCAGCTGGACAGGGAATGCTCTGAGCTGGGATTGTAATTATGGTTTTTTTCCATAACAAAATCAGGGCATGTGGCCTCACAAGTACTTCTGAGGACAATAAGGATGAAATATTTAAAACTGGTACTGCTCTGGAAAGCCCCCAACTTGAGACTGCAAGGTTACCATGAGAAATGCCATCTCTGATGCCAAGGATCAGGAGAAAGAAGTTCCCAAGCACCTAAGTCTTGCTTTCTCAATTAGGAAAAGGAGCCTTGAGCCTCCAGAACCTTCTGGAAACTTCTAATACTCTAAGGGTGTTCAGTGGTTACACATTTTAAGTGAATTTGAAAGAGGGCTACTTCTCACTGTAAGAGAAGTAGAGGGAGTAAAGGGAAGTAGGAGACCTTGGAAGTGTTTCATGATTTCGCTTACAGCTGCTTGGCTTCCCAGCTTCTTGCTTGCTCTGTCCTGCTAACCCCTCCCCCTGCCACGTCCCCACAGTGTCCTCAGCCAACTCTGCCCTTAATAACTTGACTGTGGCCAAAGGTCGCTGTGGGTATTAAAGAATGAAGGGAGGCTGGGCTGAATGAAACTTTCACACTGGGCACTTTTCTTCAGTGATGGGTTTCAGCTAGGAGAGTGTTGTCATAGTATTGTAACAGTATATATAGTAAGCATAACAGTTTAAGGTACCATTTGGAGGTTCAATACTGGGGTTCTTCCCTTCAACACTGCAACAAGAATTCTGAAGCTTAAGTAAGAAAACAGTCCTGTGAAAAGGTCAAAGGAGAGCTTTTTCCAACCTCCTCTCTCTATTTTTTCTATTTCTTGCCATGGATACATACATGCCCATAGTTCTACTCCCCTGTTGGGGGTAGAGACAGAGTCAATGGGGAGGGCCACCTCCAGGTCTGTGCTTTCTGAGAGCCCCTCAGAAAGGATTTCCTTGAGGGCTTGCTTGGGCCTCAGGGGACACCAGGTGAAACAAACAAAAACCTCCTCTGAGAAGCCTTTCTGAGAGCTTCTTCCCACAGATTCCAAGGTTTAGTGGGTGACGGGGTCTCTGCTCAAGACCTCTTTCTATCCCTTTTACTGTCAAACAAGTTCAGCTCAGCCGAGCCCATGAGGTTAGAATCCAGCAGACCCCAACCTCAATACCAGAAGACAAAGCTCATAGAGCCTTTAATCATTTGCACTATTACTTTGTTCCAAGATCCAATCTCACTCTCCCTAGGCCCTGCTCCTCCTGAAACAGTGCCTTTGATTAAAACCCTTGGCAATGGCTGCTTTCTGCCATCTGCCTCTTTGCCCACTTGTTTCCTATGTCTATGTTTCTGGGAGTCTAATTGTGATTAAATTACAGGGTAATACTAATAGGAGGGTGAGAACCCAACTAATGGCTCACTGTTCTACTAGGCAACAATTGTAGTAATCACCAAGCTAAAGCTCCCGTGCATTAGCTGGAGATTGCTGGGGTTTCCTGGCCTACGCTTCCTCCACACCCCTGTCTGAGTGTGTGAATACAGTTCACAGGACAAACTGAACATACAGAGGCAAGTGAAGATGAAAAGGATGTGTTTGAAAGAATAAGGAAGAAAGCAAGAAAACTAAAGAGTAAGAATTTGAGCTCCAGAACGAGAGAGTTGGATTCAGTATTTCGAAAAATATATCTTGGAAAACTGAAATTAAGGAATCATATAAAGTGCTAAAGTAGCTTTGGGCCTTTAGTTACTTTCTGCAGATTGGGCCTGATGGAAAGCACATGGGAAATAAACATGAGACTCCAAAACAAATCCACCAAGACACACAGGTCAACAGCACTGCAGTTCTGTCTAATAAATTGTGCTCACATTGGGATCGATGAAAAACAGCATTCCTGGATCTGACTTTATGGTCCTCGCTGCCCAAGAGGGGAGACTAAATAGAGTCTAACTATATACATATATATAAAACTATTCCTGACACTTGAGGTTTACTTCTCTATTTAGACCATTTCTAGGATCTCAGCTCTGAGGAACATGAGAATTCTCATTCTATACATGGGAAAAGTGAGGCTCACAGAGTTACTCACTCAAGATCATGTATAGCCCCAGTCCCTGAGTTCCTTTTGCTCTTGTCTTTTTCTGCAAGGAATTCTCAGCAATGTCTCAATCTGTGCTGAGTTAGTTTTTGCTAGTACAACAAAAATGCTCTATCCAGCTTAGCTACACCAAGAGATCATTTGTCACTGCTCCTCCAATTCACACCACAGCCTGGAGATACCAGGGTGTTGGGAAAGACAGCTGTCCCCTCGCTGGGGCTCGAGTACCACCCAGGAATGCCCCACAGCCTTCAAGCTCACACGCTCTCCTTTCTAATCAGAGCCCCTTCTCTCACTGAGATTCAGGTTTGGGTCAGTAAGGGCTAAACCTGAGGAACAAATCCAAATGGCAGACAGTATGCTGTACTTGAAAAATGGATGTAAATGTTATACGAAGGCTCAGGATTCAGATAATAAGAGCAATTTGATTTAAGAGGTATCCTAAATCAAAAGTAATTTGATGTTAAAATAAAAGCTTCGGCCAAATCACAATTAGCAATTTCCATAGTGAAGTGCTAAATCAGGATTAAAAAAGTAAGTGGGAAAGAATAAGGTACAAAAGAATTGAGGGTAAGATTTTAGAGGAGAATATCTTTGGCGAATGCTGTGCCGAGTCCCACCCCACCCCTGCAAGGTGTCAAGCCTGAGAAATGGCAAAAAGCAAGAAGTACCCCAGCAGGGCCAGGGAGGAAGGAATAACAATACTTACAAGTTTATTGGGGCCAAAAGCAGAGCTGAGCGGGGCCCTCCCTGGTGGCACAACAGGTTAGGAGGATGTTTCACTGCAAGTGAGCTGTGGCCGCTTCAGTGCAAGTTCAATCCTGGGCCCCAGAGGGGACCCACATGGCGCAGCAGGCCTCTCCTGACCCACCTGCTGCTCCCCTCAGCAGTGTACTTTGTCCATCTGCCTGTTCTGTTCCCCACTCTGTCTTCTCTGTCTTTGGTGAAACCTCTCACCTGCCCTGCACCTCTGGCTTTGTATCCCAGCTTTGCATGCATAAATAAATAAATCTTAAAAAAAAAAAAAAAAGCAGAGCTGAGAGCAGCAGGGCTGGCTGGCTGGAGAGGCAAAGAGATCTCTGCTGAGAGAAGCCCAAGATCTGGCCAGACTCCTAGGGGTGAGCCAGAGGAATTGTACTTTCTTAATATAAAATTTGACCAAAGAAGATAGTGATCTGTTAGATTGTTTTTTAAAGAATGCTAAAACTAGTTTGTATGTGCATAAACAGATTGCCTCCTCAAACTGGTTTAGACTATGGGGGTGGGGGTCCCTATCTCTCCCCACTGCCACATGATGCACTTGTGGGGGACACAGAGCAGAACTTTCCTATACAGTGGAGCTGGGGGTGGCACCCAAGCTCTGGCCAGTTCATGCCTGCAGTTGGTGGTACACACTAGCCTATTCTGGAGACTCTATGAGTGCCGGGACCCTGCCTCTGCTCCTTGGACAGAAGACACAGAGAACCAGGCGGCTGGATCTTGGTATATTAGGACCATGAGCATGGATCACTTGTCCAGATGAGAGAAACTGCATCCTGGGCTGGGCTGAGATGGGCCGGGCTGGGTGGAACAGGGGTGTTGAACAGTTGGTGCTACTTGTCTTATCCACAACATCCTATCAAGAGGCCTCTTCACATAGAAGGATGCCAGGGTGAAGCGAACTCACAGCTGAGGCGCGAAGAGGGCATGGGAGGCTAGAAATGGACCATCTGGGAGTTATTTCAGGTAATTTAGATAGAGATACACAGGCAGGCAGTTCACCCTGTTCATCAGACATGTTATGACAAGTCTAAAGTCTAGCTGAGCCTCAAACAGAGACACCCCCTCTCGCTTTCCACCTCCCTCCTCCATTAGGATGTAAAAGGTTAAAACCTAGGACCTATTGGAGACATCTTCCCGTGACCATCATATCCCACTAGCTTCCGGGTTTCAAAATATCCCTTCTCAAATGCATGTTCATTTGCGGCCACAAGAGCAGAATTCTAAAAGGGAGAAATTAGAGAGGGTTAGTCGCAATCATGCTACTTTACAATTGTCTTGGTCCCACCGGTTATCTCTCTATGCAGAGTCTATTTCTCTTCCCAGGCAGAAGTCCGTTTGAGAACCCCATTCAGATGGACACAGGATTATAAGAATGGATACTAGTCCTCTGAAATACAAACATTTGCATTAAGAACTGTGCAACCTTGGGTACCAATCCTGGAAAGCTGTCTTACTAGTCGTTAGAGTCTTACCCTTTTGTGCCTTAATTTATTGTCTATAAAATGGAAAACAGCAATAGGTTTATCACAAAGGTTAGATAAAAATAATGCAGAAGAAGCCCCTGCCTCTAGGCTTGGCCCTTGTGGTTCATATTACAAGATGAATAACCCTACCAAGGGTTCATGGTCCCCTGACTGTGCTCTGGAGAGTGGGATGAGGTTAATGAGAGGACAAAGAGAATACAGAGGCTCAGGTTCTAACCCTTGCTGTCATCAACGACTTCAGCTGGAGTTCCAAAGTACCTTTCAGCACCAATGCTATAAAAATTTGAGGTAATATACAGGCAGAACCATGACTGGTTATTATAAGTGGCCATTAGAAAAGACTGATGAGTCCCAGAAGGCAAGACGAGCCTCAGAGTGTCTCTTTACAGATAAGCAAATGAAAGTGCAGAGGACAATATTAAGCCACCAGCTGGATTTGGGGAGTAGGATTTAGGGAGATCTTGGTAAATTGGAGACTTGGAAATATTGCTCAATTAAGTTCTGAATAAATATTTACTGTTTGGATTGGGGTTTTATTGGTCCATTTTAATTTTGAAGTAAGTTTTATGAGGTTAAGCCTGATATCCAGAAAGAAAGAGGATAGTGTCACTGATTAAGGAAGCTGGGGCTGGAGTGAGAGGGGCTAAAAATGGTCTGACTTGAGTAAACAACCCCATCAAAAGATTCTGAAGTTCAGTACAGACAAAAGAAAACCTAGATATTAAAATTTAAGGATATCGGGCCCTCCCTGGTGGCGCAGCAGGTTAAAGCACAGCACTAAGAAGCTAAAGCCACGTCAGCATGAATTCGACCCCCACCCCGGAGGTGATCTACATGGCGCGGCAGACCTCTCCTGGCCCGCAAGCTGCTCCCCTCAGCAGTGTACTTCGTAGATCTGCCTGTTCTGCTCCCCACTCTGTCTCTGGTGAATCCTCTCACTGCCCCTGCACCTCTGGCCTCTGTACCCCAGTTCTGCATGCATAAATAAATAAATATTTAAAAAATAATTAAGGATATCAACATCAATAAAATATAAGAGGTGAAAATAAGAAAAAAAAATAAACAAATCCCAAAAAAAAGTGTAAATGTAAACAGTATCCCTTCTCAAACAGAAGTCTCCCCTTTAACTTTAAGATACAATTGACAGTTAGCAACTATCTATAGTCCCTGAGGCAGAATCGAATAATAGAGTCTTCAATGAAATTTGTTTAAGTGAATGAATGAGCAACAATGCTATTAAAAAGATTTTATCACCACAACTTTAGTGATAGAGAATGTGAAGTTAAGATAAGCGTACCACTAGATCAGCGGTCTCTAAAATCCACTGGGTATACCCAGGTAGTATTTTTAAATCAAATATCTAATTATGTGACAACATACTACGTAGAAATCATGTACATAATATAGAAATGTACCTATATGAGGACTTTGTGCTTAAACATGTTTTATTATTTAGGAAAGTTTGTAAACTACTGTGGTAGACCAAAGACATGTTGTTCTGGGAAATGTCCTGTTTAACTTTATACCCCTGAAGTCCAACCTGGCATAGCTAAAGTGCTCAAGAAATGTTCTGAATGAGAACAAATACAAAAACAGATGAGTGAATGACTAAAAGGACATTAATTTAGGGCCCTCCCTGGTGGCGCAGCGGGTTAAAACACAGCACTGAGAAGCTTAAGCCACTTCCGCATGAGTTCGATTCCCGCCTGCCCCGGAGGTGACCACATGGCGTGGCAGACCTCTCCTGCCGCCCACTGCTCCCCTCAGCAGTGTACTTCGTCGATCTGCCTATTCTACTCCCCACTCTGTCCCTGGTGAATCCTCTCACCCTCCGCATCTCTGGGCTGTACCCCAGTTATGTATGAACAAATAAATAAATCTTAAAAAAAAAAGGACATTAATTTAGATATTCAGGAAAATATAACTATTTAGTGGAGATGTCACATTCAAATTCAAATCTGCTGAACTCCAATGTCTGTACTTTTCCAAGAATAGGCTGCTTGCTGCTCAGCACACACCAAACAGATTAGCTATGGGGAACCTGAGATGTTTTTCCAACTAGTAGGTTGTTTAAAAACCACAGAGATAAGCTTTGAGCAACAGAGAAAAGCATTACATTAATCAGGAGGTTTTTATCATCTTGTCAGCTTTTCCACAGGGAGACATTCTTCAGAAATGTAGAAAGACAAAGGAACTACATCACATTTCCTCCAATTATATATCTGGGTAGCACCAGAGGTGATGTCCTGTGTGGCCAGAGACACTTGTTTTTATACGTGATAGAGAGAATTTCTCAATGTTTTCCCTGCACAGGCCTTCTCACCTCCCTCAAAAACAAAAACCCCTTAGTTTAGGCAAGAAATTCAACCTTCTTTCCACTAAGCTATCTATCCACAATATCAAGTTTGTCACAAGAGAGACTCACTTGAGTTTCACTTCTATTCCTTTCTTCAAAGAATAGGAAAGTGGACCAGAATCTGAGCCACAAATGTTGAAAACCCAAGGGTAGAGTGTTCAGAGCCTGATAAGAACTAATGTTAATTATTGACGACCTCAGAGTGCAGAGCGCTCACTCTACTAGTTGGCTTCCACTTTTTAATTTTCACAATCTTACAAGTACTATCATAATGCCCCATTCACAGACAAAGACACAAGAACCTTAGTTCATACACGGTATAGGGAATTTAAACCAAAATCCATCTTGTTCAAAGCCCATCTTTCCAATGCCCCAGATTTTCTGATCCCAAAATGGTAAGTAAGTAGAACACCTGCCAGTATGTCACATAAATGAAGAAACCTTGGTTATTTTAAGACACTGATATATTGATGTCATTACAGTTTTACAGCCAGAAGTTGATCAGTGTAGGTACTTTTATTTATTGCTTATAGTGGTATAAACTTTATATACCACTTTAATATCTTGGACCGGTGTAATCCATGCTTAGTGAGTTTTTTCTTTGTACCACCTCCAAGTAAGTACTTATTTACATTACTAAAGACATACCATATTTTTTTAAACCTGGATTTAGTTGAAACTATGAAACACACATTTTTTTAGGCATTAAGGAGCTACTGTATCTACAGAAATGCAAGATCTCAGTAAGTCTTTACACTATTTCCCTCATGTTAGGAAGTCTACCTAGTAGGGCTGTATAGGAACACAAGTAACACCCACTTACTTTTGTTTGTTTTTCCTGATTGTAGATACATTAAAATGAGAAGCTGAATATATTACTTGGACATACAAATTATTGCTTTTGGTGAAGACATGCTATGCTACTACAAATTATTACAGAAGACTGGGAATATATAGAAACATTCCTTATTCCTATATGTATATAGATAATCTCTTTTGTGGGGATGTATATGTTCTTGCTTAAGCTGTGGCATGCACAGTATCAGAAAGTGATCCTGAAGACCACATAAAGGATAGTCAGACTTGTTTTTTTCATCACTTCCTAGAGGAACTGGAGCTAGACAAAGAAAAATGTACTGACATGATTCAACTCTGACAATGTACTTACAATGCCTTACATATGGTCTTAATTGTGAACCATCCACATTCCAGAAAATATATGAGTATTTGTTGAAGTGGGTGAAAATATATGAAGTGAGTGAAAATATATATTCATCCCCTATGACCTGGTGAAAGTGTGCTCTCGCAAGCAGAGGGAGAGGTTATATTCCTGCAGAAAAGAAATTCCTATGAAGAGAAACTTTCTCACTCTTGATCAACTTATATAAAGATAGATCCCAAGACAGGAAATAGAGACTTCAAGTAAAGGCAAATTATTCCCTCACTGGAGTCTGCATTCTACAAAGAGTAGAAATTAACTTGGAAAGAATGGCAGCTTATCAGCCAAAGTGGGTTCCTGGCTTGCAGCCAGACAAGGAAGATCCCCCATGGGGTCTGAATTGTGCACTACACAGGTACACCACTCTGGGGCCAAAGTGGTGGTCCCAACACCAGCCTGAATGTGAGGGATTCTAGAATAGTAAAATAAAATCTGCAAATTCTGGAAATTTTATCTGCAAATTCCAGTGAGTGGATGCTAATAGTAATTTACTTAGGATAAAAACCCTTACTATTGTTATTCATCATTACTTTAATATAAGGACAGCTACAGAAACCTGCATTCTTAAATCAATGAGCAATTCTGAGCCACCTAGACTACAAAAACAATGCCAAAATAATCAGTTTTAACAGAGCAACATGTTGTCTTCTAGGCTGGGCAGATGATCACAGAAGCTGTTTCCATCTTGAGCATATCAGCACTAAACTGAAGTAGCAGTGGCTGCTAACACATTTGAAAGCAACATACCCTTGAAAGTGTGGGCTGCTTATATTTACCATTATTAACAATATATTAATCATGCCAAGAACATCTACAAGAGGGAGAGAAGGTGGCAAAATGGAATTTTAAAATTAGGTTTAAACAAAATTTACAAAAGCAGGTTACTCTTTTCCTCTTAGAGACTGGCAAACTTTTTCTGTAAATAGCCACAGAATACATGTTTTAGGCTTATGGGCCAGGCAATCTATGTTGCAAATAACTCCACTCTGCAAGTAAATTTAAAAAAGTAATTCTGGGCCCTCCCTGGTTACCCAGAGGGTTGAAGAACAGCACTGCAAAGCTAGCCACAGCTGCTTCAGTTCAAGTTCTATCCCGGGCCAGGGAGCTGACCCACGTACTGTGGCAGGCCTCTTCTGTCTTGCCCAATGCTCCCCTCAGCAGTGTACTTTGTCAATCTTCCTGTTCTACTCCTCACTCTGTCTCTGGTGAATCCTCTCACCGCCCTTGCACCTCTGGCCTGTACCCCAGTTCTGTATGCACAAATAAATCTTTAAAAAAAAAAAAAGATTTCATTTTAACAGAGAATTTTCTGGCAATAAAAGTAGTTACAGCAGAAATCAGACCTCAGTATAGTTTACTAAGAAAGATGAGACAAGTATAAAATAAATGGAGCAAAGGAATGGAGAATTATGCATATAAATTAATTCTAGAGGTAGCTTCCTAATCTTTGTAAGTGTCCCTTTACCTAATGAAAAATAATAGATACCTCCAGGGAAAACAATAAAGATGACACAAGTGTACTGCAAGTAGGTCCAGATTAGGAAGGCCATAGTTCAGTGCAGTTACTCTAGGATAACCTCCACCTCAATAATGCCTTTAGGGGCATGGTACTAGAGAGCTATTTTGCTGATTAAGCAGATATTTATTTCCCAATCATTTTTTAAAAACACTATACAATTTAAGTGCAGAATTCAATGATTTTTAAAGCACTGATAATTACAGAATGCACTGGTATAATTGACATCACAGATACAGTGTTTTAAATAGAAGCATATCATTGGAAAACTAAGTTGGTCCTTTCAATGCTAACAGTAATTAATACAGAATTTCTTTCTTTTCTCCCCTCCTCCCCATCCCCCCATCTCCTCCTCCCCCCCAAACCCCCAAGTATTTCTAAGGTAATCTATAGTGCTGATACTAGTATATACTTACTGGATTGAATCAAATAATTCAAAACTTTCTTTTTGAGGAAGTAATGATTCATAAATAGCAAATGCTAAAAACCAAAGCAGCTTCTGAGAATTAGGCTTGTAAAATTCATACTTAAATTGATTGGCTGTGGGAGTAATCCATAAAACTGCCTGTGACTATAAGTAAGGAGTTTAGAAACACTCTAAACCCCTAATTAAGATGAGGCTGTAATCTCAGGAGGCAAAACTGGAAGTGGTTATAAATTGGCCAGTAGAAACCTAATCAATTATCTATTATATTGTTTAGACAAAGTTTGAGTGAAAATTAGCCTACAGTAAGAAATGTATAATCTTAACTCAGTACTGTTCAGAGAATAAAAGAGAAAATCCAAGGGGCATGAATTCTGTCTTTGAAGACGTTTACTTTGTTGTGGGACAAAGGTCATTTATCAGGATCTGAATAAAACATCTCAAATAAAAAAAAAATCTCAAAATGATTTAACTTATTCTATTCTGATGCCTCACTTAATAAGCAACTGTCTGATTTGGTTTCCAGACCTCCCAAAACAGGTATCTTGACAGGTACAATGTAAATATCATTGTTAAAAATGAATTTAACCCAAACCCTCCCCCAATGTAATAAATGCTTGGGTTTATTTGCTTTCTTATTTTTTTATTCTTATGGCCTAAAATACATTAATCAACTCTGGGATACCGATATGATTAAGATCCTTAACTGTTTAACCAAGCTAAAGTCCACGTGGGAGACCCTGATAAACAGTCATCCTGACTTTTCCTGCTATAGCTTGACTACACCATGAATCCCATAACATATAATTTAGTCACATTCAAATACAATAGGAAAGGCCAATGTAGAAATAAGAATGAAAAAAAAGCAGAACTAATTGTATTACATTGTAAAGAAAGAAAAGTCAATTTTTTAAATTAAAGCAAATTCAATTTTCTTTCTTTTCTGGAATCAAAACATCTTGAAATTAAAAGCACCTATGCTTAAAATACTTCAATTATCACTGCCATAACATTAAGTGAGCCTGAATAATTCTAAGTTGATGAAGAAAGTTAGAACAGAAAAATATGTGCTCAGTTAATAACTATTGAGTGAAAAAATCAATATATGTATGTAATGTAAAAAACACATCTCTTCTGCTACAAATTGACAGTATTGAAAACTAAATAAATTTGTTGAAACAATATCCTTTTTAGCTAGTTTCTTATTTAAAAAATTATCAGCTTATTCTAGGCCAGAGGTGCAGGGCTTAGATGATTCACTGCAGACAGAGGGGGGCATAGGACAGGCAATCTAGAGAAACACTGTTGAGGGTAGCAGAGACAGGAGAGGCCTGATGTGCCAAGGTAGGTCATGGTATGGATCATCCTTTGCTGGTGATAGGGTACTAAACTCAGGCCACAGTGGCTGGGAGCTTGATAGCACTGAGACTTTAACCCTTGCACCACCTGGATGGTCCAATTACTTTTTTATTATTCTTATTCTTATTCAAAGTTCAGTTTCACAAATTATCATTGAAGAATGGTCCAAATTAAACAATCTGTCCTTTACTTGAAAGGTTCATTTCCCCTTGGGAAGCTAGAAATGTCTTTAAAAATATGATTTAAATTTTAACTCCTTTTTGCAGGAAAAAAGTACATACACATATACACATAATTTTGGAAGCCATTACAGAGACCGTCCACAGATCTCTTGAGCATCAAACTGAGTTGTATTTTGGAATCATGGAAAGACATTTGTAAACTACATTCAACCACCTTTTAGAACTAAGATGCTCTTCTCCTAAACTATGTTTTTAGCCTCAAAGACACTTAGAATTCGAGTGTACTTGTGTTCCCTTCTTTACTGTGACCAGCAGGGAAGACCAGCGTCAAATTTGCAGGCTGACTCTAGGAATTCAACAGGCTATTACTGCAGGTATTTTGAGTATGCACTTTATCCATGAGTTCATCTTAATCCTATTTTCCCATTTCCCTGACTTCTTCATCTAGATTTCTTTTTTTGTCTTCACCCATTTTGAAGGCACCTCTTTAGGTTGTTTACATCATGGGGGGGAGGGGTAGTTATTGAAAATAGCGGTAGTTATCTTTTAGCATACATATGATTGTGGGTCTTTTTTTATTATTAATATTTTAAATCCTACTATTACATATATAAAAGTCCGTATTGCAGGATGTCTGGGGAAAAATACAAAAAGCTCTTATTTCTCTGGGCCAGAAAGCAAGCAGGATCAATCCTAACCAGCAACTGCGGCCTCCCGGTCATAGTTACACATGTGTTTTGCTCATTTGTATTACCTGAGAGGCCAAGTAAATGAATTCAGAATTCTGCGAACAGTTTCTCGTTCTTTGAGAGGGACTGTATACAAGCACACTTCCTTCTTCAAACTCTTTAGTAGCCATCTCCACTGTCCTCTCGTAGGCTCACTTATAAGGGCTTACTAACGAGAAGCAGAGGTTTGGCTCCTGGTTCGCAGGTTTCACTAGCGGCTGATGAGGGCACTGGTGTGAAGTGTTGAATTGAACTAGACAAAGTTAAGTTCTGAACGGAAGGTGGAACGGTACTCAGTGTGGAGTATTTACTAAGAATCTCAGCTGGTTTCCCCTAAATTAGATACGTGTCTAACAGCCCACGGCCTGTTCGCAGAAAGGGCGGAAAGACAAAATCACGCCTCGGATCGGGATTGAGTCACTCGCGCAACAACCCAGAACTAGCTTCATTCTCAAAGGGTGTCCTTGTTTCCGCAGCAACCGCCCGGTAGCGCCCCCCTTGACCCCGCCCCTAAGCCTTTCCCGCCAAAGGCCGTTAACGCCGCAGAGCATGGTGGGACAAAGCTGTAGGCTAGGTTTCACCGGATCCTTTCAGGCGCCAAACTGCTTTAAAAGCAACTGAGTCCTGGGGAAATTAACTATCCATTACTATACTATAGGGTTTAATAACCTCTTTGACAAAGACTGTGTACTTAATTTTCACCAAACTAGTGGTCACTCCGTTAGCAAATCACTCCGCAAATTGGAAACACGAGGGACTTTTTTCCTCTTGGCGCGGAGGGTGACGTCGCGCGTGCGTGAGCGTACTCTTGCGCCGCACCCGTTACGCTTTTGCGCGTGCGTCCTGAGGTCGAATAGCAGCTTCCAGCCGCTTTTCTTCCTCCCTGCCCCCTGTATCCGTGCGCCGAGCCGATAAAGGCGCCATTTTGGAGGGGCCGCGGGAGACGTGGTGTAGCTGCGAGCTCGCTCTGCCGTGCGCTAGGCTTGGTGGGAAGGCCTGTTCTCGAGTCCGCGCTTTTCGTGTCCGCCATGTCGGGAGGTGGTGTTATTCGTGGCCCGGCAGGGAACAACGATTGCCGCATCTACGTGGGCAACTTACCTCCAGACATCCGAACCAAGGACATTGAGGACGTGTTTTACAAATACGGTGCTATCCGCGACATTGATCTCAAGAATCGCCGCGGAGGACCGCCCTTCGCCTTCGTTGAGTTCGAGGACCCACGGTGAGGCGGCCTGGGGGGCTTGCAGCCTTGAGGAGATAGGTTAGAGCCGCCGGGGCAGGCTCTTAAGGCCTCCCATAGAGAACGGGGAGGGAGGACGGGGGGGGGGGCAAAACGAAGTCGCCCCGACTGGAGGCGAGTATGGAGCCGAGTCGGCGCGGCCTCCTTGGCTTGGACGCAGGAGGGTCCCCAGAGCCGACTCGCTGGCTCGGGGCGGGAAACTGAGGTGCGGAGGGCTGGTGTAGTGGTCGGGAGCCTGGCGTGCTGCTAGGTGGGGGAGGGGCCGTGCCTATTATGCGGCGCATGTGGGCTCCTGCACACGGGGCGCGCATGTGCAGGGGGCCGCTCGCTCCCGACTGAGCTAGCTGCTTCCTGGGATCTTTTTTCTTAACTCCCTCGCTTTCTGTGATCACGCAGAGACGCGGAAGACGCAGTGTACGGTCGCGATGGCTATGATTACGATGGATACCGTCTGCGGGTGGAGTTTCCTCGAAGCGGACGTGGTACTGGCCGAGGAGGCGGCGGGGGTGGAGGTGGTGGCGCTCCCCGAGGCCGCTACGGCCCGCCATCCAGGCGGTCTGAGAACAGAGTGGTTGTCTCTGGTGAGTGTACTGCTCCAGTGGGTTGATAAGAAGGGACAGAAACCGCTTTAAAATTTTATTTGCGTGACTAGTTTGACAAAAGCAAATTTTAACTCTAGGTCTTAAATTACTTTAGACTCTGGAATGATCCGTGCAGATTTATCAGTTTGGGTTGTGGTGCCTAGAACAAGGAGATCCTACTTTTCAATTAATTTTGGACTCTAAATGTCAGGATCTTAACCTGTCTTTGATTAGGACCTTAAACCCTATCAAACGTGAAGTTTAGGCTAATGGTGGTGGACGATTGCTTTTTCAGGACTGCCTCCAAGTGGAAGCTGGCAGGATTTGAAGGATCACATGCGTGAAGCAGGTGATGTATGTTATGCTGATGTTTACCGAGATGGCACTGGTGTCGTGGAGTTTGTACGGAAAGAAGATATGACCTATGCAGTTCGAAAACTGGATAACACTAAGTTTAGATCGCATGAGGTAGGTTATACATTTATTTTTTTCTTTGACCAGAATTGGATACAGTGGTCTTAACAGTGGAATTTGAAGGTAAGATTCAGGCAAGGGTTGTCCAAGTAAAGCAAGTAAAATGCCAGATTCTGGTTTTAGTTAATTGTATTCATTCAGCATGCCTGAAGACAGGTGAAAGCTTAGATCTTTCAATCGAAAGTTCTGTCTATTCAATAGGGAGAAACTGCCTACATCCGGGTTAAAGTTGATGGGCCCAGAAGTCCAAGTTATGGAAGATCTCGATCTCGAAGCCGTAGTCGTAGCAGAAGCCGTAGCAGAAGCAACAGCAGGAGTCGCAGTTACTCCCCAAGGAGAAGCAGAGGATCACCACGCTATTCTCCCCGTCATAGCAGATCTCGCTCTCGTACATAAGATGATTGGTGACACTTTTTGTAGAACCCATGTTGTATACAGTTTTCCTTTACTCAGTACAATCTTTTCATTTTATAATTCAAACTGTTTTGTTCAGAATGGGCTAAAGTGTTGAATTGCATTTTGTGTAATATCCCCCTTGCTCCTAACATCTACATTCCCCTCATGTCTGGCAAATTGTATTAAGTGATGTCATAGACAGGATTGTTTAAATTTAGTTAACTCTCCGTGCTCTTCCGACTGTGATATTGTGTAAATGTCTATTCTGCTATGGTTTGTGTGAACTGGGATGTTGGGGGTGTTTGTGGTTACCTTGGGGAAGTTCTTATGTTTATCTTGCTTTTCATGTGTCTTTCTGTAGACATATCTGAAGAGATGGATTAAGAATGCTTTGGATTAAGGATTGTGGAGCACATTTCAATCATTTTAGGATTGTCAAAAGGAGGATTGAGGAGGATCAGATCAATAATGGAGGCAATGGTATGACTCCAAGTGCTATTGTCACAGATGAAATTGGCAGTATTGACCTTATACTAAAAGGCTAGGGTTAAAAACGATTATATACATCTACCTTAAAACACTTGCAAACATCTTAAGCAGTTATTGTTAGCTACAATTGCTTGACTCTTTAACCCTTGGCAATTGTGGCAAAATTACATTGCCCATTTTGTAACAATTTATCTTGCTCCCTCCCCCTTTTTTTTCTGTTTGTTTTAATAGGGACTAATGTGGGAAGAACTGGCTAATTTGTCACAGTGCTTAGTTACAACTGTTAATGTGTGACCTGCTGTTGGTGTACATGTGGGTACAGGGTGTCTTTAATTCCAACCAGATAGAGTATAATATCAATACTGCTAAATCTGCATGTCCTCTGTGTGACTGATAAGAGCGTTGCTATTTCATTTTTTTAAGACAAAATGAAAGCAAAATAGAGAATTCCAACATATTGATGTAGATAATCTAGTGGGGATATTTTTAAGTCTCGCTTTCCCCTTCAAACTAATATAAATTGACTTATGTTTAAAACACTTTAATTTACAATTGCAGGTGGGAGCATTAGACCTAGTTTAGACTTAGGTGGGTAGCAGTACCAGTAAACTTTTCAACTACATAACTTTTTGCAACCACAAAACCTGTAATACGCTGTACAGTAACAAGTGTTGGCATTATCAGTTGAACTGTAAATATGAAGTGCTTCTTCCAATTAGTCTCTATGATGATTAAGTTTCTAAAATTTATCTGAACACCATTCAGAAACTTGTTTTGGGGAATTTGATAGTTATTGATGTACATCTGTTAAACTGATGACAGACATAACTCATCATTCCCCAGAAACCTTTTTTGATTACAGTATCTAACATTTTGCCTCCTCTTTTTTGGTTTTGCTGGTTATAAAGGTTTGGATTGGAGAGGGCTCACTGGATCCCAATCCTTGGAGCTGGATCATTGGATTCAAATCATAATGTGGATAGGATAGGGAGGATGAATTACAAGGATTCATGGAGCGGGATCAGATTACCAGGAACATAGGAGTGGATTCCTGCCCCAACCAAACCGCATTCGTGTGGATTTTTTTTTATTCAACTTAATTGGCTATTCCAAAGATTTTTTTTTTCCTATTTTTGACGATTGGAGCCCTTAAGATGCACGATGGAATTGTGTTTTGCAATTTTTGGTAAAAGGAGCAAAACGAGGACCTGGAGATATACGCTGGAGCAATCTCCTTGGAAGGATTCAGCACGAGTAGATGGTAAACATTTAAAGGGGAAAGGGGGGTTTGTTTAAAATAGTAAATCAGTAAGTCACTTCTAAATTTAAAGAAAACAAAATTGGAGTTGAAGAATAAGTAGGTTTCCAATTGGCTATTGCCGTTTTTCTTTGAAAAAATAAACGTTTTTTAAAAAACTATGCATGGTTGTCCTTTTTCCTCTTCATGTAATATTTTAACTGGGTGACTATTAGTTAAAACTTTAAGATTCTGACTTGTTTATGTTTTAGTAAATTAAAGGTTCTTGAAAGGCAATCTTAGTTGCTATTAGCTATATTGTTAATGGAAAAAAGATTTAAAGCACTTGTGTATGCAGTATGGTGAGGTAATCTAGTTTCTCATAAGCTCTCCTACTCTGATTAAAAGTGATTTTTAAAAAGTTATAAATGCTATTTATTTCTTATCATCTAGACAATACTTTTGTGCCAAAAATGACTGGTAAATGTTAGCTTGGAGAGATTAGACTCTCAGGGTCTCAGTGTAACTCATTTCAGAAATTACATTTTCTATTTGACAGAACATTGGAAGATAGCTCATTTGAATAAATCATTGCTACTAAAAAGCTGGGTAATCTAATAGAATTTAGCCTTGAAACTCCCCAACCATAAGGTTATTCTACAGCCAAAATACACCAACTTAGTAATATCTCATCTATTTGTTTTTGTATCTTTTCCCCTTGATCCTTGGTGCTAAATTTTCAGCTGGGCAGAGGGCATATGACATAACAGGCTAGTTATAACCATCAAACAGACCACTCTTAGCACCCTAAAGAGATAACTAAGCATCTCCCCTTGGGTGCTCAGTAAAATGAGCAGTAATGGTGTGGGGGAGGTCTCTAGAGAGATTTGCATGAATCACCTAAAACTAGCACATGTAAATGAACTTTGTAGAATATCAATGAGAAGTAAGTCTATTAAGTTTTAGAATCTAGGATTTGTTCCACTTGGCATAGTTTCACTAAGGGAACAACTCTAGTTTTCATGCAAGAATTTAAAGTGTAGAAGCAGAATGACATAAAGCTCAGTTCTGTTCCTTGTAAAAATTTTTTAAGAGCACTGCCATTTTTAAAAGACTAATTTTACAGAAGATAGAGCCAAATTAAACATCAGTTCATTTTTGTGCATTGTGGAAAAAGGCCCAAATTAAGGTTGGCTGAAAGATGTGCTGTATACAAAAAGTGGTACACACTTCAGATTGAAGTGAGATAGAAATAATCTGATACACAACCATGTTTGAAAACAATTCACTCACAAAAGGTAGAAGGGCACAGGTTTGCAATTAAAGACCATGTAGCTTCAATCTGATGAAAGACGTAGACATAGTCTTAGAGGACTATAAAGCTACCTGGATTAGCAGCTGTTACAAGAAAGTGATACTCAAGATCAACTTTACCCCCAATTTTTTTCCTTATGTCCCTTAAGAGTTGTAGGGAGCCTATAATTAGTTTGTTATTTTCTAGTCAAGGAAAAACTTAAGTCTCTGAGAAGCAGTTATTTCTTATAACATCAGATTGACTAAGCCACCTTGCTGTTCTGCCCATATCCTCCAGGAAATGAAAGGTAAGAAACCCATTTTCTAATTGCTACTTGCTTGGGACCTGGGTTTTTAGCTTAAAAATGACTTTATAAAAAATATATTAGAATGTGAACAGGCTCTCCTTAAGATGCTTTCTAAGTTAAACTCATTTCCCTCATTGGCAGTGCTTCAAAGTTCAATATGATTTCTAGAATCAAGATCCTCAGCTTTGTTTTTGAAATATACCTTGCTCGTTAGACCTGGTGTATATTTTCAAGTATTGTGGATATGAACTTCTGTACCTTTTGCTTTGTTTGTGAAGTTGCAATAAGTTAATGTATGTATTTACCATAACTAGTATTAAAAGGAGAGAACCTTTATAGGCTGAAGTTCTGTTGTAACAGCCATCGTTTGATTTATAATTATGATACAGAGGACGTGCAAAGGCAGAAAAAGGTTTACAATCTCTTATCCAAAAAAGTCCAACCAGATTTTTTAGTTGAATTGTAAAAACCTGACCAGATAACCTCCATTTTTTCACTTAGTGTGATGAAACTGTCATGAAGAAATAATTGGTCAGTCTTACTAATTATTCACCAGTTTGCAAGTGTGATAACAGGCTTTATGTACCATGTCTGAATGTAAAGTGCAAACGTTTCTGAATCCCAAATACCTCTCACATGAAGAGTTTGGATAAGGGATTGTAGAACTAGAGAGACAGAGGGCTAAAGCTTTTGTATAATTTTGGACCTGTGTTAATTGGATCCTTTATAGAGATGTATGTAAGTTACTCATTTTTTAAAGGCTGAAATAGCTACAAGAAAAGTATGACTCGCATTTCTAATTCTTCTGTGGTGGATTCACAGCAATTGTACTCCATGGTGGGAATACTTAGATATCTGTAATGGATATAGCCAAATAATTCTCTACATTTGGACTAATTTTCAGTACTTTATTTACAGGATCATTGACCAATCTAATTTAGGAAAAGCTGGGGTTGGCATGAAGTAAAGAGATGATAAGGAAATACCGTGTCTGTTGTGATTGTCTTGAATAAATAGTAAATTCTGCTGCAAAACCTTTTTGCTTTAAATACAGGCTCAAGAAAGTAGAGTGCTGCAACAGCCCACACCCCTGTGGTTTACAGTTTTGCAGGTGTTTGCTAACTTCCAAAGCTGCACCTGATAATCCCAAAGGTGGTGGTGTACAGGGGTCATGGGAAGACTTCTTGTTACAAAAATTACTTGGTTTTTTGGTAGTACACAGCACATAAGCTGAATAAATACTGTCACAGAAGTTAATGTAGGCAGAAGTAACCTCAAACATTTTGATAGGTGCCTAGCTGTGTTGCTGAGGAAAGAATAGTTATGCTTTTGCATGAGGTTTATGCAAAACCCATAGTTCACAGTGGATATTTTTTCTACTAAGTACAAAGGAGTTTCACAGTTACCAGATAGAAATGTATCTTCACTCCTGTTACCATACAACTTGAATGGTATTTAATAGTTTTTAATAGAACTATCAATATGAATATAGAAATTTAGAGCTATGATCATCCCCAACAGACCGAACAAATTCGTAGGAATGCCTCATATTTTAAGTGATGTGTTTTGCAATGTTCTATTAAACTCCCTTGTTTTGAGTAAAGGATACAACAAGTCATTTAGTCACTAGAGGGAGCTATAATGCTAAGCAATCAGAAAATCCCTACTGTACAGTATCCTTAACAGCAATGTGGAAATTACGGTTTTGTTTTGTTTTTAAGGTTTATTTACGCATACAGAACTGAAGTACAGGCCAGAGGGTGGTGGTGGAGGTTGAGAGGATTCACCAGAGAGAATGGGGAGCAGATTGATGAAGTACACTGCTGAGGGAAGTACAGGAGAGGTCTGCCACACCATCCCTGGCCAGGATTAAACGTGCTGTAGTTAGTGTCATAGTACTGTGCTTTCACCCATTGTACCACCAGGGAGTGCCTTAACTTCTACCCATGCCAACATTAGTTTTGGTAAGTTTATTCCTGTAAATTCACCTTTTCTCATGTTGAGCAAAATACCTTTTATCTTTTGGACCCATTTTGATTTTTAATTGAACATGGGTACTAAACTTCTGGGGCTTGGTAGGAAACATGTTAGATAAGAATCTGCATTTTTCCTGCATAGTTGTCAGTCTCCAGGTATGGGATATTAAAGCCAGGAGTATAAGAAATGGGTATAAGAGTAGATGTGCAGCAAAAACAACTTGAAATAAAATTGGTTATGTTCTAGAAAAACTGATTTTGCTTTCAGAGACCTTTTTGTAGTTTCTACAGTGAAAGTTTCTGGAGTGACACATCGAGGTATTACTAGGACTTTTAATGATAGTTTGTCTTGCGATCCTGTTGACTATATTTTTCTGTTTTCTAGACCTTAAGTAGGCACAGTATCTTGTGGTCAAAAAGTTAATACATGGTTCACTCGACACGTTTAATGTCGTAATAAGCTGAAAATTGTTGGGAATTGATGCTCAATTGAGCTTTTGCCATTTCCTCAACCTTTTCCCCCAACTTTACATTATTAAAACACAAACATGCAAGCTTGTCTTATTTAAATTGTTAATAAGAATAGTAAACTTTTAGGCCCATTTGGTGATGGCTTTCTTAGTCAAGAAAAT
Source organism: Condylura cristata (assembly GCF_000260355.1). Lineage (NCBI taxonomy): Eukaryota > Metazoa > Chordata > Mammalia > Eulipotyphla > Talpidae > Condylura > Condylura cristata. Next base: position 12,847,719 of record NW_004567118.1, on the reverse strand, counting down.
GGGTTCAGTTTTCATTTGTTTTAAAACATTAGGAACCTGGGAAGGATAATAGTGTAGATAAATCTTTCAGGAGAGGAAGTAGACACAAATGACCCAGAATGCCAAACATTTTAGGTAGAAAGCTAGGCCAAAGAAAATAATAGCCTTGCAGCAAATTGGGTTGTGTATTAAAGTGTATTGTAGATCATCTGTACTTGACCTTAAAAATCTAAGCTCTGGTATCTTAACTTTTGAAGAGGCGCTGGGAAGCCAGAACTACAGAAAAAAAATAAAATTTGAGACAATTTTTGCAGAAGAGAAAGACTGAATTTGAAGATAAGTGTTAAAGTGCCAGACGGCATGGCAGAATACTGTTCCTCAGGAGTTAAGTTTAGGGTAAACTCAAGTTGCAGCAGTTAGGTTTAGTACATAGGAATGAACTTGCCCAATCAAAAGAATCTACAACCTTTAAATAGGATTTTCTTTTACTTAATTTCTTTTGAAAATTCCTAGAAATTTGAGTTACGACAGCTAGATAAGGTCAATATGAAGCTAACAAATCTATTGGTAGCTTCCATCCAAGTCCAATTCTCTACCAGCTACTGTTGCTGAAATGACCTTTCTGAAGTAAAATTCTCGTCATTTCCCACTAAAATTTGAAATGTTGCCTTAAGGTGAGGTCCTAACCTGGCCCTCAGTCTAATTTTGTAATCAAATCGAACTCTGTCTCATATTCAACAAAGTGGCACTTCCCATCACTTCTTGCTTTGGGTCCTACTGTTTTTCTCCTGTATTGTCCTTCAGCTTCCTTTAGAAAAGTATAATTCAAATAAATGTATTACCACCCGACATAATCACTCTTGTGTGTACACTTGTGTGTACCTTTAGTATATCACCAAGCTCATTCAACATCCATTTACCTCAACTTTCTCAGTTTGTGAAATTTTACTTCCTGAGAACCAAGACTTGTCTGTCAGAGTCACTAAACTTAGTTAAATAAGCATTCTTGGTTGTTCCTCAGTGTTCCTACAGATTATTTCTACTGTACCTGAAAACATTAAATTGACCTTATGTCTCATGTAATAGGTCATAACCACAATGCTGGGTACTGAGTGGACACAGGTAATTTATTCATGAGTTGCTTTGCAAAAGAAACCAGAGCATTTGAATTATGTATTCCGTTCTGAATTTTGAATAAATAACCAATGAATATAGGTCTTGAATTTTTCTATTTGTTGGTTATGAGTTTATAGTTATCTAGAAGATATTAAAACTTTCAGTTCTATGGCTTATGTTTTTTTTTTTTGAGATTTAAAATTTTCAAATTACTAAATTAATGACATCCACATCTTAAGACTAGGAAAGTAAAATGACTAGCAGGACAGTAGAGCTAAAATGACTTCTTTGCAAGGTGTTGAGTTATCTGACACTAAAAACATTTCTTAACCATGGTGCCATTTGTGCCTATGGCTTGAGTTAGAATTGTTTACTTGCTAGATAGAATTCAAGATGTTCTTTCCATCTGCTGTGCCTCCAAATTAATTACTGGATTTATTTATTTATTTATTTTTAGTCCTTTCCCTTCTAGTTTCCATCCTTAATATCAAGTTTGACCTTCCTAACATAACTCCCCAAATTGGAATCAAGAGTGGGTTATTGTTTACTTTTCTAACTTAACCGCTGTCTCAGGCACATCTTTCCCTGCTGCTCTGTTTGATCTGGAATTACCATCATTTTTTGAACTATTTTTTGGTCTGTTTTCACTTTTCTCCTTCCTCACCCTATTTTAAGTTACCCTTCCTCAAATCCCGATCATCCTCAAGTTAAAGTTCACTCCTAAAACAATAAAATGCAAGCTGCCTAATCTCTGTAATAGCTCTCTCTTAAGTGGTGTACTTAATCTCAATTTATCTTAGTACAGCGTTGTGTTTTGTGTTTATACCTCAAAGAATTTTTGTAATATTTGTATTTTCTAATTAGCCAGATGCACTGCTGACATAGTAAATGTTGATTGGCAAGACAAGAACTCAGTATTCTGTGGATAAATTAATGGAGAAAATAGTTTTAATCCTAACATTACATCAAATAATTCCTCAAATGTGAAGCTAGGAAATTAAATCTAAGTGCTAGCCTAAGCCATGCATAATTGGGAAAGTAAATGTTTCCAAAATCAGTCTTGCAGAGCCAAAGTTTTGTTGTGAATTTTGAGTATACATCCATCAAAAATTGATGTCTTTGTTTCTGAAAAGACAGACAAAGCAATTCCCTCTTTTTATTTATTATCCCTCCTGTGTCTTATTTTTCTATTCTTAATGAAAGTTTGGTTCTTTCCAAAGAAACATTAAGTCACTTCTCAATGTAATGGTCCTTTTTTGGTGGCTATTACTGCATATTTCTCATTAGGATGAAATCATTTTGGTTGTTAGTACTTACCCATAAAGGAATTAATATGTGGGGACTTAACATAGAATGATGATACTGGTTAATCTAATTCCTTGACTTGGGAAGAGAGTTAACATACTGTGACCCTGGTTTTTAAGCTGGCACTATCAACTAATTTAAGCACTTCTCAAGACCAAGAAAGTTAACAAATATTTAATACAAGCACCCAAATCCTACAGGCATTCTCATTTTCCACCCCTTAATGATCAGTGAAAAAAATCTTGAACTAATTACACTCTTGCACTCTTCAGCACATTTATATAATGTCACATATGATGCATGCATTTACATGTTGCCTTTAAATTCTTGTCTAGTTTTATGTTTTCTTTCTCCCAGCTACATGATAAGCACTGAGGGCAAGGGCTGCTAATAATTGAAACTTATTCCAAGATATCCAGTGTGTTAGTGAACACACCTCAACAAACGTTTAAGAATAAATAGGTTCGTAAAACTTTACAGGTGTAGTACTGCATCAATTTAATCTGATATGCAGTATGTTGCTGCAGTCAGGTTTATTCCCAAAGTGGTAACAAGCGTTCATGACCTTGATTCCCACCCCCCTTTTTTTTTAATAGAATTTTTTTTAATTATTATAAAAGTTTATTTTTACATCATTTTGCATTTTTTTTTTCCATCTCGATTGAATCCCTGCGGGTTTCCCATCACCAAATCACCCATGTGCCACCACCATAGTCCCATGCATTTCCCTCCCTCCCCCCCCCGTTTTTGATTTTTAATAGCAATTTTTAAGGAAAAAATGTAAGCCCATAAAACAAATACCATTCTTATTAAATGAATTAGCTAATTTTTATGAAGTACTTTGACTCACTTTAACCCTAAAGTGCTACTAGTTGCATTAATTTGAGGAAGTAAGCTCAAGAGACAGCCCTACAACTTGAATCTAGGCCTTTGATAAGTGCCTCTGCATTTTGCTCTTGCTAATTGCCAGTAGAAATTTTAAAAGGGGGACTCAGTGAATATAACCTGTAATATTTGCCTGATGCCACCAGGGTGTCCCATGGTGCTGTGTTTGATTCATGTTCATACCCTGGTTGCTAAGGACAGTTAGAGAGCTGGAGTTAATCTAGTTACCTAGTTACTATGGCCATGGCCCAGCAGCAAGAAAGCAGGGTGCAATGTGTCAGAGAAGTTCTAGTCCTCTTTGACTCATACCAGTCCGGCCCCACAATATATAGCCAGTCATACAGTGTAGTTAGGATCTGACTAAGCCACTCAGTAACTAAGCAGCCCACAAAGAACAGTCACACAGAAAAGACCCAGTGAATGGGTAAGTCTGCAAACATCTGCATTTGTTTTGGTAGTGAATATGCATTTATTTACATTTGTATTAAAATCACAATGACATACACAAAGTATTTGTTTTGCTACTCCAGGTAGATGTGTTTTTTAAAAAGGCAAGTTATTGGCTTCCTACTTTGTAGTAAAAATCTGCATTACACTTAGCTCTCAATACATCCTCTTAGGCATTGGTTTTGATAACCCTAGATAACAATCTACCAATTCAAAGCAATCATTTAAAGGTAAGGGAATGGCTCATATTTAGTATTAAAGAGAGCTAATAGCTCCTTTGAAATACTTGCTTCCTTTCCCAGTGCTCTTTAAAGACTTTATGCAATGGAATTAACACAGCATGAATTTGGGACTGTATCTGAGTTAATTCTCTTCAGGTATCATCCATATGATATTTGTAGTTTTAGGTGTTTCCAGGACTCTTAAGAGTTGCCAGGAGATACTTAACCAGAGTAAGCATTCCTGATTGAAGATGTTGGACTTGTGCCCCTTTCTCCCTCTCTTCTTTCCAGGTGAGTTTCCATCCCCAGTTCCCATGATTTTAAGGAGATCACTGGAATAAATCCCAAATGTACCCTTCACAGCAAACTCTATCTTTGAATAATCTTAGTTCTTTGGTAAGAGTTCACGGAGCTTCTAGTAACAATCTTGGACCCTTCTTAAGTGATCAGAGTAACTGCCTCAGCTAAGTAAAGGTGTATAAAACATTGGTACTTCCTCAGAATTCCCTAGGAAACTGGATGAATTATTGTAGGAATAATTTTCCTGGTGCAAACAAAAAAATTCTCTTTGAGAAACATCAAAGGGGGTTTTGGTTCCATAATATAAATTTAACTTGAATCAATTGGTCAGAAGATACTCTGCCATCTATGAGGAGTAAGTGCACTCCTCTCATAAGTGCAAGCTACTAAAAGGCATACATACGCACCCCAGCCTCCGCAATGCCTATTTTCTGGTGTTGCCTTGTACCTGATGCTCAGGAAACATTTGCTGACTTGGATTGACTATTTGCCATCTGCTCTCTGAGGATTCCCTACTGAATGAAAGAGGAGAGAAAGTGAAAGGGGGTGGCCAGGAAGTTAGAAAAATAAGAGGAAACAGCTGGGAACTGAGGAGTGGGAGGGACTTAATGAAAGGTCAGTGAAACAAAGCAAAGGACAGGGTCAGACCTGAGGGCAGAGGACGAATGAACTTCTGTGAACTAGTTGAGTAGAATCTTGTGTGCTTTGATAAAGACTAGAGTTACAACAAAGGTTTTTTAAAAAATTTAAATTCTCTTGAATCTGACTTTGTATAGTAGTAAATTATTCAAGTCAAAATCTGCCCACTAGGAATTCTGTTCCTCTTCCTTCATGTTTAGCAGAGCTTGCTGCCACTGCTCAGGGAACCAGGGGTGAAATGTTTCAAGTGGTATTTGTGGATGGCTGGTAAGCTTCATGTATTATTATTCACAGCTTAAGGAGTAAATGCTGAGTACAGGAGCTGTCCCTATATAGAGCTTTTAACAACTAGCTTTCCAGATCTCTGCACCTGCCTTTACGCCTGGACCTGATGACTGACTAGAAGTTAGGCAGCTTATAATTTAGAGACTTTACAGGGGCAAGAAACATCCTTAAGGGAACTAATTCCATCTTCCAGTACTTTTACCAGATCGTATGTTCTGGCCTGTATTGCCATCTTTTTGGCATTGTCTAAAATAGAATGGCCTTTCTAGGGCTTAGTCTGGCCTTGTGATGTTGTACCCGTGTCTTATATCACCACTGCCCACTTCCTTCACCCATAGAACATACTGTATGGGTTCTGCAACATCTGCTTTATTACTCTTTTAACTACTAGAGATGAAGGGACTCTCAGTCGAAGATCAGATTGACCCAATGAGGCTTTTTTTTTTTTTTTATCTAGGCCAATGAAAGGGCGAAGGAGTACTAACTCAAAGAGGGAGCCATAAAATCTGCTTGTATTAATATGCTAACTCTTTGGAGACTTCTGAGAAATAGAATCCTTCCTGAACCTTGGACTGTCCCTAAATAGGGTATGAAGAAAGATTGAAGAGATGTTTCTATTAGCATTTGGGTAAAGAGTATTCGCTTGCTATATCTGCCTTAATTCTGCCCCTGTTCTTCACAAGAACATTTGGACAGGCTTTAATAAGTAGTTTTTTGTACAAATAAATACTAGAAATTTCTCTGATAATGCAGGTGGGTGACACACTGCTGCTTAGTATTACTATTTCCCTCTGTATGTGGGATAGAGGTTGTAGCCATTGAAATGAACTTTACCTCTGTATCAGAATAACTATTTATGTAAAGGTTTAACATGTTTATATTTGACTGCTAGTATGGTGTGATTTAGCTTTGTAGTTTATGTTAGGCCCACCAAATTTCTATGACTTGTTAAATATCAACTTTTTTTTTAAAAGCTCAGTCATTACCCTGGTCTTGGGGCATCTAAGGACAGAGAGGAACAGGTGTCTAAAGAAATGTTTGTGCATGAGAGTATGTTTTCCAGTTGTATTGAATTTCTTACTTGGTGTATTTTTGACCTGTCTTAGTTTCTTTCCTTTTTGTGCTCTATGCTATTTTGCCTGCCATTTGTTGGATATCTTCTGTCATCTATTCAGGAGTTATAAAGTAAAAGTTAGTATTTCTACTCAAATGCTTTGTGGATAGAGCTAGCATTGATTTCTGGCAGCATTGATTTTGAGAAAAGTTAAGATGATGACTATAATTCTGTGGGTTTGGATTTGTTTTTGGCATCATAGGTGCACAAACCTTAGAAACAACATTAAGTATAACAACCTTCAGCTACCAGTTGAATTAAATACCTACTAGGAAAATGGTAGTTATGTTTCCTGTGATTTGTTCCAGCTCTCAAGGAACTTAAATAAGTATTCAAAAAAAAAAAAAAACTTTTTCTTTCATCGTTTCCCCTTCCTCACCTTGCCAGTTAAAACAGAAATAAATAGTGGTGACACTTTAGGTGGTAGAATTGAAACAAAAACCCAGCTTCTGACCACATGGGCCACAGGCAATTGGCTTAAGCTCTTAGTGTGGTTATGAAGTTGGGTGGAGGGGTAGAGGGGAGCAGGGAGATGACTTCTGCTTTCCTTCCAGAGAAGTTTAGCTGGGTTTGCTTAGTTGTTGTTGTTTGGGATGGGGGGAGGAGGGGTTATAGGATGTTCTTCCTTTTAGTCTGGTAAAAAGTGTACTTTCTTTTCTCAACTGCATTAAGGCTGGTAGTATTTTCTCTACCAGTGTTTTTTTGGTATACCTAAATACTGCAGTTTTGGTTTTTACTAGGTCTGTCAACTCTAGCTGTTTTATAAGAAGAGTTAATCCATTATCTTGCCAACTTGAAATCTCTTAATTTTAATAAAACTGTTGGACTTTATCTCATTTTGATTTGTTGACCAGTCTTACTTGGGGCAGGTAATTGACAACATCAGAGATTATTCTATTCCTCAGAGTCTTAAATCTATTCTAATCTTTGATGAACTCACAGATTTTTAAATCCCTCCAATATATAAAGGAAATATTCTGTTGCTTTCTAATGTTTGCTAAAATTTGTCTTTAGAAAAAGCTGATTTTAATAGACATCTTCCTTTCTCATATCATTAGCCTTTCAGTACTTTATCTTAAACTCTGAAGAAAGGTATGAGACATGGGGGAAAACCTTGTAGAGAAAGTGAGAGGAATAATGACCTGGTCAGAATAGTTAGAGTTCCCCTTAGTTAACCTACAACCACTCAGTAATACCAATAAAAATATTTACTTAGCATCCTGGTTATCTCAGGAAATGTTCTGGGCATTTAGATTCATTTCTCATTTAATCCACAATCACCCCTGTGAGAGAGGTATTTTGTCCTCATTTCCCAGATGAGGAAACTGAGGCCCTGAAAGATTAAGTGACTGGGGCAAGAGGAAGTGAGAATGAGGAACCTGAAAAGAGTGAGAAGGGAATCTGAGTTTTATTTGGGTGGATTTAGGCATAGTGTATTATTATTTATTTATTTGCTAAAGACATCAAACACTTTAGAGTCATTATCTCTGAAGGTAAAATCATTTTATATTCTCACTGAAAGTTGTTTAAGACAAATTTACTGTCTGTAAAAATATGCAACTATCTTTTGCTCCACCCCCACCCCATCCCAATATAGTTTGTGAAATTGGACTGGGGAGTTGGAGGAGGACTTATTTTGCTTGTGGGGAAGGGTATTGTCTGCTCTAATGAAAATGCCAGGTCTCAGAATGGAGTCTGATCTTACTGGTTTCATTATATTCAAAAACAGTTGGAGCTGATTATTTTTGAATACTTGTTTCAAACATTTGGATATATTCCACCCAACTAATACCCTAAGGCTTAAATTTTCATCTGAATTTTAAAAGTTGTTAATTTTTCTTTTTAAGGAAGGATCTGGGGAGCAATAGAAATTCTGGTTTTGTCTTATGGCTAGAGAGAAAATTTTTCTCAAGAATGATACTTCTGAATCCCAGCTCTTCAGCTATGATAACTGGACAGTTTTCACTTGACATCTACTTCCTGTTAATGTGGAAACCCCTTTCCAGAAGTGTTGTGACAAAGATTGCTGGAGAAAGGTTTCTAAGTCTCGGGTAAATTCAAGAAAATCTGACATTATTATCATTAGAATAGGGTCTTTGTTAAGTAGTAGTTTTCACAAGCTTCTTTTGAAAGGCATCAAAGAAGGAGAGGATAACCAGAGGTGGAGGAAAACAGAGGAAACTAATTAGAGACCTTGAAGTGAATGTATTTAAGGCAGGAAAGAGGCAGAGACTTAAATTCACTGAATGAAGATAAAAGGTCATGCAGTGTCCAAGGTCAGAGCAAAAAGGTTTTTTAGTTTACTTAATTTCTTAGGTTCACATCTTAGTTCCCTCTTTATCTTGTATGTATATATAAACTTAGGCTTCCTGGACCACTATATTTTTCTTTCCCCCAAAGACTAATGGCCATCTATAGGAGACACAGGCCACTGTAGCTATTTAGTTGAGGAATGTATCACAAACTGCTCATCATTTTCTATCCCCTCCTGTCTTAAGCTGACCAATTCCCAGATGTGTTACCCACTTCTGCTATTGATCCAAACTGCAGAACTTCTCGTCAAGTCCCCAAATCCTTCAGGTAGTATCCAATAGGAAATCAACTCTAAAAGGAACCAGACCAACTTTTTCCAGCCCCTTCTTTATGGTTATTAGGGGAGAGAAAGAGTGGGAGGGGGTTGTACATAGGTAGTGGATGGAAAGGAAACAGACTGTCAAACTACTTAATACCTCTTCAGTTTCTTTTATCAGTAGAACACTACAACCATACTGTTTTTATTGTGTATGTATGGGGAAAATTGGAGGTGGTTACCTTGTTTAGAATATCTAGAGAAGGATAAATGGAGGATATAAGATAAAAGACAGTTGGTTATAAAAGATGTTGAAGTCTTGAAATAATGTGACCATCTGAACAATTTTTTAAAGCCAGAGTTTATAAAAATATCACTGATACATTCTGCCCCCTCATTTCCCGCCACAGAAGACTTCTTGGACTGGAGACATTTGTTTAATAATAGCTTGTCTCTGATATTCCCAGTAGCTACCTCTACGTAAGGAAAAGATAGAAAACGTTCAGGACTTCATACAGTTCCAGTAGCAGTGACGCCTACATGGAAGACTTGGAATTGCAAACAGAGAGTGGGGTCACCTCTTTGACATCTGACGCTGTCCAACCAGAAGTTTGATTTTTATTTTGGGGATGTCTGTACTAAAGGACTAAAATAATTTCTTGTCTATATTTTCTCACTTGTTTTTATTTTTTGGCGCGAGAGGGGGGTAGAATGTCACATCATAGCTGCAGTTAAGGGAGGGATAGGGAAGTTCAGCCCATCACCCAAGAATAACCCAGTAATGACATCTCTACGCGTGGGAAGTGTTTCCCTAGGCACTGGAAGGATCTGAAGCTGCACCCCAGTGGGATTCCCTGCTGGAGTTAGAAGGCCAGTCAAATGCATATCACAGAGAGTGAAAAGGGCTTAGCTGGCTAGGGATGCAAAGTCAAAGGGGCTTTCCCCAATTTTGAGGAGGGACTATGCCGCGCTTAAGGGGCTGGAGAACCAGGTGACCACAGTGGCCTGAGCATTCCGTTAAGGGTCTGACAGGGACGCGACGCCGCTGGGCACCACGTCTGTGTCACGGCAGACAGGCCAGCCGTGCCCAGCTAGCCAGCGCTAGACCCTGGCGTCCTCCATCTTCTCTCCTGAGCTCCCCCTGCTCCAGCTGCCAGAGCCACGGACCGCAGCACCACACACCCCCGCGGGGGGGGACGCCGCGCCCCATCCCCGCCCCCGGCCCC
>NW_004567118.1:12811107-12837490 GCF_000260355.1 Condylura cristata | reverse complement strand
CCGCGCTCGCCGCCGCGGTGGTGCGTCCCGGAGGTTACCGGAAGTGGCCGCGCTCGGCGCTGCCATGTTGAGGAGCCGCCGCTGCCGCTGCCGCCGCCGCCGCCGCCGCTTTGTTGTCGCCTCCTCCGGCTGAGGAGGCTCCCCGAGCGGGGGGAGTGGGGAGGAGGGGGGTCGGCCGCCGCAGCCATGGAGGCCAACTGGACCGCGTTCCTGTTCCAGGTACTGGGGGCCCCCCCGGGGGGGCACGGGGGGGACAGGGGGGCCGGGCCCCGGGCTGGCGGGCGGGCGGGCGCTCCTCCTCCCCTCCCTCCCGGCTCCGCTCTCCGGCCCGGCCTTAATCCCCCTTTGTTTTTCCGCCCGCCCGCCCCGGCGGAGCAGGGCTGCTGAGGTGAAAGGAGGCGGCCTCACGGGGTGCGGGGGAGAGAGCAGGCCTCGGGGTGAACCCCGGGCCCCCCCTGGCACACACACGCACACGCACACACCCTTCGCTCCCGCCCTGAAGGGGAAGGGAGGAGGCCGGCCGCTGTCACCACCCGCGGCCCAGAGAAAGGAGGGCGCCGGGCCGCGGGATAGCGCGGGCCGCTTGGCGGCGGCGCTCCGGGCCCGGACCGGTGTCGTGGGGGCGAGGGGGGTTCCCAGGTTCTACTTTGAGTCATCCCCCGCCCCCCGCAGTCCATCTTTCTCTCGCTCTCCTGCCTTTTCATCTTCCTTTTTGTGTGTGTGTGTTGACTTTCTGACACCCCCCCAGCCCCGCGAATAGCGGGTATTCCTGGGTTCCCCGCCACTCCCCCTTCCCGCCCCCCCCCCGGTGTTTACACATTTTGGGGGGGCGGTTGCTGTGAGTATGTATCCCCTCCCCAAACTTTTTCACTGGGTTTACATTTTTTCTTTCCCAAGCTTCTGCCGAGCCTTGGCAGCTGACACCCTCTTCCTCTGTCCAGCTCTCGCGTCCCATTCAGGCCGGGGAATCCCCCAGCCGGCCCGGGGCGGCGGGGGGGTTGGGGGGGGCCGGGACTCCTGGAGGCCCAACCTCTCCCTGAGCGCTATTCTCTCTCGTCCCACCGCGAACGCTTCCTCCAAGTGGGGGAGCGGGAGAGTGGAGAGAGCAAACAAAGTCTGCTTACAAAGCCCCCAGATGAGTCATTCGTTGGGGTGTTGAGCCTCACTTTCAGCAAGAAACTTGGAAGTGACTCTAGCCTGGACGTTGGCAAGCCTCTTGACCACCCACTTTAGGTGGGCGACCCTTCATTGAAAGGCTTTTGCTGGAACTTACTTTTTTTCGGTCTTCGTTGCTATTTGCAAACGAAGCACTTAGTGGGCAGTAGTGATGAGCTCACCGGGAAACTTCGGAACTGGAGGAGGTTAGGAAGCTCCTCACTTAAAGTGCTTTCTTCCCGCCTCTGTGAGTTATTTTTCCTTCTTTGAATAACTTAGTGAAATCCCAGACGCGTAGCTTGGGCGCCTGAGACCTTTTGGAACTAACAAGGAATGGATGCAGAATCTTCAAAAAATCCTTCCTACCACAGGACCCATCCCAGTGGAATTAATACAGGGAATTGGATAATTCAAACATTCCCTATAGTGTAGAGCTGGTTTATTGTTTTTAAGGATATATCTTTTCAACTGTGAATAATTTGGTTTTAAGTAATTATTGAAATACATTTCGAGCTTCTTAAAATTGAAGATAAAGCTTAGCCTTCCCCCCTTTTCTTATTCTGTTTGAGTATTGTTTTATCTGTTTTGATGAGTGTTATAATAATGTGATAAGCCAGCTTAAAAGTGCATTGGAAATGGAATAAACTGGCATCCAGGTTGGTGCAAAGGTGGTAGGCAGATGCTTTCAAATAATCATTTTAAAATATTGGCTTTTCACCTGATATGTGACTTAGATTTACCATACTAAACCTGCTCTCTATGAATTTAATGAAGATTGAAAAAAAAATGAGAGCTCTTTATGCGAAGGAAAAACCCGTAACTAATTCTTGGAAAGTTGAAAAGCCTTTTGGAATACTTTTATTCCTTCCCTGGATAAAGCAAATACCAAGCATTTATGATCGACTTTTTAATTAGATTTATATTATTTAATTTTTTTCAGCTATTAAAATCTTTTTTTCCAACCTGATGGAGAAGTGAGAAAGCTAATATTTGATCCTGGGCTTGGCAATGTGTGCTGTGAAAATTGTTGGAAAACTTAAAATGTAGAACCGAGGACAGTTGAATGGGTAAAGAGAATATTTCAGTCTTTTCTATGGAAAGGTATGAATAGACTCATTGAGTTCCAATTTTAAGTAATTTTTCACTAGGGAAATGGAGAGTTCAGTCTCTCTGTTTCTTTTCTGGACCAACTTACTGCATTTATATTTTAAACAACTTAATACCTGCTTGCTTTCTGATAACTTGGTAGAAAGTGAAAGCCATAGCTATTAAAATGTTTGATGAATGATTCTCCTAACAGGACGTTCAAGATATGACTCACTGATGCTAATTTGTTTCAGTACAAAATCTTCTACCCTCTGGCACTGGAGATTTCATGGTGCCATTCCTGCCACTCTGGGTGATGAAATTACAATTCTGTTTTGTTTTTTGAGGGCCCAGAAAAGGAAAGGCTCAGTAGGGATTATAAAGCCTTGCCTTGAAAGAGGTGGGACATAAAACTTTGGTTTGATGATGCTGGTCAAATGAAAGTCTTCCCAGAAGTTGCTGTTTTTTAATCACTTAACTGAAGGCAGACTATGGTTGTTATATTATTCTGTCTCTCCCCCAGAGAACAAGTTGGGGAATCCCAGTTCCCCTCTTAGAAGGCTTCATGTAGAAGTGCAGGGATCCTAGGAATCCTTAGAGAGTGATTCCGTAGTGGTCGAGGCATTCTACAGCATTTACACCCAAGAAGCAGGGACCTGGTGTGACCCTTGTGTGCGAGTGAGCTTCAGCAGTGCTGTAAAAATACTTTATGTTGCCACAGACATCTGAATTGGTAAAATGGCAGTAAGTGCTTTTAGTACTTCATCGAACTGAAATTGAAAAATGCCTCTAAATTATATAAGTCTGAACTTTGTCCAGAAGATTTGCATTCCCTATTATCTGATCTGTTAGCCTTTGAAATTGTATATCTTGAGCTGTCTTCAGCATTAACCATTTGTATACTGTATGGAAACTTAGGTATCCTACAGCCATGTTGGAAAAGGGGTAAAATTAACTTGAATCTAAAAAGTTTCTCCTAATAGCACCTGGGTAGACACACTGACAGAAGCTCCTAAATTGATTAAAAGGTGGGCATAATTCAGTGAACACCAAGTCCAAAAGATGCTCATATGTAAGCACAAAGCTTCTGAAGTATTTCCAGGACTCAAAAGGAGAGTCAGTGAAAATTATTAAATTGAATTCTGGACATCTCACCTTTTATTGATTTGAAGCCTGGGAGTCTGGTCCAGGCTTAGCTGTTGCTGTTGCTATTGCTTAGCTATAGCTGCTGTAAAGTAAACATAAAGCAGTGTACACTAAATATTTTTATTTGTCAGGGGAGGAGCTCTGTGAATGTGTGTGTGTGTGTATTAACTTGTTTTTTTGTTATGTTTTCCTCAATTAACAATAGGACTTGTGATTATAATGTCTAAGGTAAAGGAACGGGCCCCTTCTAAGACATTGTTTGCTTAACATTTTTGGAGCTCTTACCTCTGGATGTATGTATCCTTTTAGGATTACAAAACTCAAGGCTTGGGGCTTGGGTGCTGTCAAGAGTTTCCATAATACAGCATATTAGGAAGAACTATTTCAGGAATTTTCCCCATCATTTCCTAAATGTTTATCACCATGGAGGTATGGAGAGTTTTGAAAGAATCAAAATGAAGAGAGTAACTACATATAAATACCAAGAAACTGATCTGTGATGCAGTTTTGGTTTCAGTGCAGCAACTAAAGAAAATTTCCAGAGCCCAGCCCCCCCCCCCCCGCCCCCCAATTTTGCCCTGGAGAAGCACATTATAACAGCATGTCTAATATTTTAATGAAAGCTACAACTGCTGGAAGAAGATGAAATGAAAGGAATTTTAATTATTTATAGTTTGTTTTCTCTTAGTAGTCTGTCTTTCAGCACTTAAGAGTTTGAACAACTAGTGTTGCTAAAGAATGCAGATGTCTAGTGTAAGATTTAATGAACTGAGAAACAACTGACAGGTGTTTTGCCTTGGGCTACCTTTGCAGATCCCTTCCAGGTTGATTAATAGCAGGTTTCATTTCAACCACATCTCTTAGTGGAGCTAAATGAAAACTTTAAAAGTAAACTTAACAATTAGCATATGTATTCAGAAAACTAGATTCCTTTTATCACTTAGCAACCCTCTCTTTTCCTTTGTCACCACTAAGTTTTCTGATGGAAAGGAAGACATAGTACCTTTTCCTAGATGATAGTCAAGTAGATAGTTATGTGTATATGTGTGTGAATATGTATTTTATACATTTCTGCAGTAAGATCTGTTAAATAGTTAAGTCTGGAGTGTAATTTTTTTTGACAAGTTATTTAAACTTGGTTTCAGCACTGACAGTGGAATGCAAACTGATTTCCTTAGCTGGTATGTCCTTCATGAACCTTTATGCACTAAGTATAGTTTATAATCAGCTGTTTGAAAGCAAGATCACCCTGAGCAACTTAGTTGCAGAAGTTTCCTGTCTGCACAGTGGCTGGCAGCTCTGAGAATTAACTAGGTAATATCTGGATCTCTGCTGCAGAGAATAGTTTACAGGCTCTTTGACTATTTTTTTTTTTTTCTGGTCTTTTATGTCTGGAGCATGTTGAATTTTGGAGGTCATTGTGAGAGGCTGAGTTTCTGAAGTGTAAATGTTTGGTTTTAGGCCCATGAAGCCTCCCATCACCAACAGCAGGCAGCACAAAACAGCTTGCTGCCCCTCCTGAGCTCTGCTGTGGAGCCCCCTGATCAGAAACCATTGCTTCCAATACCAATAACTCAGAAACCTCAGGCTGCGCCAGAAACATTAAAGGATGCCATTGGGATTAAAAAAGAAAAACCCAAAACTTCATTTGTGTGCACTTACTGCAGTAAAGCTTTCAGGGACAGCTATCACCTGAGGCGCCACGAGTCCTGCCACACAGGGATCAAGTTGGTGTCCCGGCCAAAGAAAACCCCCACCACGGTGGTTCCCCTTATTTCCACCATCGCTGGGGACAGCAGCCGAACTTCGTTGGTCTCGACCATTGCAGGCATCTTGTCAACAGTCACTACGTCTTCATCGGGCACCAACCCCAGCAGCAGTGCCAGTACCACAGCTATGCCTGTGACCCAATCTGTCAAGAAACCCAGTAAGCCTGTCAAGAAGAACCATGCTTGTGAGATGTGTGGGAAGGCCTTCCGAGATGTGTATCATCTCAACCGGCACAAGCTCTCCCATTCGGACGAAAAGCCCTTCGAGTGCCCTATTTGTAATCAGCGCTTCAAGAGGAAGGACCGGATGACTTACCATGTGAGGTCTCATGAAGGAGGCATCACCAAACCTTATACTTGCAGTGTTTGTGGGAAAGGCTTCTCAAGGTACTACGTTTTTTTTTTTTCATTATGGTATCAGTAAATTTTCAGTGTTGTCTCTGTGTGAACTAGAAGATTTGTGAGAATAGATGTGTATAGGCTATGTTATTAGAGGAGATTAGTGCTAGATAAAGTAGCACACATCCAAATCTAATTCCAGTTTGGTGTTTTTTACAAATGGTGACATAGTGATTAACTTATTTATTTCACTTAAGAAGTACCTTGGTGGACTCAGGCCTCTGTTTGGCACATCCATACTTATCACTGCAAACCACCAGCTTCCAGTTCAGTTGGATGACCTACTGTGAGGTTCACTGTCAGAGCAAATCAAAGAAATGTATTTCCTGAAAGTTGAGATAATCTTGTATACCTTTAATAACTTTTTTTTTTAAAGATTTATTTATTTGTGCATACAGAACTGGGGTACAGGCCAGAGACTCAGGGGTGGTAAGAGGCTTCACCAGAGACAGAGTGGGGAGCAGAACAGGCAGATCGACAAAGTACACTGCTGAGAGGAGCAGCTGGAGGGTCAGGAGAGGTCTGCCACACCATGTGGTCACCTCTGGGGCAGGCGGGAATCGAACTCATGTGAAAGTGGTTTCAGCTTCTTAGTGCAGTGCTTTAATCCGCTGTGCCACCAGGGAGGACCACCTTTAATAACTTTTAAGAAGATATTTTTCCATATGTCTGTGGTCACTAACATTTTACTAATTCTCATTTTTAAAGGCTTTTTAAGTTCACGTAGTATTTGCTGTTTCTGGCAGTGTGTAAGGACTAAAACTCTGGGTATTTTGTAATTGTAAAGCATCAAGTCCTAATGTGATTTGATATTGACTAGGAGAGAAAATTAATAGGTGAACTACTAAGACTTTTGTTTATGGTATGAGAGGTAAGGAGGCTTGCTGGGAGGAAGGGAGCATGTAATTTTGCTAACTTTAAAATGCATCCTCAAGTCTGCCAAGCATGTAAGCATCACAGTAAATAGCATTTCTCTATGTCTGTTCCATTACATCTTCTGTTAAAACTCTCTTTCACAGGCCTGACCACTTAAGCTGTCACGTAAAACATGTCCATTCAACAGAAAGACCCTTCAAATGCCAAGTAAGAGTTAAAATGACTTATCCTTAGCGTAGCACCTAATGCACATTGTCCAGACGTCTCAGCCAGTAATATCTCACCATTTTTAAGTAGTCTTAAAGTCACTGATTTGAATAAATGTGCTCCATTGAATTCTAGTTTTATAAAATATAAATTGCAGCTTTTCTGTGAGTCATGATCATTTAAAGGTATAACTGTGTTATTTTTGTGAAGCTACATTTCCTTTTCCTTGGACAGTAGCACTTATTGTTAAAAGGAAAAAAATTAGTCTTGCCAAAGTTGTTGTATGTTTGAAATTAATAAAGTGCTTTCAGTTAGGGGTTTATAGTTGAGGTGGTATTAATTGTTATAGAAGAAAATAAGAATTTTCTCCCACATGTTGTCACTTACTGGATTTTTATCTGCTATATTGCCAAGTTAGAGTATTTACTAATTGGAAATCTATTCATGTTAATGATTTTTTTGGACATAAGATGTGATAATGAAAAGGTTAAAAATCTTGCTAAATTAAACAGCTACTTTAGGCATCAGTAATTCTAGTGCATTGCTGGAAGTCTTTTTGTTCTCCTTTCAGTTAAATTTGTTAATGACTAATTTTATTAAGTAAATGATTTGAATTCTATGAAAAATCAGGTTGAAGGAAGGAAACTAGTGTTATTGAGTGCAAGGGCAAGCCAGACTTAATCCATCAGTAATTTTGTGAGGTAGGTATTATTCTCATTTTATAGATGAAGAAACATTCAGATAGATTAACTTGCTTATGGCTAAACGATTTAGTAAATTGGGGAGCTGAATTTAAATCCAGGTTTAACTTTCTAAACTATCTTTTTGCTACTCTATTTTGATATTTTTTTCTTCCCCCAAAATGTGAGGATATACATTCACCTAGTATTTTTATATATATATTATGATTCTAAATAACACATGCAACTAAAATTCTGTGTGCTCTGTCTTGATGACAGGGGTAGGGTAATACCTAGAATATAACGTACTTTAAAATGAGTAGAACAGGATAGTCTATATTTAAAAAAAGTTTTCCTCCCTCATGCAGACGTGCACTGCTGCCTTTGCCACCAAAGACAGACTGCGGACACACATGGTGCGCCACGAAGGCAAGGTATCATGTAACATCTGTGGGAAGCTCCTGAGCGCAGCATACATCACCAGCCACTTAAAGACACATGGGCAGAGCCAAAGTATCAACTGTAACACATGTAAACAAGGCATCAGTAAAAGTAGGTGATGCTTCAAACTATTTCTTCTGCATTTCAGCTTGATGACACCTAGATGTTTTTGTAATGCATTTTTTTTCTCTGCTCTTAGGACTATGTTAATGTTCATTTTATATGTCTCCTCCTGTTACTGAAGTGTGCACACATGCATCGATGGAGAGCATATATTAGCGTTTAAAATAAACTTGAGATACACATACACAAGCAATGCTAAGCTCTTCATTGATTTTGCTTTAAATTCTGTGCTTGTAAGAAGAGCAGAATAGCCCTGCAGCTGTTTTTTCAATATGTCCCTTCTTTGTTGGTTTTGAATAAAAATTTCTAGTACATCAGACTCAGGTAAGAGAAACCACACTAGGAATTTCGGTCTTAACGTCAGGCAAATTTAATTTTTTTTATTTAATGGTTAGGAAGAGTCTCAAGTATCAGTGTCTTCTAATTACTGACTGTATGAATAGCATGTCCTTAATAACTTTAAAGGTGAAAGCAGTATTAATATGTTTACTTTTCAAACCCAAATTCTTAAATTTAGAATTCAGCTACTGTTTTCTAGAGACTTGTGGCTAAAACTAATTACTTGCATTTACTTAGACTTTTTCTTTAGGATTGCCTTATCCACTAGAAGAACATGTTTTTCTAATTCTGTATTTAGTTATATATGTACTGTGTGCAGAGGAAATACAACATTCTAAAAAAAAAAAAATAGGTGACCAAAAGAGACTGAGAAAAAATGCTTTATGTGTTTTCATCTGTTTGTGTTTCTCTATTAAGTTATTGATATAGATTGTTCTCTCTCTCTCTTTTATATATATAATAGCTTGTTTTTACATCATTTTGTGCATTTTTCCATCTCGTTTGCAATCTGTTCTCTTTTTATTGGCTTTCCATAGCTTGCTAAGTTTTTAAAATTCACTTTTCTATTTTGACTGACATAGACACAAGCAGTGAAAAGGTATCCTATATATGGAAAAGCAATCAAGTTGTTGGTAAAAGGCCATTTAGGCAAGAGGAGTCAGAGTATCTGATTTTGAAAAAATGGGCACGGGTAAATGCAGTGTTTCTGGTTTGCCTTTGGAGTAGCATGCATGAGTGAAGAGACCAGCAACCAGAAGCAGCAGCAACAGCAGCAGCAGCAGCAACAGCAGCAGCAGCAGCATGTGACAAGCTGGCCAGGGAAGCAGGTAGAGACATTGAGACTGTGGGAAGAAGCTGTCAAAGCAAGAAAGAAAGGTAAGATGAGGCTTCCAGTACTCAAAGTCTAGCTGGAGAAATGTTTTCATTCAGTATACCAATGACCAAATCAAGAAGGGTGTCTTGCTTTATGGAAACACTATGTGCTGGGAAAATGGCTAGTAAAGTTGTTGGCAACACAAACCTTCCAAGCTTCCAGGTAAGTTTTTTAAATGAGGAAATGAAATTCTCAGTACTTCTTGTCATGTTGTTTGATTTTTCTTTTCCTTTTTTCTTAAATTTGTAGCCAGATTTGGTCCTTTACTATTTTTGCTCAGTTCCATTTTCATGTTATCTTTTCTTTCTTTTTGTCCCCTAAAATACTCCCATTTCTAAAAATGGATGAAATATCCTTATGTGTATGTAAGTTCACTTTCTTACAACTGTGCTGTTTTTTGCTCTGTGGTTTTCTTTCTGTGTTGTATTATTTGGTACATGTTTCAGACTGCGTAACTCCTCATTTAATATTGTCAGTAGGTTCTTAGAAAATGAGACTTTAAGCATTTACTGAAAATAGGTCCTGAAATGTCTTTTTATTCAGTGTTGAACTTGATTGTTTTTTCCTTCATCAAGATTATGACAAAAGTATTCAAGGATCTGCTGAATTGTACTGATGTCATTTCTCTTGGTCTCACCCAAACTCTTGTACAGTTTGTCACTGGAACTGGAATTAGCTTAACATGTATGTACTTCAAATGCTAGGCACATTACTGTAATTTTTTACTAAAATTAAGAATGCTTTGTTTTCTCTCCTATAAATTTCACAAAGAACCAATTAGCATCAGTTTACCCAACTTTTCAGCTTACTAGTTATAACTTTGACTTCTCGATTATTGTTCAGCCACTTCCAGTAAATCATTTTGTCAGTATACCATCAGCCATAGAGCAGATTCCTAAATTTCTTCTTTTCTTCCCCACCTATGCCATGTCTTACTGCTTTTTTGAAATTCATTAGGAATTTTCTGTGAATAGGCACCTCTGTAATTCCTTTTCTCTGTAGTTTTTTCCATCCTTTGCTTTTATACAGTGTGGCTATATGTTCCCTTCTAAACATCCTATAAACCACATAAAGGTAAAGATATAGCATCCTTTCTTATATCTGCTATCACTGGAGGAAAAAAATCAGCAGTCCAGGTAGACTTTTCACTCTTCTTCAGGTGCTCTGCTGCTTGTTTCTACCTTCCAAATGAAGATTTGTCATTATCTTGATAAAATGTTTTATGGTATGAGAAAGGGTGGAAAAATGGGGTGGGGTAGAAAATTGTACATATGTCTGTTTGCTATGATAACTGCATAGTGTTTAAATTACAATAAGAGGGCTGTGAGATTTTAAAAGAAAATGCAGGAGGGGGAGGTAGGGAGATGTAAAGTGCATGTAAAGTGAAACAGGATGAGAATATCCTTAGTAATGTTAAGTGAAGTTGCTAACCTCAAAAGTGAATTGGTTTTCTCTCCCATTCTCTTTCTTTCTGCACTCTTCTATTTGGTATTGTATTTCAGTTTGCTTGCACAATAAGACTCAGTTGTTTAACTCATCTTCTGATCTCCATGAAACAAAATGCCATTGTATTACCATTTGTATCAGGAATCTCTGGAAATGAACACTGATGTTTGAAACTTCGTATTCATCTTAGTAAATGTCACTTTTGGGGGCACTGCTGACCTGGAACACTAACCTTGAATCAGCAGTGTCCCATTTAAATACTGGATCTATAAGGTAGTATGAGTTTCCAAACCTGGATGACGGTGAGATCATTACTGAGGGAACTTGTTATAAAGTCAGATTTCCCAGGTTCCACCTAAATCTCACTGTTGAATTTCCTAGGAAGCCATTTTTTCCCCTAAATGCTCCCTGGACACATGATTTTGATCCACAGCCAGGTTTGAGAATCCCTAATAGGGAGTATGGAGTAAGCCAAAGTTAGATTATATTGATTAAGGAAAAGACTGCTATTTGACTCAAGGGTCCACCTAAGGTGATTTGACCCGTGTGGAAGATTTGCAGCCCTCTATCTTTAGTCTCAAATGCATTTCTCCATTTTGACAGCCAAGTCAGTCAGTCCACACATCCATCTTATAGCTATTTTCTAGCACACCTATAAGTAGTGCTGCATTTGGTTGACGGGTAGCTCTGGGGACCATGCTTCCCCAGTTCACAGTGAGTTGTAGGCTCTCCTTGCCTGGCTACATCATCCTTGATGTGGTCTGTGACACATGTAATAGATATAGTTAAATAATACTAGCCATAAAGTATGTGACTGTTAGCATTAGAAATAGAAGAGGTAATGGGAAGGGAAATACAAACCTACCGAGATCTAATTTTACTTTCTTCACATAGTAAAAAGAAATAGAATCAGAGTTAACAGGATTATTTATCTAGAACAGTTGTTCTAACACTGAAGTAAACAGATATTAAAAGTTCTTGTTTACCTATAGTTACTTATGAATTTTTAAAACCTTAACAGAATGTGGCTTCACTTCCAAGACTTTAGGGTACATAGGATTCAAGAGCTCTTTCTTACTTAAACCTGTCACTCCCTCCTTCTCTCTCTCCCTGTGTGTCTCTCTCTCTCTCTCTTTTTCTACTAGTTACACTGTGACTTAAGAGAAGATTTTTCTGATATCTGTTATTGTGTAACCATCAGTCTAGCTCTTTGTAAACAAGCTCTTTTCACCTGGCCTACCCATGGTTGGCTCTTCCCAGGAAAGTCTTTAGAACCCAGAAGGAACTGCATGAAATGATAGAATACTTAGCCCTGCTTGATATCTCTGCCCCCCAGAGTGCCTTGCAGAAATTAATTGATCTTCCCAGCATCACTGTGAGGCAGGTAAGTAAATCTAAATCTGAAACCAAAAATACCAAGGCTAACTGAGTTGTCTTAAGTCTTTGCAAGGAGGTTTAGCATCGGAAAAGAGATTTGTACCCCCAGTCTTGTATTCAGAAGGATCCTCCTTTCCTTTTGATCACTTAGTAGGAAAATAGTTTAATTTATTAAATGTTTGTCTTTTTTAATTGAAAGAAATTGATTCAGATATTACAAATTTTGTTCACTATTTTGAGAGTCTAAAGGTCCTTTTGTCTTCTTATTTTAGAAGCTGCTAACCTGTGCCAAACTTCCACGGCTGCTACGACACCTGTGACTCTCACTACTCCATTCAATATAACATCCTCTGTGTCATCTGGGACTATGTCAAACCCAGTCACAGTGGCAGCTGCAATGAGCATGAGAAGTCCAGTAAATGTTTCAAGTGCAGTTAACATAACCAGCCCAATGAACATAGGGCACCCAGTAACTATAACCAGTCCTTTATCCATGACCTCTCCTTTAACACTCACAACCCCAGTCAACCTCCCTACTCCCGTCACTGCCCCAGTGAATATAGCACACCCTGTCACCATCACATCTCCAATGAACTTGCCCACACCTATGACGTTAGCTGCCCCTCTCAATATAGCAATGAGGCCTGTAGAGAGCATGCCGTTCTTACCCCAAGCTTTGCCCACATCACCACCTTGGTAAACAGTATTATAAAAGCAAAATATGAGTTAAAGTAAATATATACCAGCAACTTACTTTTAGTTTATTAAAGCAAAAAGTAAACCATGAAATTGGGAGATTTTATTACATTAGTTAATAATAGTGTAGTAGCATTTTCTCCAATTTGGCTGGGATTGTTCAAAGTAGGGTGTGTATGTAACTTATCACTGGACCACTTTAGTTTAATCAGAAATTCCTTTTAGCTGACAGCATTGCTTAAACAGGATAGTAGTTGGCAAGACGAAATGCCAGAATTAAAACCAATCATACAAAAAGCAAAGCCCATTTATTTAAAATTAAAAAAAAAACAGCATTACTGTTTCTAATTCCATTAAATCATTTTATTCTAAACACTAGCAGAACTCTTCTCCCTATACAAAGTGGATGACTGATTTTAACCTGAAGTTCTAAATCCATGGATTGAGAGCTAGTGTAGAATTGTCTGTGTTTATTGTTTTTATGAGTAAATACATGCATTGTCATAATAAAATGCATTTCAGAGAATATGCATTTTACCTTTGGGAATATGTTAATTTCAGGCAGCATTCCCTATGGGAAAGGTGATACCAGCTCTGATATGCAAAGCATATGATAATTTATCATTCTAACTTCAACATATAAGAGGGATTGTGACCTGATATTTGGAGATGTAAATATTGCTCAGCATATTAATCCTGATGGAATATAGCATTGTAGTTGACTTTTTTAAAAAAAAATTAAAAAAAAAACCAACCAAAATATAAATTGTGTTTTGATAAGAAAAGGCCGCAATTGACAGAGAAGTCGAGTGCGGACAAGTAGACTCCTAACAAATGGAGGCTGATAGGACTCCTATTCAGGATCCAAGGAATACTTTGGAACAGTTAAAATATATTACTTTAAATTGGAAGACGCTGGAGGCACTGGGATATAATATGCCCCTCTCTCTCCCAATCAAAGCCTGTTGATATTACAACAGGGACAGATGTGTTAGTTGCTCACTAGAGTTTATGTCTTATATTAAATTGTATACAGTTTTTATTCTAACCACTAACTAGGTAGTATACCCCTTCAGAACAAGCAGAGTGTACCTTTTTTTTTTTTTAATTTCTCCTTCCGTTTCATAATCAAGTATTGTGCAGATTTGTTCAACTTTGTAAATATGGACATCACTTTTCTTTTTCTTTGAGGAAACACTTATATCAGCTTTGTGGTGTTTTCAGGGAGACAGCTGTCTGCATTCCCTGTAGAAACCCAGCAATGATTGTGCACGTTAAGATATGTGCTTTTTATTTCTTAGTGGGATGTTTTATCTCTGTACATAAAGTAGAAACCAAAAGCTAGGGAAACAGATACTCTTTACACCATCATGCCACATGTTAATGTTTTTAAGCATTGTGTTTTAAAAAAAAACTTACTAAAACCAAGATGCTGTGATTTTTTTAAGTTGCAATATGTTTTGGGTTTTTTTCCTTTTTTAATCTTGCGGTTAAGTGAAATGGAAATTAGTTGTGTTGTTCTTGCAGAAGGTTTGCAGGAGTGACTATCAAACTGGATGACTTCCGTTTATACCCCACTGTGTCAGTTCAAACATCGAAATACCTTGCATCTGAGCAGACTTCCTACATCAGGGACAGGTATCTGTGTGTCATTATACAGTTCTAGGGGGTTAAACTACATAGTAAAAAATAAAATAAATAGTACTTAGTGTAAAATAATTTTATAAATGATCTTTTGTACTTTAGGACATTAAATTGTACAACTTTTGTATATATAAAAAGCTTAGGATCTTTCTGTTTAGCAGGAAGGCAACACATTCCTACACTTTTAATGTATATGTTTGTTATAATGTCCATGTAAACATGCCCTATGTTTGTGCCTTTTAATTAGTTTGTCTCAATAAACAAAATGTAGAGAAAAATATGTAGCTATGACTTTGTTACAACTGTTCTTATCCACAGTACAAAGATGGTTTGTTTTTAATATGTAGAGCATTATGTGTGGACTACTAGAAAGACTTGTGTAGGGAAGACCCACCCATGCATGGCCCTGCTGAGGCCTGGATTGAGTGGGTTGTGGCCACATTTAGAGGAAGCCTACATTTCCTGGCAGGCAGTACCATGACCCGACTGGGTCTGGTGCTGCCTGCCGGGACCTGTCATCTCTGGCAAGGCTGGCAATCATGATCCTCCATGATTCAGACAGCCCGAATTCCTCCACAGTGGCCCAAGGAGCAGTCTTCAGTGGGGGTAGGTGTAGCTCCTACCCCCCCGGCTAGAGTGTGATCGTCAGAACCCCGAGAGTATTAGTTCTTTAAAGGAAAAAAAGATATATACTAGAAATGATTGTTTTATCAATTCATTGTATAATAAACAGGAGTGAGACTTCATTGTATGACTTCAGTTAAAATGCTATTTTGTATGCATTCTTTATTCACGTAAGAAGCTTGTCCGCAATAATAAAGCCACGTCGTGTCTTCTTTCGGGAGGGAGAATGTTGATGGCAGGATGGGGGTGGCGGCGGGCCACTAAAAGGGATAAGGGGGCCGGGTAGGTTCTGGTGAAATTCTCCTGTGTCGTGGACCTGGAATTGAGTTTTGATGCCAATGAACTGACTCAACCAAGTGTTGAAGGCACGACGGCCACCGCTCTACGAAAAAGCAGAGTACATTTTCCCTTCTGGTTGTGACCTGTTTTGAGAGCTTCCCCTTATCAGATTGGCAGCTAAACAGTTGTATTAGATAATCCTCAATTCTGACATCCAGCCTGTTATGCTCTAGGGCTCACTGCTTGGCCTGCACTTGCCTTTTGTTGTGTATCCATTTCCCTCCTAAGGTGTGCTCCTAAATGAAGGTTTCTATGTAAGCAGATGATGATTTTTCCTGTCAATACCAGCACTGTATTACTAACATGCAAAATACTGCAGATTTATTTTGACAAATTAAAGTTAACCGGTCACAAATGTTATGATGGATTGCTTGCTACCTCAGTAGTTTCACCAGTTCACAATAATAGAGAAATTTCACATCTTGTATTGGGCTAGAGAGAGGGAGGGGCCCATGTCAGGCTGGTTGGTGCTGAGGGAGGAGGAAAGGTGGAAATGCGTGGGACTGCAGGAGGTAAAGCACCCTGGCAGCTGAGAAGCCCTGGAAGCCAAACCTCAGGGCAGTGGTCATGGGCGTAGGTCCTTGGCCCACCCCAAGAAGAAGGTAGTTTAGAACATTTCATCTAATGTGCTAGGATTCAGTTTTCCAGGTTTTAGTCTGGGTCCCCTGCCCATTTGTGTTCAGTTAGTTTTGCCAGATATCTACGGAGCCAACAAGGTGCCAGGCATTGTTGGGTGCTACAGGACATGTAAAGCCAATTTACATACATTGTTGCTGCCTCTAAGGCAGTTAAGAGAGATTTCACAAGTAACTGTCACCAAGCAGCAAATCAAGATGAATCTGACACTTCATTTAATGAAAAGACTTTGGATACTTACATCTGTTTCACATAGGACTCCAATGTACTGTCTCACTGATGGAGGGCAAACAGAAAGAGTGTTCTTGTGTTGCTTTTGTTGGGAGCAGGAAGTTTTAATTTATTAAATTGCTACATAATCTTCCAATCCTGGTGATCCAGGTCTCTATTCTCAAGGGGTCCTGCAATTTGTTGGAGAGATTTGGGTTTGAAATATGGAGGGGAAGGTGGATCTTATTCCCTATAGTATTCTCAAGTTTTGAACTAAAAAGACAGCCCAATGTGCTCATGGGATGCTAATCACTTTCCCCCTTCCTCACCTGATAAATCTGGCCCTCTGTCCTGCATCTTTCCATTTCCTTCTTAAAGAGTCATTTGTTCCTGCTTAGGCCTACAAATCCCACAGCTGGTCTGACTCTAGCAGATTACTGGCTGATCCCTCCTCGTTTTATAAAAACAGGAGAAAAGGCAGGTCAGTATATAAGCATTCAGAGCTGATTACAGATTGAGTGTGCATTGATCTGGACTGCAGCTTCTCTTGGCTGCCCACCTTTGGGCAACTTAAGGTCAATTTAGTTCCCGCGGATTTTTGTGTGATTTAGCCCTCCCCATGGGAACTCCCATCAGGTCTGCCTTTCCCCTTCCCAAAATAGGCACTTGAAGAGTCTGGTACACCTTACAAAAACCCCTGTCATGGTAAGGGAATGAATTTTCCTACTTTGGATTCAGTCTTGTTAAGGACTGAGCTTCAAAATTTTTCAACATCTTTGATTTCTGTGACAAACCAGCTCCCTCCTGACTCCTGAACATCTCTTTGAAGAATGCATAAAATGAGCTTAAAATTCTTCACTATTCTTGGAGTGAATCCTTGCTGTTGTATGCAGGAAGAATTCACATTGATCAAGGAGTTTTCAGGCCACCCACATTTGGCTGCATCAGCCCTGTTACCTGAATGCCACCTTTTCCCTCAACACATCTATAAAAAGCCTGCAGCAAGGAACTACTAGGCTAAAGATGGACATTTGAGGACAACATTCTGTTCTGCCAGAGAGTTATTCCTTTGGCAAGACAGCTGGAGAGGACGACACGACCAAAGGGTATGGAAAGGACATGCCCTTCCAGTGACTGGTCTAGCAGCTCTGTCTGGCAGTCAGTGCCCAGGTCCAAGGCCGGGAGCAGATACTCCACTTCTAGAGGCTGTCCTAGAAAGGGGAGCCAGCTTTGGAGACAGACACAAAACTCTCTTTGTCAATCTTGGGGACAATTGGGAGCCATTAAAGTCCCTACATTAGCCTTGATCCTCAAGTCCCTTCCATTGGGTGAGAAAAAAGAAAAAGACTAGGTAACACAGTTTTTGCTGACTTCCCCTTGTATCTGTGAGCCTCAATGTTCAGGAAACATGAATCAAAAACCAGGAACCAAATACCAGAAGCCAAAAACAGACAATAGTAATTGAGACCAATGGAGCATACAGAGCAGGTGGAAACTGAGTATAAGGGGTATGGGGAGGTGCTATGATACAGGGTTGCAATCAAGAGCAGAAGGTTGGATCCTGACGAGCCTGGTGTCCATCCAACTGGAATTATGTGGCCTTAACAAGGTATGTAACCTCGCTGGCCTTAATTTCCTAAGCTGTAAAATAAGGATAATAGTTCCAACCTAGTAAAGTTTCTGAAGATCTAATTAATGTAAAGTGCATAGATACAGAGCCTGAGAAAGAAGCCTCCAATTCAAATGTACTACATGGTACTATTTACTATCTCAGTGATGGCAATATCATATTCACTGAGGCACTGACTATTCTCTGAAAGCCTGCAAAGGAGCCAAATGCCTGGCTTCCTCACGTCAGACTGAGATTTTGAGGAATGACAGCATGGAAACCAGGTCCTCATTCTGGAATGAGAACATTAAAAGACATCTAAAAAGGAGCTAAATTAATGGAAACTGGCCAGAGGTGCAGCAGGGAGGATCAGGTTAGACCCAGGAGGAATCACCAAGCTGGAAAATCTGGGAAAGGGACCTTGAAATGTGTCTATCTGGGCTTGGTGCATCCTGCTCCAGCGAATTCCTTCCATCTGGCTTCATTCCACAACCCACACTCTATCAGAGAACCTATAATACTTCCCTCTGGAATCTCACTGACAGTTCTCAAAAGTTTGCCGCAAGGCAGGCACAGGCCTGACCTTCTCCTTCCCAAGAAAAAAGGAAGCACCACCGCCTACCCAAGCAGGATATGGGGGAAGCTGCTGGCTCATTGACTCCCCCTATTCCCCAAGGAGTCCCTCCAGAACTCAGAGAGGACCCCAGCAGAGGGCGGGGCAAGGTGGGTCAGTCAGCCTACTGTGGACCAGCCAACTTACTGTGGTACCTAAGTCTACACTGCCAGCCACCCCTCCGCGAATTTCCCGCCCAGAAGGCAAGTTAGAGGAGCACGGGTGGTGAGAAGCCCAGGACGCTCGACGACGCCGGGCGTTTGGGCCCGCCTCGCTGGAGCACTGCCGAGCTGGGATTGGTTGACAGCTTCTATATTCTGATTGGTCTGCTGAGGGTGCTCTTTCGCCCAGAGCTTTGCTACTGCTGCTGAAGTTTTCTTCTTCAGGAAAGACAGTAGTTCTGCGCATTCTCTGCTAATAGATACGCTCGGTTCAATGGTTTCCACAGATGACATGCCTCGGAAGGCAGGGCTGGCCTTCTAAGGGTGCCAGTGAATCTGTCAGATTCTTGAATCCTTCCTCCAAAACGCAGTGCGGGGAGGTTCGTGGGAAGCTGTGAGCAAATGCGTCTTGGTCCCCATGTGATGGCAGGTTTATCCACTGAGATGCCACTGCTGAGTTGACTTTGCAGAAGATTCACTTTTGCAGGGTCGTCCGCATTTATATTTCACACTTCCTTGCCTTCCATCACGCTGTTCCCTATACTAAGAATTGTTTTCAGTTTCAGTCACCTATTTTTTTAATATAATATTTTTACATCATTTTGGGTCTTTTTCCATCTCAGTAGTAATCTCCGTGGGCTTCCCATCTCAGTAGTAATCTCCGTGGGCTTCCCATCACCAAATCACCCGTGTGTCATCACCATAGTCCTGTGCACTCTCCCCTCCCTTTTTGAGGCTATTCCCCACTCCACCCAGGTAAAATATCCCTGGTATATAGTTGTTCATTATTATTTCTCATGGTCCTTTATGCTCCTGCTATAGTGAAACCATCTGGCATTTTCCTTTTCTTTCTGGCTTATTTCACTAAGCTCCATCCATGTTGCTGCAAAAGGCATGTGTTTATCTTTTTGATTGCCAAGTAATATTCCATTGTGTATAGGTACCATATCTTTTTTAATCCAGTCATCTACTTTTGGGCATTTGGGTTGATTCCATGCCTTTCCTATTGTAAATAAAGGAGCAATAAACATGGGGGCAGTCACCTATTCTTTTAATGTGCTCAAATACTCCTGCTTACTAAGGTCCTAGGAGAAAGAGCTGACTGAAGGACCTGGGCAGGGAAAACGCAGTGTAAACCTAGAATATTTGCTGAAGACTTTTTATTTGGAAATAATTTCAAACTTGCAAAAATGAAAATGGTATAAGAAATACCTATATACCTCTCCCCCACTCCCCAATTCATCCATTGACATTTGTTGCTTAATCATATGTAGGTACTCTCTTATTTTTTTCTGACCACTTCAAGTTTTCCAGCCTTATGGCCTTTACCTCTAAATAATTCTGTGTGTTTCCTTAAAGTAGAGATACACTCATACACTACGGCCCAGTTATTACTTGTATACATTTACATTTATATAGCTTTACTTAGCCTACCATCCATATTCTAATTTTGTCAGTGGATCTAATATGTTCTTGATATCATGTTTTCCAGTATAAGACCTAGACTGGAGTATGGTATTTCATTTGTCCTTCAGTCTTCTTAAATCTGGAATATTTACATAGCTGAGTATTTTTTAAATTACAGACCATTGCCTTATTTTAAAAAATAGAACATTTCTCCTACCATGTTTGTTTGGTGTTTCCCCATGATTAAACTGAGATTGTGTGTTCTCAGCTCAAATACTGCTGATGCAGTATGTTCTCAGGGTGTCATATCTAGAGGCACACAGTGTTCTCCATCGCATAGATGACGTTCATTTAGATCACACAGTCAAAGATGAGCAAGGCCCAGTCTTTCAATTGTGTAACCATTCCTTACCCTCACGTTGTAACTAGTAAGTAAGCAGTCTGTGGGGGAAACACGTAAGGACCCTTCAAATAGTCTCATCAAAATTTCCCATAGATTTAGTATCCCTCAATGGTCTGATTCAATCTTTACTGTGACAGGGGAAGTGTTTCGAACAGGCATCACCCGTTGAGTATAGTGGAGTGATGAGGAACAGACTCGCAGTCTGACCACCTGAGTTGCTGTCTTGGATCTTTGAAGTAAATTGAACCAGTTGCTTAATCTTTTTGAGGTTTGGTTTCCTTGTCTATAAAATGGGCCTAATGAAGGTGCCTACCACACGGTCATTGAGTTAATGAGCTAGTATTAAATTAGTTGTAAATGTTAACTGCTACATAGATGGTGCGTTTGCATTTATGATTATTGTACTTGTCACTTCTAATGGTGTAGAGAACTGTGTGGACTCTGGAGTCATGGTCTGGGTTTGTATCTTGGCCCTGCCACTTATTGGACTTTGGGCAATATTTTTGAGCTTCCTATGTCACAATTTTCACATCTATAAAATAGAAGTGATAATAACTGCCACTTCTTAAGTTTTTTTTTTTCTGAAGATTAAATGAGGTAAGATGTTCAAAAGTGCTTAACAAAACCAGACTTTGTAAATATTTAGGGAAATTTACTATTTACTATTATTATTATTCTCAATCCATGGAGAAGGAAGGTATTATTCTTATCCTCATTTGAAAGATAAGGAAACTGATACTCAGAGAGGTTAAGTAACCAGCCCAAGGTGACCCAGTAATCAGTCCAGCAGAGATTTACTTGTATACTGGACTGACTGACACAAAGGTCTGGGATCCTTGTCACTTTGTTAGATTTAGGAGGCTTGGAGGAACTTTAGTAGGAAGAAGGAATATGCTTTTCCAAGCTGGGATTGAACCTGTGGCCCCTATAAATTATGTGCAGTAAGTGCTTAACTCCAGGCTGACTCTACTAGGGAAGTGGTTGGTACAAGCCTAGGGGGCCTCACTCTCTCAGCTCTTGGTGTTGGGTAAATAAAAATGAACTTTGTTAACATCCTATTTTGAAATTCAGGCCTGATCCTGTAACACACTCCTTCTCAAAAAGCCTCCTCGCCAGCCACTGCAGATTCCTTAGTCTGGTGTTCCAGGCCGGTCACTGTCACACCCTCCTCACCTTTTCAGCCTCCTCTTTCTACGTTTCCTGCCCATTGCCAGGCTGTTGTCATCCGCCCTGTACTCTGACCATAGCCGGCATTCGCCTGCATTCAAGTAGACACAAGCATCTCTGCCATCATGCCTTTGTCAGGCTCTGCCCCCAGAAACAAATGTCCAGATCCCCTGTTCCAAGTCTTTTCATGTCTCAAGTCACAGCTGAAATGCTGGCACATGGAAAGGAGCTTCTCTGTCCTCTCCAACAGAACTGACCGCATCCTCCTCTGTACCTCTTGGGCCATCTGCTTACATCTTAATTTGTAAGTGTCACACTGTCTTCTATTATTTGCTCCATTATCTACTTTCCCCTCAGAACTGGAGCAAGGGGAGAAGAGTGGCTACCTATTTTCATCTTCGGGGTCTCAGAATGCATATAAAGGAGAAAATGATCATGGACTTGGATTCAAATAGCCTAAGTTAGGGCCCTCTCTGGCAGCACAATGGGTTAAAGCACAGCACTATGAAGCTATCTGCAGACACAGCAGCACGAGTTCAATCCCCGGCCAGGGAGGTAACCCACATGGCGCAGCAGACCTCTCATGGCCTGCCTGCTGCTCCTCTCAGCAGTGTACTTCGTTGATCTGCCTGTTCTGCTGCCCACTCTGTCTTTCATGAATCTCCTCATCCCCTGTACCTCTGGCCTATATCCCAGTTCATAAATATATACATTTTCTTTTTTTAAAAAAGAAATAGCCTAAGTTAAACATAATCATGAAGGAAAATTAATTAGGTCTAACTTTCCTTCTTTCAGTGGTGATTTTGAAGGCTGCATATAAGAATCCATCTATGAATGCATGATTATAAAGCAACATATGTTCAATGTAGGAAATTTGAAAAGTCTGAAAGAGTATTGACAACAAAATGAAAGTTACCCATAAAATCCTTGCCCAGCAATTGTTAGCATATTAGCATATTTTTTCAATTTTTATACTGAACTATAAAATAAAGACCCCATGTTGCTTATTGTGTTTTTGGCTCCCATTCTCATATCATGATCAGTGTCACAGATGTTAAATATTCTTTAAAAACAATTCTAATGGTTACACAGAATCCAATATGCCCATGTCCACCCCACAGCCTTACAGTGGACAACCTGGCAGCCTCTGCTCAGGAGGGTACAATTGCTGGGGTCAAACAGGCTATAACCATTGAAGAGAAGACGCACGGGTTTAGTGAAGGCAAAACACGAATGTCTCATGCCTATCAGAAGTCAGTCCTTTGGCAAATGTTTGCTGGCTCATGGGGCCTGCCAGGCCTTGGAAGGTGCCCCTGGAGACAGAGATGCCAGTTTTCACATCTCCTGCAGTGATCAATACAATAGCACTTGCTACCTAAAGGCTTTGATGGACTGAGGGAGGCTATGCTGGGGGTGGGGGGGTGGGGCCACAGTCGTGCACTGGGCATGGCTTTGGTGCTGCACTCTGGAAAAGGGGTGAGTGTCCCCAGGACCCTTTCCCCAGTTGCGATTCAGATCAGCATTCTCACAGACATCCATCTACTGTTACTGCAGTATGGGGCTGTTTACTCAACTTGGAGGTGGGGAGCTGCTTTCATGATTTTATTTTTTAAAGATTTATTTATTTGTGCATACAGAACTGGGGCACAGGCCAGAGATGCGGAGGATGAGAGGATTCACCAGAGACAGAGTGGGGAGCAGAACAGGCAGATCGACAAAGTACACTGCTGAGGGGAGCAGTGGGCGGGTCAAGAGAGGTCTGCCGCGCCATGTGGTCACCTCCAGGGGCAGGGATTAAACTCATGCGGAAGTGGCTTAAGCTTCTTAGTGCTGTGCTTTAACCCGCTGCACCACCAGGGAGGGCCTGCTTTCATGTTTTATCGATGACATCTTTCAAGACTCCCAAATGATTTTATATTTTCTAAGTTTCCTGGTCAAGTCAGTGGAGAGGGAGAGAGGATGACCTAAGTTATCTGGTTCCCACTGCTCCTTCGGGCCTTGTTCAGCTGCCCTTGGCAGTTCAAGGTGGAGGTGACTCCTGCTGGCTGGGACAAGTGTTCCAAAGCCAGGGGTACATTCTTGCTCACCATTTATGCCCTGGTTATTTGTCCTGAGTTGGGGAAATTCCAGAAGGGCAATGCTGCTTTCCCTGTGCTTCAGCCAGATGTTTCTGAGCCCAAATCCAGCAGTGAGTGCCCCATCAGCTTCCACTTCTTTGCAGGGGACATGGCCGATGAGCTTCCCCTTCTCTGGGCATAGTGTAGCCAGACACTTAGTAAGGGGCTTTCCTGGCCTTCCCACTTACTCTGTGGGAACACAGAAGGTCTTCGTTGTCCTAGCATAGGGGTAAGGACAAAAATAGGCAGGGGCTAGAAAAGAGTTATGGGCAGGCTGGGAAGGGTCTCTCCAAGGGTGTTTTTTTTTTTTTTAAAAAAGATGTATTTATTTATTCATACAGAACTGGGGTACAGGCCAGAGGTGCAGGGGGTTGAGAGGATTCACCAGAGACAGAGTGGGGAGCAGAACAGGCTGACTGACGAAGTACACTGCTGAGGGGAGCAGCGGGCAAGTCAGGAGAGGTCTGCCGGCCATGTGGGTCACTTCCTGGGTGGGGATTGAACTCATGCGCAAGTGGCTTTAGCTTCTTAGTGCTGTGCTTTAACCTGCTGCACCACCAGGGAGGGCCCAGGCTTTTAAATTCAATTCTGCGAGCAGTGGGGAGGCAACAGGGCAGCAAATGCTTCATAAGATAGCTGCTAGCCTCAAGGGGGGTGGCTAGGAAGGCAGGGGGGCTAGTGGCCTGAACCAGGGCAGTTCAGTGGAAATGGAGAAGGGATTCTGGGGAAATTCAGGAAGGAGACAGCCCTGGCTTTCCTCAGGGGTTAACATGTAAAAGGAAGAAGCAGCATGTGTATGGGCACTGAGGTGGAAGTGGGAGGTGCCCTCTTCCAGCACAGAGAATGCTGGCAAAGGGGGAGGTGGAGATGATAGATTCCAGGCTTGCCTTGCTGAAGGTCAGGTGGCTGTGGGTCAGCCTGATGTTGCCAGTTACACATATCAGAGCTGCACAAGGGAGCAGGTGCAGGTGAAGGAACCGACTGTCAACACACTTCCCCTGACCCAGACACATACTATTGTCATCAATAATAATACTGGCAGATGTTGAACATTTACTGTGCACGGCACTGTTCTGGGCTGTCACTTGTGGATTTGTTGAATCCTCACCACAGTCTTTGGAGGTAAGCACTGGTGTCCAGCAGAGAGAACTGAGGCACACAGTAATGAACTGACCCAGAAATCAAGCAGTGTGCAAGTGGAGCAATCAGGGTGGGCACCCGCTCCTCTCCATCCTAGGAATTGCAGGATTGATGGAAAAGTTAAGGGGATCGTGCCCCGGAGAAGCCCTGGGGAAGGGCAGCGTTAGAGTGCGCCAAGAGGACCAAGGAGGACGGGAAGGAGGAGTCGGTTGTTGCTTCCTGCAGAGAGCGGTCCCTGGAATGCCGGGGAGAGCGGGATTACAGGAACTGAGGACCCAGTGGGAATGGGGAAGCAAGAGTACATGTGGTTTTTTCCTTAGGGGAAATCTGTTGATGAATGGGCAAGAGATAAATGGGGCAAGGGCTTGAGGACAGGGCACGGCTGGGGTAAGTGTCTCTTAGGAGTATCTGGGAGTAATTGCGGGCATGAAGCAGAGGGCTAGGGAGAAAGAACTGATAACAGTGTCCTGGAGACAGGAAGGTTAGGTTTGAAAACAAACGGGATATCTTATCTTCTGAGGTGAGCAGAGACTACAGGGGCAGGAGCCAGGCAGGGAGAGTGCGCTCAGGCGGAGGGCAGGGATCTGATCAGCAGAAGAATTGGGGGGGGGGTAGGCTCTAGCTGCTGAGCCAGCTCCTTGATTTTTAGGCTCCTTGATTTTGAGGTGTCTGAGGGAACTGTAAGTGAAGAACCTCTGTAGGCAATTGGGTGTCAGGGGGGTCCTGGGAGCCTGGAGAATTTTCAGCTCAGAAGCAGTGGTGAGAGATTGCCCTGAGGGGCATAAGAGACAGAGAAGGGGCTGAGAAAGTTTCCAAGAAGGTAGCCCTGAAGGGCTACTAGCAACACCCCAGAAGTGTCTTTAAGGAAGAGCATGGATTACAGTGACTGGTTTTGTTTGATGACTGTATTAAAAACATATTAAAAGGTTTTATGATCACTCAGAGGTGAGCGCAAGTGGAAATCTCCAAGTTTCCAGATGCACTTTTCAGGTCCCCAAATGCCAAGGAAAAAGGGAGGAACTGTAGCCAAAATCTTGAGAGTGAGCAGAAAAATGTACACAACAGTGCTGTGGTAGGTGTACCGTAGCATCTGCGACTACGTCTGTCTAGAGGAGAGGGTAATGCCAGGGCCAGGGCCAGGGCCAGGAGGGGAAATCCTGGATTCTCCGTGAGGACTCCAGGGTCCCTTTCTTGGTGTGAAGGGCCCCCCTGAAATCTAATGTCTGCCAAGATGCAGGAGTGTGGGTAGAAGAGAGGAAATCCTTGAAGGGGTCTGGAACCCAGTTCTGGAGCTTGACCCCACACGCCAACCCAATGCTGGTCTCCCCAGGAAAGATGTGCTTGAGTTTTCTCCCCTTCCCAGGATCACAATTCGCCGAAGAAAAACTTACCCTTGAAATGCAAATGATGGAAACACATAGGTGTCTGGGGCACTTGGGTTTGCGGTTTTTACCATCAGATGTCTCTGTGGCTAAGGGTGTTGATTTGTTTCCGGGAGGCGAGGGACTGCAAGCCCTCAGAGGAAGAAGGAGGGGAGGGGGTGAATCCCTAGGGTCCGGGTCTAGAATAAGTGGGTCTCTAAGGCAGGCTTTCTAGGGAGGGGCAGATCCTTCGCTAGCCTCTCCGGTTTCTGGAGCTTTCTGCCTTCCCATACCTACTAACTCCTCTTCACAGTAGAGCGCTAGACTGCCCCCACGGC
>NW_004567118.1:12802654-12809973 GCF_000260355.1 Condylura cristata | reverse complement strand
GGGGTGGGCGCGGGCGGGGGGCATCGGGACGGGAAGCCAGGCCTCCTCAGCCGGGGCTGCCGAGCCCCTTCTCCGGCCGCTCCCCCTTTTGTGTGGGCGCCCCGCCCGGTTCGCTGGGGCCTGGGGGCGCAGGCTGGTTGGCGCTGGCTCGCGGGGGGCGCCTGCGGGGGGCAGAGCTCCTTTCAGGAGGAAGGGAGGATCGCTTCCTGCCCCCGTCGGTGTCACCGGCCGGCCCAGCCTTTTCTGGTCCCACCCGGTCCCCTGGGAGCCGCGTCTCCGGGTGGCTGGGCTGGGGAAAGTTCAGAACGCACTGTCCCCGCCCCTGCTCCCCCGCCCCTCTGGCTCGACGCGCTCGGGGCGCTGAGCTCCAGGGGGTTGGTGTTTGTGTTAATTCATTCTCTCCCCTTCGCTCTCGCGTCGCGTAGTTGCCTTCTACCCAGCCCTGGCCCGCCCATTTCTCTTCCTCACAAAAGAAGTTTTAGCTCCAAGAAATGTATACTGGATCTTAAATTCCTAGGGAGGAATTTCTTTTAAGGAGAGAGGGCTTTAGATTTCACTTTTTATTTCTTTATTTTCGGTGGGAGTGGAGGGTGAGGGGAATGACTGGGAGTTTAGAGATGTCTTAGAAGTGATGCAGGACACGAGAAGGCCATCTCCTCCTCCCCTGACCCCCAGGCTTGGGGCGTCAGGGAGCTGCAGGGATACGCCTTCTGTTGGTAGGACTGGAGGACTGGTCTCCCGGTCCGCAGGACCAGAGCTGCCGGGCTCCGGACAAAGAGCTCAGGGAGACGTGCTGGATCTCCTTCTCTTTGCCAGGCATGCTCATTGCAGCCTGGCTTGAGCTAGCCGGTGTACCTGAAGGAGGTGAGGGACACCTGGTCATCTCACTGCAGTGGTCATCTCACTGTGAGGTTTGGCCCCTGTGGAGTCAAGGTGAATGTGGGTGCTTTCTGTTGGTGTTGGTGAGCGCTGTTGTCACCCCAGTTTGAGTGGATGGATGGAAGCAGACGAGGAACCTGGCGCAGGCCACTGGGGTTCAAACCTCTTCTACCACTTTCTACAGCTGGAAGGAACAGGTGGCTGGGAACAGGAGTGTTACCTCAGGCACAGGCACATCCTTGGATAGGAGAGGGACAGCGTGGACTACTCAAATGGCTCAGGGATGGTCTATGTCTAGGCTGGGGTTCTGGGCCCCTTTGAGAATCCGGTGGAGGCGCCAGTCCTCCCCTCTGTCCCCACACACCACGTGTGCAGGGATGCACTTGTATGCCGTGACGCATGGTTGTGCTCCTGGGAACTGGGGCCTTTATTCTGGTGCCCCATCCATGGTCCCGTCTGGGCCATTCAGAACAGTCGCCTCCTTTGTGACAGTCAGGAATAACCCCAGAAATCAGATCACTCAATAGCTCTTTACTCATGACCTTCCCTTGTATCTTTGCACTTGTGGACATGGAGACCTGGAGACTCTGGAGCAGGTGGTAACTGCCTATATCTAGCCAGAGAATGGCGTCAGGTGGGGGCAGGCCCTTCTCCAGGGGCTGACTTTGCCATCTGTGTGGTGGGGAGGCTCTGGGCACTGTGGGTCTGGGGCCATGGGAATTAGAGGTAAATAATGGGGTTGGGATACAGGATGGATATTTTGATGTTTTCACTGGTTGAAATTACTCTAACCCATTTTTGGGGAAGTGGGATCCAGGCAGGAGAATGCACTTCAAT
This sequence comes from Condylura cristata, assembly GCF_000260355.1. Taxonomy (NCBI): domain Eukaryota; kingdom Metazoa; phylum Chordata; class Mammalia; order Eulipotyphla; family Talpidae; genus Condylura; species Condylura cristata. Next base: position 12,808,257 of record NW_004567118.1, on the reverse strand, counting down.
GGCCTTGGGCTGGGATTGCCCAAGACCAAGACCTGGGATCTTTAGGTCCCTCTGGACTTCTCCCAGTGCAGCCCGCAGGAGCCTTGACCTGCCTTCTCTTTCTTAGCCGTGGGCTACTGTTCGGGTGTTTCTGGCATCAACACTGGCTGGAGATCTTCGTTGGACCTGCCACCTGCAACTTCTCTGCCTTAGTGTCAAGGTCCCCTGCAGGCTCAGGTCCCCATGCCCCTCACCCCCACACATTGCTCATGGGATCTTTCTTTTGTCTTTGTTTAACTGGCAAACATAGTGTTTCTTTCCTCAGAGCTTCTGCTCTATGGACTCTACCTATCCTGGCAATAAGCAAAACAGACGGGTAGAGCCTCGGCAGCAGGGAACTGGGAGTCAGACAGGGATTACCTCTATTATACAAGGTGACCCCGGGGAGACAATACCCTCATTTTGCTGATTTTTTTTTTAAGATTTATTTATTTGTGCATACAGAACTGGGGTACAGGCCAGAGGCTCAGGGATGGCGAGAGGCTTCACCAGAGATAGAGCGGGGAGCAGAACAGGCAGATGGACGAAGTACACTGCTGAGGGGAGCAGCGGGCGGGTCAGGAGAGGTCTGCCACGCCATGTGGTCGCCTCCGGGGCAGGCAGGAATCGAACTCATGCGAAAGTGGCTTTAGCTTCTCAGTGCTGCGCTTTAACCCGCTGCGCCACCAGGGAGGGCCTTTGCTGATTTTTTACCTGTGGGAAGAGCTGTAATGGGCCTAGGAGATGCTGTGGTCCCAGGTTAGGACTTGGAAGTTGTCTTGGTGGTTGTAAAGGTCTTGGTGGCTGGCAGTGACTATGGATTCACATTCCTCGGTGGCCAGGATTTGTCTGTCTGCTCTTGGCCTGGTTGGTGAGTTTCGGATGCTGGTTTGGGAGTTTAGGGTGCTGGCTGGTGGCTATAGGGTGCTGGTTGTATTGCTTGTCTGCCAGCCTCCCAGGAAGTACCTCTGGTGTGTCAGACAGTGTGGACTCAAATAACACAGCCGTCACTCTTATCTTTAAGACAGGTCACAAGTGATAGGATATTGCTTATAAACAGAAACTCCTTTTTCATAAAATGTGATGATTTCATTTCCCTGACAGGCACCAAGTGTCTTTCAGTACTGGTTGGCAGGACAAAAAAGTTCCAGCTCCACTGGCCTAACGTCCTAGGAGGGGATCTGGGCCCCAAGTGCTCAATTCTGTTATTGCGTAGTAGTTTAGACAGTTGGATGTGGGGTTACATATCCCACTTACAATTTCAGTTCTTCATCTTACTCTTGGTAACTCTGACCTACCCAGCTTCTCAGCTTTAAAAAGAGTTCAAGGGGTGGCCCTCCCTGATGGCGCAGCAGGTTAAAGCACAGCACTAAGAAGCTAAAGCCACTTCAGCATGAGTTTGAACTCCACCCCAGAGATGACCCCACATGGTGCGGCAGACCGCTCCTGACCCCCCCCCCACTTCCCTCAGCAGTGTACTTCGCAGATCTGCCTGTTCTGCTCCCCACTCTGTCTCTGGTGAAGCCTCTCGCTGTCCCTGAGCCTCTGTCCTGTACCCAGTTCTGTATGTACAAATAAATAAATCTTTAAAAAAAAAAAAGTTCAAGGGAAGGGATGAGCCCTCTCCTCCTTACCCCTCTCTTCCTCTCCCCTCCCCTCCCCTTTTCTCTGTTCCCCTCCCCTCCCCTCCCTCATGGGCAAAGGGTTAAGGCACAGTTGGGAGGCCATCCACTGCAGCACTAGTTAGATCCCCGGCCAGGGGAGTGACCCACATGGTGCGGCAGACTTCTCCGGACCCATCAGCTGCTCCCCCCTCAGCAGTGTATTTCAGTCGATCTGCCTGTTCTGCTCCTACTCTCTCTGGTGAAACCTCTCACTCTCCACACCTCTGGCCTGTACCCCAGTTCTTGGATGCATAAATAAATAAATCTTAAAAAAAGAGGGGGGGATCTGGCACCATTCTTTAGAGTAGAAGCCATTCTTATTTCTGCACTTGGGTGCTAATGTTCTGAGGCTTGTTAGTATTCAGGAAAATCTTGATAAAAACTGTAGCGCTAGAGACGAGCTTTTAGAAGAAAGAGATGAGTGGGATGAGGCTTTTCAATTAGGAGCAGAGGGGACTATACAGTGGGGCTGCAATGTCAAGAATGCGGATGGCGAGCAATATAGTTGGGGACAGAATGATTCAGCATTTGTAATGCTGTGGTGGAACCATCTCTTCGTCTTCCTCTGTGGAGAATTTGCCCATTAAGCTGGGGGTAGGGAATAGGATCGTAATCAGTGAGGGTTGAATAGCTGTTACTGTTAATGTCCTGGAGGAATAGACCCAAGTGAGGGGCTAAGAGAGTCCAGTGCTGGAGTGGAAGTTGCAGGGGTTGTTGGGGAAGTCCTGTGAAAAACAGTTAGGAAATGACCATTCCAGCATTTACTGAGCACTTGCTATGGGTGGATCCTAAATACTTATTTAAAAAGATTTGTTTATTTATGCATACAAGAATTGGGGTACAGGCCAGAGATGCGGGGTGAGAGGATTCACCAGGGACAGAGTGTGGAACAGAACAGGTGGAGCTACTGAAATACACTGCTGAGGGGACCAGCAGGTGAGACAGGAGAGGCCTGCTGCACTATGTGGGTCACCCCCTACCCCTAGCCGGGGATTGAACTCATGCTGCAGTGGCTGCTGATAGCTTCACAGTGCTGTACTTTACCCTGTTGCACCACCAGGGAGGGCCCCTACAGTACTTCTTATAGATTAACTCTTTTTATTCTCACAAGCCTGTGAAATAGAAGAAACAGCTATAAAGAGGTTAAGTAACTTGCCCAAAATCATATGGCAGGAAAGTGGCAGAGCCAGGATTTGAACCCAGGAAGCCTGGCTACAGAGGTCATATCCTTAGAGAAATTATTAGAGAAAATTGAACATAAAATTCTCAAGATGATTGTTCGTTTCTATTTGTTTAAAGTAAACCTTCTTAACACATTGGAAAAAATTCTTGGAGAGACTTTTAGTGAGCTAGAGGGTGGGGCTAGAAGGGTGGCTGATATGGTAGGGAGGGCAGATAAGAAGGTGGGAGGGTGCAGTTCAAGCTCTTGTCGAAGGGCTGCCAGTGCAATGCTCAGGCCTCCTGAAGCACGACTGGGCTGGTCACCTGAGTCTCGTCTGCCGAGGGCCATTCACCAAGTGCCGACACTCTACGGGGGCCTGTCCCAGAGTACAAAGGTCATAAGACATGGCCTGGCCCTCACGGTGTCTAGTAGGGGAGACAGTGATGCTAGCCTAGCGCCCCAGTCTCCATGGCCAGGGCTGCGATGCTAACAGATGCTGAGGGAGGGCACCTGCCAGCCTGAGGAGGAACTGGAGCAGCCAAGCCTTCCAGAAAGAGGGGCACTTGAATGGAATATCAAAGGGGCTGCTGCCTTCAGAGCTGATCTGGCCACAGAGATGTCTCTGCCACTCTGTGAGCTCTCAGTAGAACTTTCTTGACCCTGTGACACACTTGCTAGAGTAAGGCAGGAATTGAGAAGTGTGGTTGACTTTCTTGATGCCTTTGTGGTTTTTAATAGTCACCCTCTGCAGTGCCTACAGTGAACATGTGAAGAAGAAATAAAATCTCGTAAGAGTTATCACTAGAACACGATGATTCACTCTTGTGTCTCCAATCTTAGAAGCAGAACCAGAGGCAAGTGAATGTAGAGTGCGGAGGAAGGACTCAAGTAAGGTATGAGGAAGACACTTCGGATAGGATGTCTGGTATGAGAACAGTGACTCACAGGAGCTAAGAGGAAAGGCCTTCCCGAAGGTCTTTAGACATGGGAACAAATTTCATTTGTCTTTGTGGCTTAAAGGTTTCATCTGGAGACAGGAAGATGAAGCAGAGGCCTCTCTGGTCTGTGTCAGTGCAGGGATAAGAAGGAATAGGAACTGGAATTTTCGAGCTAGAAGGTTGCCCAATCTGGCTAACCCTCTCATTGTACCATGAATGACTCAAGAATGACCAGTACCAGCGAGTGGCTTGTCCCTGACTTAATGAAGCAAGACACAAACCACATCCGCCTCGCAGCTGGGGCTCTTGTCCTGGACTGATTCTGGTCAGAAGAGTTGCTTCCTACAGGTGCCCAAGGATGGAAACAGACCTTGAGAAGAGGTGGCAGGAGACCAGGCAGTAGCTGACGGCTGGCCTAGCCCCAGCACCCCTTCTGAGGCACAGACGAGGATTCTGAGAACAGTGTTCACAGTTGGCAATATCAGCTGGGGCCCTGCACCCGGAAGGGCTCAGGAGCGCACACAGGGCCCTCAAAAACTTTGTTGGCTAAAGAGTAAATAGTAACCAATCCAAAACGCACCGTTGTTGGGCCTGTGTATTTACCCTTCGGTTCTGTTCTGTTTGAGCCAACAGGAGGACCATTATAAAACACCCCAGGAACACAGAGAGGTGCCCACAAGCACGTTGGGGGAAAGGTATTAAGCAAAACACAGCTTAGGATCTTTCTCCAAGTTTATGACTCTTTGAAAGATCACCAAGAGCTGATAGTATGTTCATTTGCAATGACTGTGGCTTTTATTTGTTTGTTTTAGTTTTTGTTGTGGTGGTGGTTCCTGGCACAAGAGTGAAGGCTGTATTTTTCCAATACTGAAAAATGCCTATAGAATAACAATCTCTAGTAACATTCAGCAAGATGCTACCGAGATCTCTGAACAGAACAAAGCTGGCTCTCTGAAGGGAATCTGATTAAGAATGAGTCAATTATGCACTGATGCTGGACAAGAAGTTTGAAATACCGGGCGGTGAACTTTAGTTCCTGGGGTGAATTTAAATGGACTTGTGCAAATTACAGAGAAGCAGCAGCAGCAAACAGTAGGGTAAGAAGTCTTGCTTCCTCCTTAACCCCTCTTGCCTACTCATTAAGCAGGCTCAGGCTGTAGGGGGCACCTGCCCGCCTGGTATTTTCTGGCGCCACACAAGCTGGAGTTGGAGCTCCATTGAGATGATTCTCTGTGGTCATGTGGTGTGATCAGGTGAAGGAAATGATTTCACTTTGTTCAGGTCTGAGATTAGTTTCGGTTTCAGGCTGTACCAGGAGCTGAGAGGGAGGTGGAGAGGAGGAGAGACAGAGAGAGAATGAACTAGGATGAGATGAGCAGGGAGAATTTCCCATTGGCTGTATCCGCTAGTGGCAAGGCGGGTAGGCAGAGAACTCTTGTGGAGCAGGGAGAAGCTGAATCAGAGATGATGTTGGGGAGGCAGCATGAGTGTCTGAGTGTCTGGAGATGGGAATGGCTGATGGGGGAGGGAGCATATGCTGATATCAGCAGGTGTGCATGGGACAGAAACTCTCGACATCATAGGACTAGTGAGCCACAGGCTAGGGGGTCATTGGGAAGCCCTCAAACACAGATGGGGAGGTGGGTTTTCCATGAGCAGGTGTAGACTTGCACATGAGGTCACACACATCTTGACTGGCATCCTTAAAACTAGCTCCCGCTGCCAGAAAGAGAGAAAAATACCGGATGGTTTCGCTCATAGCAGGAGTATAATGGACCAGGCGAGAAAATAATAAGAATAATGAACAGCCATATACCAGAG
>NW_004567118.1:12782689-12802264 GCF_000260355.1 Condylura cristata | reverse complement strand
AGCCACTGCATGAAATAGATCCCCGGCCAGGGAGGTGACCCACATGGCACAGCAGACTTCTGTCTCACCTGCTGTTCCCCTCAGCAGTGTACTTTGTTGATCTGCCTGTTCTGTTCCCCTCTCTTCCTCTGGTGAGTCCTCTCACCACCCCTGTAACCAGTTCTGTGTGCATAAATCTTTTTTTTTAAAGTCACATTAAAGTTTGAGGTTTGCAGACCTTTGCACATTGGCACATCCTCTAAGAACTTTAAAGCTGTCATTTTTCTGGAGACAGTATGGGGCAGTCTGGCTGTTTCAGAGGCCATCATTATCCTAAAAAATCAGCATTTTCCACCTTCTGACTGAAGTGTGTAAGGCATACCCAGACACTTCATTCTGTTTTATCAGGGCTAGAGTATCGTTGCATTTTCTTTCTCAAAGTGCTAAATTCATTTTATTGCTAAAAGAGACAATCACTGCACTTAAAGCTGGAAGGGATTGTGAAGATCATCCAGTTTGCTCCTAGAGGAATTTGTGGTCGTGGGCCGTTAGGCACCTTGAGAGGCCAATGGTATGTGGTTAAGAACATGGAGTCAAACTGCCTGTGTTTGAAATCCAACCTCTGCTAGTTAGATACTGCTGTGTTCTTGGGGCAAGTTACTAGATCTTTCTGAGTCTTGGCTTCCAGGTTCTTACCATGGGAGTAAGATTTTCTAATGGTTGCTTGTGAAGATCAAATACTGATTAAATCCTTACTTAGCCTGATGCTGGGCGTTGTGTAAGTTCTCAATAAATATTAACGCTGCTGCTTTTTATAATAATTATTGTTGTTGCTGTTATCATCATCATCTTATGAAATGGAGGCTGGTTAGTGGTAGAACTTTTATGCTAAATCTTTTGTATTCCTACTTCTCTGTAGCAGAGGCATATATTGTTTTAATATCAGTCTTGAAATACATGGAGCACTTATGACAGTGCTTGTGTAAAGGTCTTCTAATGAATGTCCCTAACAGCAGAAGAAAGGGGCTTACTTAGTCTACTGTTTGGCTAGATTTAGCTCTGAGCATGAAGGTGTGTATTTACCAGATAATCTTTTCCCACAAATATCACTCGCTTGTGTTTAGCCTTTTTCTAAGGGGGGTTACCTCTACTTGAAAAGGTTAGGGTGTCTTTAGACGTTTTTCTTGAGGAATCCTTGTCAAGCTGGAAACATCCATTTCAAGGAGCGGTTGGGGCAGGCAGGCTTTGGGGTATAATGGAAATGTTTCTGTAGCCTGCTGCTATTTATCAAGGGTGAAGACAGTGCATGTTTTTAAAATATGGGCCTGGCAGAAGTCCACACATCTTAGGCTGTGCCTGCACAAATGTGCTCCCAAATGATTTGCACTGACCTTTTTTGCAAATTGCTGACAGCCTGGGAGCCTCTCTAGGGAGCCTTTTTATTCTGAAACGATGTTGAGGCCTGTGTGATCTTTGGCTTTGAGGGGTCTTTTTGATGGTTGGCATCCCCTCCTGTCAGTCTGCTTTGGTATGTTTTCTTGGAATATGTAAACGAATGGAAATTAATTTTGTTTGGCAAATCCAGCAACATTCCCTTGCGATAGGCCACTCTCTGGGGGTTTACAGGATTGAAATCTGTTTTTGATGCTGATCCATAGGACTTCTCAAGTTTCTGTGCCGGCAGGAGGGAGCATGTTAAAGTGTGAAATTTGTTCATGTAATTTAGAGCCCAAGACCAGAGCTCTGCTCTGCCACATAGGGACTACATCATTCCAAACAGATCCCTCTACTTCTTAATTTGTGCTTTTCTTATGGTGACGCTCTCATTATGCCCCACAATAACAAGTGGCTGTTGAACCCACCTGTTAAGTAGAGCTGTAATAACAGACATCACTGCACAGTATCTTTGTGATGGTCTAATCATAAGCGCTAACCTTTATAATGTACTTACTGCATGCCAGGCATCTTTCTAATCATTTGAGAATATTCATTTATTTCATCAATCCTCTGTGCATAGTATAGTATTATGACCACTTAGCACATAAAAGAGAATGAGAGCTATGTCAGCTTGCCCAAGGTCACACAACTAGATCACCGAGGAGCTGGAATCCAAGCTCAGAAAGCCAGGCTGGTGTTTTGGATGGTGTTTACCAGAGGGCTTTATCGTGTTATCATGTCGCGTTTCTTATTCTTTGTCTGTTCCTTTTCTTATTTGACGAGGGAGGGAGATTAAGTGTACAGATCACAGTATTGGAAAGAATGAGGAGACAGAGCCTATGCAAGCTTTTTTTGGAGCTCCAGGAAAACAACTGTTTCTAAGTTTGGGACAGAGCTGAAGAGAGCTGGCAGCGACAGAGATGGACATTTTCCGAGTGGATTTCTATTGTCTGCCACAAGATTTCTGAACGACTGTGGACTTAAGAGTCACGTGTCTCTCTCCTGTCCTATGGCACTTTATTTGGAAGCCTGTCTTTAACTCCCAACTCAGCCCTCAGCTGTGTCAGCGTTAGAAACTTCAAGAACTGCCAAGGAGAGTAGATTCTTGAGAGAAGAAAAGAAAGGCGAAGGATAGGCTTTTAACAGAATTTCTTCTAGTACATTTCTGTGAAGTACATATGGGGATGAGCCGTGTACATATGGGGTGTCTTGTGTTCAATAGAGAGAGGATTGGGAACTTGGGTGACTTAATGAGAGACTGAATCATCCTATAAACTTTCATCCTGGAAATTAAAAGAGAGCGGGAGTGCGTGAGATGGCACTGATTGAAACCAGAAGGCTCTGTGTCAGCTCTGTGTCAGCTCTGCAGGGCAGAGGCCAGGTCCCCTCACAGGGCTTCTGTGGTTTGAGCCAAGGGTCCTTGGGGGCTCCTCGCTTCCTGTCACTGCCATCCTCAGCCCTCTCCATCCCTGGGAGGCTCTGGGGGATAAAAAGTGTGTGTATGGGGGGATGTACATATCCTTTTTAAATGACAGACCGCTGATGGAATTCACACACAGCAGCATTGAAGACATTAATATAAAATTCATTATGTAAATCTAGACTATTCAAAAATGACTTTTGACCTTTAGGGATGTGAATGTCTACTCATATCTTGTGCATGAAAATGGGGGGGGGGGCCCAAATGTCCCATCTCCCAGGGCATCTCTGGGGATTTCTTGTGCTCTTTTAGGACTCTACATAGGAGCCTTGCAGGTGTGACCACTCCCTGCCCGCCTAGCCCCTCACAAACTGCCCTGCCTTCCTCTGAGTTCGCCGGCAGACTTGACTTTGTGAGCCACTGTGTGGCCGTCTGTGGACCTAACTTGGATCCTGAGCTGAGGTGGGGGAATGTGAAGGCTGTTGAAGGAAGGGATTGCAAGGGAAGAGATTCCTCAGGCCAGCCTCTTGCAGGAAGTCCTGTTTTCAGAACAGTAAGAAGGTGGGGTGTTTTAGACTCCCTCTGGCTTCACGGCAAATATTTCCCCAAGTTTTGCTTTTCTTGATGATGCCCCTGCGTCTCCATTTTGCCTCCTTTCATCATTATCAGCTACTGTTATTAGCTCCCACTTGTAAAACAACCTACTCTGTGTCAAGTATTTCACTTGAAGTCATTTAATTTCATCTTCAAACCAACCGTATGTGCCAGGGATTATGGTCATTTCAGATGTGGGAATTGAGGCTGTGGGCTATGGGGTAATGGAGCTTGTCCAAGGAACATAGCTACTTGCTGGGTGGAATGGGTTTCAGTTTTTCAGTTTAACTTTTTATTGCGAAAATTTTAAAGTCGGCACAGAAGTAGAGATACCAGTGTGGCAAATTCCCATTGGAGCCATCACTGACCTTCTTCCCGCTTTGTGGAGAAGCCCAGCTCCACAATTCCTGTGGCCTGCCTCTTTCTCCTGGGCACACAGCATGGGAAGCAGACGTAGGCCGGGCTCCAGCCCGTTTGCCCTTTGCCCTTTTGGATGGGTGCCTGGACGACTTGAACCTGAGCAACCTGAACAACTGTCTGTGGCTGCTGTGCCGACCTGACTTCTCACCAGGAAGGAGGCGCAGCCAACACCAGGGCCTGACAGAGAATTGCTTTCCCTGGTTGGTCTTCAGCTATGTGTGTGTGTGTGTGGGGGGGGGGGCGCAGAAGAGCTCCCAATTCCTGCTGGGGGAATTTTTGGTCTAAAATAAATAAAGCAGGGGCAGAGAAGAGACTTCTGTTGCCAAGAAGGAGGGGGCTGATGAGTTGTGTCTCCTGTGGGTCCAGCTGCCACTTGCTGTCTCCCTGACTCCTCCTCATTGATGTTTCTCCCCTCCAATTCGGGGCCCAGGGCAAGGGAAGCACTTGTGGGTGGCCCCCAGGCTGGTGGGAGGGGAGCCTGCAGAGCCCAGGCTGTGAAAGCCTGATGTGAACTCACTCTTGGCTGTCACCTTCCCAGAGCCCCTGGGGCAACTGCCTTTGCCTCCTGGCAGTTTACCTGTTCTTGGAGCTCAACTTAGCTAGTGCCTGAGACGGGGCTGTTTATAGCAATAACAATTTACACTGGACAGGAGTCTTAAACTCAGAAGGAAAGGCTTGCACCCCCGAGTCCCGCTTCTCTTAAGCTCTATTTTGTGTCTGTCAGTTCTTTATTTCCAAGTTCTTTCAGTTTGCCTTCCTCAACCCTGTTCACTGGAGCTGGTGTCCGACATCCTTGTCGTCCCAAGGAGGACCAGTAGGCCACTAGATAGGGAGCTTCTTGAGGGGGGATTAGGCCTTTTTCACTACGGTACTCTTGCTGCTACCCATTACAAAATCTGGTGCTGGTGCTCTGGGGATGTTAACAACGTGAAAAAGCAAAAAATGTGAAAACTGCAGATAAGAGAAATATGCTGCACCTGAGGGTTGGGTAAATTTTGTGCTTCAGTCTGGAGAGGCTAAAATATGCCATAGTAATACCCAAGCCCCAGATTCTCAGTGGTTTACGTCTTGCTTATGGAAAATCTGATGCGGATTAGGTAGTTCTTCCCCACCTTTAGCTACACCATTTGGAATCCGAGGCCATCAGAATTACCCCAGGAGGGAGAAGAGAGGAGACAGCCTCTTGGCTTTTAACTGCTTTGGCCAGGAATTGACAACTGTTATTCACATTCCCATTTAGTTGGCCAGAGCCAGTCACATGACTCCCACTTAACCCTGACGGGAGTGGGGCCAGGTAGAGCTGCCTTCCTGGTTTCAGAGAGAGGGCTTTGTTTTTCTAGTGCCAAATTTCAGTCTATCTGAGTACCTCTGCGCGAATCACTTCTCTCTGGCTACTGTTTTTACAATGACAGGAAGGAAACACTGGTCACTTCCCTTGACCCCGGGAGGAGGCATGAGATGACACTGGGGATAGTCCCACAGCAGCACTGTAACCTCTCCTTACAGGCGGATCGCGTGACATTCAGTCACCACGCGTCTGAGATTCATTCCTCAGCTTTTAAAGATTAGTAATCCAACCTGTCTCTGACTTCAGACTCTACCCGCTGCAAGTAACAAACCAGTTTGGGCTATGAAGCCACAGGGGAGTGGAAGAATCAAGGGCCAGAGTGAGGCCAGCCTTGAGAGCCCGAACTGCAGGGTGCCACTGTGGCGGTACCAGGTGTCACTCAGTTTCCCGCTGTACCTGTCCTCTTTCCAGTAACACCCGACTGACTGAATAGTCTTAGAACTTCGATTTAAATTCCTGGGGCGACAGTCTGATTGGCTCGCTTTTGTCAGCTGTCTCCCCATGGTCCACTCAGCTGTAGCCTGGAGAAGGACATGGTTGTAACAGCACCCACAGGGCTTGGGGGCCATCCCCTGGGAAAGGGGGTGGAGGCAGGAGCCCAGGCCTAGCGGGTTTAAGGACTTTTTTCAGTTGATTGGCTAATGTTTGTTCTTAAAAACAAACAAACAAACAAACCCAACCCAGGAGGTGTCAGATGCTGCAAAAAATGCAAGCTGACCTGGTAGTGTGGGATTTCTCCTTAGGAATCTTGGAGATTTCGGTGCCCTGTAGGGGAAGAGAGAATGACACTGTGAGAGAATTAAAAGTCTTGGTGGAGCAAGGCCGGCGGGAGTGGATGGGACTAACACGGAGCTTTGCCAGGGGTCGAGCAAAGTTCATAGGTCATAGACACCATAAAAGAGCACCTCGAAAGTGCCCTCACTGTGTCAACATGGCCGCCTTCGGAGTTGAGACTGTGATGTAGAAAGGATGTTAGCTCAAGGATAGCACCTTGGTTTTTGTCTGGCTGTGTTACTCTGATGCAGTCACTTCACCTCTTTGGCTTTAGTTCTATGCTTTGAAGATTTTGTATATGCAGCACTTGTCTATGTCCATATAAAGTGAGGGTCAAGGCATGGTGTCTGAATGAGCTAAATATGAATTGTGTTCTTGTTAGTTGTATTTCCTGGGCATATTTGCACCTGTAACATGGGCATATCTGTAGCATCTACCCATATGGTAGTAGTGAGGATCTGATGAAATGAGCTCAATAAAGTATCAAATAATATCACTAACAGAAGCCAACGCTGGCCAATTCTGGGAATCTAGGCCTTTAAAGATTTAGCATGAACAAACAGGACTGTCTAAAAGTGTGCGAGGGATGCAGGCAGAAGCCCAGCGGGTAGGAGGCTGCAGGGAATGCTGGCCAACTCTGGCAAACTCTTAAAGGCAGGTCCAGCCGGCCGAAGTGCAGGTTTTCCTATTAACCCAGTTCTGCCAGCCCTAGAGGGCTCACAGCCTCCTACTGCCCCTGCTTTCCAGTCTCAGTGGCTGGGACCCTCACCGCTTTGGAGTGAGCAATGATTCACAGAACCCTAGTGGAGTGCCCCCTTCACGTCAGTCCTGGGCTAGGGTCCACATTTGGGAGTAAAGTGCCTCCCATTGTGAAACTGCCGCCCTGTGGAGTTAAAACATAAATGGAGAGACTGTGCTTCTGACCACAGAGCAATTTGAGGGCTGAATTATTTAGATTCTTTTCCCTCTGGCTTCTCTTGTGGGAAGGGGCACGAGAGGACTGTGGGACCAGCTATGGCTGAAGTCCGGTCACGCCTTGGTAGGCCAGGGGTCTCACGCAGTTGGACCTGTCTTGGGCCTCTGCCTTGGCCTTGGCCTTACTGTGGGGTCTTCTTACAGCCTGGGGACAGGCAGATTCAGCTGAGTCGGAGAGGAGCGCCCCTCCCTTCATCCCTCTGAGGCTGAGGGCTCCCTCTCCTTGGTCTTGCTTAGCTCCAGGACCCGGTGATAATGAATTACATAAATAAGTCATCCCCATTAGCAGCCTGGCTGTGCTGTGTCGAGGGGTGGGTGTGGCCCAGGCTGAGCCTCTTCTCTGCTTCCCTCAGGCCAGCCCTCTGCCCTGAGCTGCACCCAGCAGGTCAACTCCTGGGGCCTTTCACTAGGGAGCCAGGGAGGGAGGCCAGCATTTGCGTGGAAGAGCCTTAATCCACTTTCGTTCCTTTAAGGATTACATTTTCAGCTGGGGACTTGAGGAAGGTCTGTGCTTCTAGCAGCTGTAGCTCTTAGGAGAGGGATGTCAGGGCCCAGTAAGGTTCCCTAGAAGGGGGTCAGAGCCATGTCCAGGCGCTCAGGCCTGCTGTGGGCCACCTTAGGTGGACTGTGGCCATGGCAACCCCTGCCCGGGATGTGGTAAACACTGGCTTTCAAAGGGGGCCTTGTTCCCTGTGGGAGCGCTGCAGTCCAGGCCTGCTGAGGCTTTTCAAACCCGGAGAGGAAGGGAGGGCTGCAGGGGAGGGGGGACGCCTGTTTGTGAGGAAACGTAACCCCCCTTCTCTGCTCTCCCAGCCCCTGAGGCATGTTTCCTGGAGGCCCCAGTTTCCAAAGCTCCTTCTTCTGGAGAATGAAAAGAAGCACAAGCATCAGGAATGTGTTCAGTCTCCAGGCAACCGTGTGTATGTGTGTGTAACTGAGGGGAGGGAAGGAAGCATGCAAAAATAAAGTCACGGTCACGCTGGCCACCTTGGGAGGGGAACCTCATTGCCTCTGGGAGCCAGCCGCGGCCCCATGAAGCAGTTCTTTGAGGCTTGCTGTCTTTTTGGCAGTGAATATCAAATAAGTATGATTTCAGAGAAAGCACTAAATCATTCATAAAAGGTAATGTAAACACTTTGGCAATCTACATTCTTAAGTATTAGCCAGTGAATTTTAGTGAGCTCTTGGGAACTTGAATAGCGTTCTTGCCTTTGTGGGGGAGGGGGCCCCTGGACTTCCCTTCCCTCATTGTCCTCTGAGCTAATCCAAAGATAAAAGTCAGGAATTACAGTTCACTGCTCTGAGCACTGAGATCCAGATCGCTTGCAAGGTGTTCTCTGTGTATTTGCTGCTGAATGACTGACTGATGAACGTGTTTCCACCCCTTAGGGAAGAGCTCTCTTGGCATTGCATTCCTCTTCAGCCCTTTCTGAAGAGGTGGCCAGCAGGGGCAGGCAGCCTCAGGTGTGTGGAGGTGGGGAGGCAGGACACTGACTTGACCGCATCTGCTATGTCTATTAGCTGTCGGCCAGTCCTCTCTTAATCGGCTCTCCAGACCCTCTTAGAGATCCCTGAGGGAGGTGTGCAAGAAGAGCCTGGCCTTTCAGAAAGGCTCAGAAAGCCGCTGATTCTGGGCCTGTGCACATTCATGCTCAAGTTACTGTCAGCCTGAGGAAACCTGCCTTACATCGGTGTCCTGCTAATTCTGCTGCTGACCCAGCCTCACACTTTCCATTCTTGTCAGGAGGAGTGGGCTCACTAAATGAGCAGACACCAGCCAGCTGACCACTGAGCAGTTTCCTCACACTTGGGAAGAGCCTGCCAGCAGACTGGACACTGGTAGCAAGAGGAGGTGACTGGATTTTCGCAGACCCTTGTCTCTCCTTTCTGCTCCTCTGTGTGAAGTTTGGAAGGTTGTAAATTTGCCCTTGTCCTATGCTACTGAATTGGGGGAAGATGGTGCTTTTTGACTTCATCTGAAGTGAGCATATTGGGGATTCATTAAGTTTCCCAGTTTTTCTGATTAGCATAATATAGGCAGAACTGCATGGAGTGCTGTCTGCAGCTTTGTGGAGAGAGGAAAAAAGAAAATACAGTTGTGGCTCGGGAGAATTAGTCTAATGGAGGAACCAACCAATACAGTTAAAGAACATTAAACGCTGTACGGTGACATTCTTGCTTCCCTGAAGATCTTAGACCAGAATCAGAACGTGTGGGTGGGACCCAAGCCTGTATGAAGTGTTACAAGCTCCCCAGATGTTGCTCATGGTCAGTCAGGGTCTGGGTGATCCCTCTAGTTCAGTGTTCACCATTTGTCCCCCAGGGGCCAGTGGTAGGGTCTGGGGACATTTTGGGTTGTCACAATGGGAGATGGGGTATTATGGTAGACTTTTGTAGCCAGACCTGCTGCTAAACATCTTCCAGTATGCAGAACAACCTCCCACAGCAGAGAGCTATCTGGCTGCAAACATCACTAGAGTCCAAGGGTGAGAGGCCCTACTCTCGTGTGTGGCCCCGACCCTCTGGAGATTTGTTTTAAGCAGAACTCAGGGTGAGAAAAGGTGGGAGAATGACATCTGGTTGTGTCATGAGAGTCACCTGAGACCCAGAGGTGTTTTTTAGCCGGATGGCCCCTGGAGTTGGGCTTGCTTCCTGTCCAGACATTTTTGGTTGGGACATCAACCCCCTCCGACTGGGTTTGCTGTGTGTTATAGTGGCCCTCAGGCCTGTCTTTGCCCTGTGTGTAGCAAGTGGAGGAGTCTGTGTCAGGCACCATCTGCTTCCAGTCCCTCGGTCCATGCACATGTGAGAGCTCCGGCCCAGGAGCCCACTCTCCTCAGCTCCAGAAACAGTCGGTGCTCTTTGTGTAAGGGGTGGCGTCATGACCCCGCCTGTCAATTATTCCCTGCTCCTTAGAGAAGGCTGAGGAAAGGACACTGCCCGGCCCCAGCCCTCTTCCTGATGGTGCTGGCATATGGCAGTTACTCCGCAAACATTTTTGAATAAATGAATGCACCCCCTGAGTGAATGGGAGAGCTGGGCCTTTTGGTGTGAGCTCTTCCTTTAGTAAGTACTGGTTTTCCCCTTACATGAAAGTAGAATATGCTGATTTGGTAGGTTAATTTTTGCGTTTGGGAATGCTCCAAAAAATGCTCCATGTGATGGGTGAATTGGTGGTGGGAAGTCCACAGGGACTACACCCGAGATGAAAAAATGTACAAATGAAGAATGATGTAATATATATATATATAATAAAATATTTAAAAAAAGAAAAATGTTCCATGTGAATTAGTGGCATTAGTGTCCTCAGACCCCCCCCCCTCAAAAAAAAAAAGCACCTATCATATCACACCAAACAGGAGCACTGTACTTGTGGGCAGAAGGGTCAACCTGTCCATAGTCTTTCAGTCCTTGTGCCATAAAGCAAAGTAGGAGAGGCCAAGATGGTAATAAGGCCGGAGTCTGCTACTTAGAATTTCCAAGGACTAAGACAGGTACCCAGGGAGGTACCTGAGGGAGGTGAAGCCATTCTCCTTTGGAGCTGGGTACTTGTGGCCCTTTCTGGCTGCAGGAGTGGCCACCAAGGAGCCATTTCTGCCCTCCTGGGGTGACCCACATTATGCCTTTTCCAGCTGAGCAGAGCCAGGCAGGAAGGAAGCACAGCTTTCTTTCTCAGGCCTGCTATTGCCAGGCCTGGCTCTAGGGAGTATTCCTCTGAATGTTCCCAAGTGCTTTGGAGCTACTTTTCTTCAGAACAGAAAGGGGTTTCTGTTTCTGCAACCCAGAACTAGAGGGCTCCTGGGTACCCCAGGCTTAAGCTGGAGTGGGGAAGGTTGTGGCAAGGGCCGCCTGGGAGTCCCGCCACACCTGTATAAGACCTCTGCCCTCCACCCTGCTATCTCAGTGGCGAGCCTGTTCCTGCACACTTGCTGGGCTCTGGTGACTGTTCTGCAGAGTTTCTAGCTCCAACCTCATCTGCCTGCTGTACGTGGTGTCCTGGAAAGCCTTGCTCCTGGCTGGTACACTGGGGCCCAGGCCTATGCATACTGTCACCTGGTTAGAGATGGGTTGTCTCAGCCCTATCTTGGATTTCTAGATCCCCTGGGGGTTCATGAGCCTGTTCTGGGAAGTACTGTGCAGGGCGACCCTGAGGGGAGGGCAGGAAGCCTTGTTTGAGGATCTTATGTGTTCGAGTCTTTGCAGAGACCTGCAGGACAGCACTTCTCAAGCTATCTGAGTTGAGGGACAGGTTTTTTTTTTTTTTCTTCGTTCTTTTGGGAACAGGTTCACAAGCGGTCTCAATGAGCACAGCTCATCTGCACAAGTCAATCAGTGTCTGAGTTGGTCTCTGCAGTCTCTGTGAAAAGGCAGGTCCACATGCTTGGAAGCTGTAACAATATCAAAATGCTAGAAAGATCTCTTGATCCTGACTTACTTTCCTTCTGTACTTCTCTTGCTAAGGACCCATAGTTAACAGTTTATGGATGGTCTTTGGATTTGCTTCTGTGGCTCTGGTCTAGAGTGACATCCTTAGACACACAGAAACCCGAGTTTGAATCCTGGTTATGTCACTTGTGTGTTCCTGGGTACCTGTTTAACCTCTCTGAGTCTTAATTTTGTCATCTGGGCCTCCATGGTGGCATAAGGGATTGAGTGACAGCACTATGAAGCTGTCTGCAGCCACTGCAGCATGAGTTCAATCCCCAGCCAGGGAGCTGACCCACATGGCGCAGCAGACCTCTGTCTTGCCTGCTGCTCCCCTCAGCTATGTATTTCAGTCAGTCTGCCTGTTCTGCTCCCCACTCTGTCTCTGGTGAATTTTCTGACTCCCCCCCACCTCTGGCCTGCACCCCAGTTCTTGTATGCATTAATAAGTAAGTCTTTAAAACAATATTTTGTCATCAGGAAGCCAGAGATAATAGTGCCTTGTAGAGTAAACGAGGTAAGTATGGGTGAAGCATGGCGGGCACTGGAATATGCATTTGGCATTGGCCACAGGAGGGGGGCAGCCTTGCTGCGTCACTTTCTTCTCTTGGAGCATCTGATAGTGAAAACAGCTGCCTCAGTTAAAGGATATTCTTGTTTTTAGACAGTGGTCTTTAAAATTGAAGTGTATTAGTTTGGAACAGAAACTTTTTTCCTTGCTACCTTCTGACTGCATAGAGCTGCTGGTAATAAATTTTGTTCTATGTGGATCTAAGTTAAATCCAGGATCAGAATTGGGACTATGTTGGAACTTGTTTTTAAGTGATGAAAAGAAGTAATAAACACTGTAGGAAATCCCTTTCATTCTGCCACCTGGCTGTTAACCCTTTTCCCTCGCCCCCTCCTTCCCTCACCATCTGCCTCCCGGGTGCTCTCTCCCAAGCAGGCTTGGGTGGGTTTTCAGTGCTGAGTTGCTCGACTCTAAACTGCCAGTATACTCTAGTATTTCTGGAGAAATTCAGAATGCCCTCTTGTCTCTTCAGAGCAAGGCGGTCAAGTGAAAAAGGATAGAACTCAGGTCAGAAGATCTGAGTTCTAGAATCAACTTGGCATAGGGGTGTTGCCTCACTGACCTTCAGTTCTTAACCTCTTTTCCTATCCCAGGCCCCTCTGGCAAATGAAAGAGAACTTCGACAACTTCCAGCCCCCTGAAAAGTGGATGCATACATTAAACGATGCATTTGGTTTCAGGGGCAGGGTGTCTCGTGGACTGAAACCTTGGCTAAGAATCTCTGTACTAGGTTGTAAGCTCTACACGGCTTGTTTCTAGTATACAAGACCCTCTTTGTGAATGTCAGCATGCTAGGAATTAAATAATTTCTTTGCTACTCACTGCCTTGATGACCTCTAGTAAGTCAAGCATCTTTTAGGCCTCAGTTTCCCCACCTATAGGATAAGAATAGTGCTTGGGCCTCCCTGGTGGTGCAGGAGTTCCAGTGACAGCACTATGAAGCTGTCTGCAGCCACTGCAGCACGTATTCACTGCCCAGCTAGGGAGCTGACCCACATGGTGCAGCAGACCTCTCCTGTCTCACCCCCTGCTCCCCTCAGCAGTGTATTTTAGTTGATCCACCTGTTCTGCTCCCCACTGTCTCTGGTGAATCCACTCACACACACACATACATCCTCCCCCACAACCTCTGGCCTACATCCCAGCTCTTGTATGCATAAAGATAAAATAAAATGTTTTTTTTTTTTTTAAAACACAAATGGTGCCTACCACATTAGGGCAGGAGTGAGATTAGATGAGGTAGTGCTGTCAAATGCCTATGGTCTATTACTATTGCTTAGCTTCCAGAATACCACTCTGCTGTCTGGATTGAATTGGCAGCAGGAACTCGCACTGCCCTCATTTGAGGGCACAAATATTTGGACTGAAAACCTGCAGCTTTCCTTTAGGCTAATGGGGAGTGGATCCCTTGACATACTGCTGGGAAATTTTGAGAGTCAGGGAGCTTTGAAGAAGCGCCTAGAAGCCCTCTCCATCAGCTGCTCTTTCCTATTCAGCAACTTCCATGTGTTGTTGTTGGTCTTGGCTCCAGGCATGGAGATCCCTGCCTCGGGAGCTTCCCTGAAACTAGATGCCAAACCCAGAGGGCTCAGGGAGGAGGGAAATGAAGAATGATGAAGCCCAGACTTCTTTTTTTTCCCCTCTCCTTAATTAACTCTGGCTCTTTTGCTCCTCAGGCTTTCAGGCCCTCTGCAGCCCCAGCAATTAGTGGGAGTGTTAACTGGGGTCAGGGTAGTGGCAGGGCTTCAGGGAGCACCTGGGGACTGTGCCCAGAAGGAAGCGACTCTTAGACTCAGACTGGGGGTTCCCCCCCCAACTGCCCTCTTGCCCCCTGCCTGCCCCTTTTAGTGGGGCTGCCCAGAAACACATGGCTGACACCGTCCCAGTCCCCTGGTTACAGCCCCTCGCTCTGGCTCAGCTGCTCTGAGAGAATGGTGAGGAGTTAAAGGATTCCAAACATGGGCCCCCGGGCCCTTAATTACATTAAGGCACAAAGCAGCCTAGCCGCTGGCTGGTCGGGGTGCAGTGCCCGCCTGGCCCGGAGAACAATTGCTGTTCTGTTCTCACGCCTGTTTTCCCCCAGCTGCGCCTCCCTTTCATCTCGGCCTCTTTCCCAGGACACTGGGCGTATTCCCAGGAGGGTGGAATCTGGGTTCTAACCTTCTAACTTCTTCCCGGGTTTTTTGGTTTTGTTTACGCCTCTCTGGCTGTCCCCTCTCCCATCCTGGGCTGTTCCTTCCCTCGCTGGTTCTGGAGCTCCAAGGTGGCCTGGAGCCTCCGAGCTGTTTCCTGGGTTCCCGACACAACCCAATGCAATCCTGTTTTAAGGTGTCTGGGTGAGTGATTTAGAAAATAAATAATATGTGACCTGCCTTTGACTAATTTGCATGTTGTCATGAAAGGGAAACAGAATGGCCCCACTTTGCAACACCTGTCCTAATCATCACCACACCTTCTATTTGGTTAGAAGTAACAGTCCATACATTCCCCATGGGTGTGGAAGCGTTTTTAGGTGGTAGCTAGGAAACAAGGAGGAGACAAGGGCCTGGCAGGCTAGGAAGCCACAGTCCAAGACAGACACAGGTCTCATTCCAGGCCCCTGGCTCCTTGGCTCCCACATGGGCCTTTCAGTCCCCAGGGTCCCCACGGCAGCAGGAAGACTTCAGGAGGGCGCCAGAAGTGGAGGTGAACTTGCACTCCGGAGCCTTGAGTGAAGCCCCCAAGAGCTTCCGTTTCTAAGCTCTCACTTGATGCTTTCCCTTCTCCAGCTTTAAGGAATGCGGCGTCATCTTTTTCCATTCCATGTTGAACTATTCTGGATGCTTAGGTCTTTTGAACCTCCAGAGAAGGGAATTCTCTAGTTCTCACCACACTCCAGGCCTGGCACCCAGCACAGGCTCCTGACCACGTGACCCAGATGCCTCAGTAGCAGGACCTGTGGCAGCTGCTTTCTGGACCTGAACCATGCCCGCCCCTGAGTGGGGGAAGCTGCAGGCCTGTAGCCCTCTTCAGGTGGATGCCTGCTGGCTGCCTCTGGGCCAGCTGAGGCTGGGTGATTGCTGGGCCCCTGAGGGGATCTTTGCTGCAGTACCAGGCCCTGTTCTGGGCACAGCCCCTGTAATTAGTGTTCTTTTGGAGACAGCTGGTGCAGTTCCTTCCCCTTAAACCCCCTTTCTTCACATTTGCACACAGCTTAGGGAGCTGCCTTTCTTCCTTACTCAAGCCCTCCCAGAAGGCTCCCAAGTTGCATATGGTGAAGCTTGCTTCTTTCATAGCCTTGTGCCAGGGCTGGGGCGTGGGCACGGCAGGGATCTCCAGGCCAGTGTCCCTTCCTCGGTGACACTGGCCTGGGAAGGGGCCACAGCTCCTGTCTCTGTCTGGGGCAGCGCAACTGGTTGAGCTGTGTTTTTCACTTTCCTGTCTTTTACCAAAAACCTTTAAGACACTTTCAGGCCTAATGGGCTTTACCCCTCACGTTCCCTGGAGAATCTCTACCTTGCGGCGGGTACCCACGGACTGGCTTGTCCAGGTGTGGCCTAGAGCCTCAGGATGCAGCTCTGCCTGCTCCATCTCCCCGCTGTGGGCTGCCTGGTGGGGAGTCGGGGGGTGTCTTTCTCCTGATCCTCAGACCCACCGATTTTAGTCAGAGTGTTCTTGTTCAAGAAAACCTGGAAAGTGCTTAATTTGAAACAAAAAAATTCATTCTGATAATGTAAATACTGCCACTGATAGTATTTGGTTCTATTTTCCTTTGGTTATTTTTTATGTGCATAATTTTTGGAAGTAGTGCTCCTACTAATTACATACTTTTGCATCTAGCTTTTTCATGTAACACTGCAGAACACTTAAGGAGATGTGTGGTTTTAAAACACTATTTTTGATGGCTGTGTATAGTATTTTTGTCTGGTGGCTACACCATTGCTTTCTTGTATATTTGGTATTGTTCACCACGTCCCTCACAAAATCTTTATCTGAAGCCTCAGAAGTTAATGGCACAAGAGATCCAGGAGTCACCTGTTTGGAGGAGGAGGGACCTGGTTGTGGGGTAGGTCTGGCGCTTTGATGGTAGAGGCTTCAGCATGGCCTCGTCAGCTAGGTGCGAGGGGCACACATTTGAGTGGTCTCTGGCCATTTCGGGAAGCTTCTCCTGACCTTTGCCAGGGTGAGAGGAGGGGACACAGTTTATGTAAGACCTCCAGCCTGGGGCATTGACATCTCCAGCCTTGGGCCGGTTAGCAGTGATCCAGTTCAACCTTCTTCCTTGAGCTTTTGGCTTCTTTGACTCTTGGTCTACGCCACAGCCAGGGCCTTCCCCAGAGCTCCTGGCTATTCACCCACCCTGTCTTAAGGTACTATTCACCCCTCCCCAGAGGGTCAAGGGACTACAGAGGTCTGGCGTAGAGCAGGAGCTGTGTTTAGCCACCCCAAAACAAACATCAGGATCCACATTAATCTATTCTCCCGGCACCTCTTAATTATCTTTTGATGAAGATAGTAGTTAACAATAATGACAACAATAAATATTATCTTTTGATTTTGGAAACCCCAAGCTGCCTTCAGTCCTACTGATTTATACCCTTTTCCCTTTTTTCTGCACCCCAGTGAAAAGGTAAATTGACGCATCGAGATTAGGAGCTTTGAGCAGTCATGTAAGGAAGGGGAAAGGGTCGGACTGGCTTGGCTTCTAACCCTGGCTCCAGCCTCTGTACGCTGCATCGTTGCTTGGCCACTGAGCTCTGGCTCATCCACACATATGGAAACAACATGCCTGACCGGCAAGGTTGATGTGAGGATCAAAGGAGAGTATTTCTCCCAGGCACACAGTAGGTGTGCAGTCAGTGTTGTTGTGCTCATGTGGTTCAGGGTCACAAAATGCTCTGACCCCAATGCCAGAAGGGACTTGCCTGCCCGCCCCCCACCCCCACCCTGCTCCTGTGTGCGCTTAAACTGCGCACTAGCTTGCCAGCTCCAGGCAGGAAGCGTTCCTGCTTGGCTGATCAGACAGTCTGGCTCGCCAGACCAGAGTTGCTATTGTTTTTGCTCCTTCTGCCTGGCACATTCTGCCAAGTGGGGCCATGTTTCCATACACCCCCTGCTCATTTGAGTGAAAGCAGTGAGGGCCCTTTCCTTCTGGCTTTTAACTTGGACAGTCTTGAGAATGTAGGGTGTGGCAGCACCACTGTTTGCTAGAGTGTCTTTGGGGCCACACTTGTCTGCAGGCTCTTGCAAGAACCCCAGAGGCCAACAGGAAGCCAGAGAGTCATCAGGGGACAGGCTTTGGTTCAGGGTCCTTGTGCCCAGTGTGAGGTCATAGAGTTGGCTCTGCTTCCATGAGGCAGGGAATTCTAGCCTGGCTGCATAGAACTGACCTTTGAGGTTGTCTAGAGAAGACTCTTAGAAGCTTTCTAGCCAACTACCCAAGACTTTGAGTTTTGGGTGCTATTTCTCAGAAAGTCATGACCAGTAGCATCGGCATCCCTTGAAAGCTTGTTGGAAATGTAGACTCTCAGGCCTCACACCAACCTGCTGATTCAGAACTTGCATTTTCACAAGGTCTCAAGGAGATTTGTGGGCATGTGAAAGATTGAGAAGCATTGAGGTAGGTCATGGCTCTTAACCACAGGTGCAATTAATAACTGTATGGATTTGGGGCCTCCCTGGTGGTGCCAGGGGATAAGACACAGTACTATGAAGTCCTCCACAGCCACTGCACCATGAGTTCCATCCCCGGCCAGGGAGCTGACCCACATGGCACAGCAGACCTCTTCTGTCTCACCCACTGCTCCCCTCAGTATATTTCAGTCAGTCGGTCTGTTCTGTTCCCCTTTTGTCTCTGATGGAGCCTCTCACATACACACACACCCCTCCCCACCCCACCCCCATATCTAACCTGCACCCTAGCTCTTAAAAGCATGAATAAATAAACCTTTTTAAAAAATTGTATGGATTCCTTAGCACCCACCTGAGACTGATGAATCAAAACTACTAAGGATAAGGTCAGGGTACAGGTATTAGAACAAGAAAAGAATGCCTTGTTCCTAGGTGGTTCTAATGTGCAGCCAGAGTGGATAATGGATTCATCCCCATCTTTGGGCTGGGTCTTGCTGTTGGCCTTGATCCTGATGGTGGCTGCTGCTGTTTATTAAGTTCCCAGTATGCCTGAAGAGCTTTACTCTCCCCTAGGTTTTCTATTCCAGATCTGAAAGATGGTCGTCCTCTTACTGTTTCACATGCGAGGAGGCCGGAGTCAGAGAGGTGAATCCAGGCGCTCAAGCCCATGCAGGCGCAGGCGGTGGGGCAGGAATTGCCTGCCCGGAGGCTTCTTTTGCCATTACTGTAACTGCTGCTCATAATGGTTTAGACAGGCCTGGTTCTCCTTGGAAAATCTGACAGGGTATTATTTTCTGGCTCAGTTTCAATGATACTTTCAGACTGTGGTTTTAGAATGGTTCTGTTTGAGGAAAAGCATAGTGGCTTTTAGTCTTCAGACTCATGTGTGTGTCTTCTAGAATGAAGGGGCAGAGAAGCAAGGTCAGTGATGGGCAATGACAAATGACAGAAATTCTAAGGAAAGGTGCTATTTCTGAAGGTCA
Organism: Condylura cristata; assembly: GCF_000260355.1. Classification (NCBI taxonomy): domain Eukaryota; kingdom Metazoa; phylum Chordata; class Mammalia; order Eulipotyphla; family Talpidae; genus Condylura; species Condylura cristata. The sequence continues at coordinate 12,783,728 of NW_004567118.1, read as the reverse complement.
CAGAGAAAGCCTGGACTTAGGGGTCATAGAACCTTGTGCACTTCTATTTATTTTAAACTAGCCGTGTGGGTTTGAGCAAGTACCCTAATGCCACATTTCCCAGAAGTGCAAGGGGGTAGCTCTTGATGCTCTCTCCAGGTCTACAAATCTGAGTTCTCAGTAAAAGCTGGGAGGTGTTGGTCAGAAGCAGATCAGACAGCAGGCCTCAAGTCCTTGGCTCTGAGAGCAGCTGGGAGGCAGATGTGCCTAGTCACCCCAGAGAGTCATAGATAGCACAGCGGAGTTACAGCCCTGCCAAATGGGGAATACACAGAACCCTGAGGCAGAACCTCCCCGGGAGTCTTGAGCCTGTCGAGAAACCAGGCGAGAAGTGCAGCAAATGGGCCAGACATTGAGAAATAGCCGTTTCTGTCCATGGTTTGAACCACATCCAAACCTAACTTCTAAGTTCGAATAAGGATTTGAAATCAGCCTGAGGCTCCCATGGAATCTAAATCCAGGTTACTCTGTATGTCTTCCTTATAAAGTCATGGAATATCTGTGTTGAGGGAATGGAATGAGTGAGCGTGAATGTTTCACTGATTTTTTTTTTCATCGCTTTTCAAGAAAACACTGTGCCCTTGAGTTTTGCAGCACCGTATAGTTCACAGAGGCCTTTTATACATTTTACTGCAAATCCCATGGGGCTGGATGGGTGTGTGGGGGTACCCCCTTTCATAGGAAATTGGAAACAGGAAACTTAGGCGCAAACAGGCCTAGGTGCTTAGTGAGAATCTTGAGGTGCCATCCATTAAATTAGGGGCAAAGCCTGGACTAGAATCTGGATCTTCTGGCTCCAGGAACTGCACCCCTTTTGTTCCACCAATTGATGATCTCCCTACCTTAGCCTTCCAGGGTCTGGAGCTGGAAACTATCATTAGCCTTGGACTGATGTGCTCACATAAGACAACAGTTTCTAGTGACCTGCATGTGTGTTTTAAAACATGCTTTCCTGGCCCTCCCTGGTGGTGCAATGTGTTAGAGCGCAGCTCTGTAGTTG
>NW_004567118.1:12754453-12781999 GCF_000260355.1 Condylura cristata | reverse complement strand
AAAAAAAAAAAAGACAAAACACCCTGAGGACCTAAAAAACAGCACCAACAAAAAGAATACACTTTCCTTTTTAATCATATAGCCTCTACACATTATTTTTATCAATATTTTCAAATAACACAAATAAAAGGTCCCTTTGACCATCCCCTGCCTCCATCCGTTACCACTGCTCAGAGGTAACCACTGGTGACAATTTTATGTGGCTCCTCCTAGTCCTTTTTTAAAAATACATTTTGCATGTGTTACTGACAGATTATTATAATCCCCAGCCATCTTGTCTGCTTTAATTGCCAGCTGTGTGTATGGGTAGAGAAAGCAAACATTCTAATATTACCTTCAGCAAGATAAAACCAGAATGGTATATCAGCTGGACTCATGATTTAGAGCTTGGATGTGCCTGTGAGTCACCCACAGATTTGCTAAAATGCAGATTGTGATTCAGTAACTGCAGAGTAGGTCCTGGGGCCACCCTGCATCTCTAATAAAGTCCCTGTTGTACGGAGGCTGCCTGTTGCAGGCCACACTTCTGAGCGGGGAGGGTGTAGAGCACAGTCTCCGGATCAGACAGACTCACTGGGCCTTGACTGCGAGCTGCACAAACTGGGTAGGCACCTAAGCTTTCTGTCCCTGCAGACGGGGGCCCGAAGAACACCTCATCCCAGAATTGTTGGGAAAACAAAATGGACTGGGCTGTTAATGTCATCTAGTGACAAATACCATCAAGTTGGCCAAGCCAAACAGAAAATGCCCGCTGCTGGCTAGTATTTAAGTACTGCTGTTGCTGCCCGCTTCCCTATGGTTCATGTAATCTTACCATTAGCATTTAACAGACCCTTTATAGTTTTAGTCCCATTTGCTATGGGGAAATTGAGGCTCAGGGATTTAGGTGACTTAACTAGTTCCACTTGCTCAGAAGGAGCAAGGACAAAGTGACAGGCAGGTCCCAGGTCTAGTGCTTGTGGCAGACACAGCAGCTGTTTCTCTTGCAAACATACTACGTGCGTGGCCCGGCAGGACCTAGGTGGTGTGGGAGCTGGCGTGCCCAAGAGGCTGCAAGGGAATTAAAGCAAAAGGCTTCTAATATTTTTTGTTTCTACACTTGCCAAAAGAATTTTGAAAAGCTGTTTCCCTTATACATTTTTTAATTTTCATATAAGTTATTATCATAACTTTAAGTAGGCTGTGCACCCAGGCTCACTGTATGGAATATAGTCGCTTCAAATACATTTTTGTCAAAGCCTTAGATGGCCCAAATTCAGCAATTAAGGAGCTTTTGGACGTGGGCTCCTTCAAAGCCAGCCGTGTGTGAACACCCTCAGAAAGTCCCTGGGTTCCCTAAATGTACCTAGATAGGAGGGGCTCTCCAAACATGACATGGGGTACCCCAGGGCTTGAGCATCTTCAGGAATCTGGGCCTAAGCTGGGACGAGCCTGTTCTTTGCACAGGCTCCTTGGCAACACCTCGGACGGGTACTCCGTGCTTCCCCCCAATTCCTCTCCGAGTGAGGTGGCCCTACGATGAAGACTCCTTGTTGCAGAGAGGTAAACAGGCTGCAAACAGCCCACGTACCCCACCAAGAGAGCTGGCTAGCTTTCCTGGTGGCGGAGGCTAGACAAAGCAGAAAAGCGTGAGTTGGTGGAAAGAACTGATCTTTAGAGACCATCTCTGCCCCCCGGACCAGTCCCTGCAGCCTCTCGTTGGTCCAGCATCTGCTGAGCAGACTGCAGGGCTGGCGTTTGGCCTTGTCGCCTTCAGACTGAGCCTGTGCAGGCCCGGGCCTTGAATGCTGGCCTCGCCACTTACTAGCTGTGCGACCCTGGGCAGGCTACTTCTCTCTGTACCTGTCTCAGCATGGGGACATGGGGTAGCAGTAGTGTGTTCCTCCTGGGGGTTTGGGAGGGTAAATGAGACAATACCCACGTGGTGTGGGGCCCACAGAGCGAGCTCACACAGCGAGCTCTGCAAAGGCTGTTCTTGTTTCGCTTGCTATTTTGTTCCCTGTGGGAATTATACCCCGAAAGAGGCCTTGAGGAGGGAGGCCTGGCTGAGTCTCTCTACCGACAGGGCTGGGCAGGTGCCTGCTGTTATCCCTTCCCAGGGTGGCCACATACTCCAAGAGGCTCTTACGCGTGTCACCTGATGAACAGCCAGAGCCAGCCAGGGACTCTCCTTACTGCTCCTGAGCCCTGCCACCTGCCAGCGGCTTCCAGCATCTTCCTCTGCCCTCCACCCTGGGGGGAGGTCCAGCCTCTGGGCTTCTTGCCCCAGGGGAAAAGGCTGCCCTGGGCCTGTGGGCCTTGGGTGTGCCTGTGTTTTGGGCGGCCACCCTGTGGGACCAGTGGCTGCCCAGCCTCCTGGACGTAATTTAGGGCCCAGTGCCCTTTCGTGGTGACCCCAGCTGGGGCTCCTCTTACCTTTCTGTTTTACAGCAGCAGCCCTTGCCATTGCTGTGGGCCTCTCCCAGCACAGGTTTCCTAAGCAGAGTCTCCTTCCCGCCCCTCCATCCCTTCCTGCCCCTCCATCCCTTCCCCTTAGGAATTTTGTCATCTTTTCTGACAAACTTTCAACTGGAAGTTACTCCCTCAGAGAAGTAAATAAGGAAACAAGACAAATGCTTCCAGCTGCCAGGGGGGTTTGTTGTTTCAAGGAATCCCTTTGTCAAGCCAAGAACCCTTTTGTAAAGTGGATTTCTGTTTGGGATTTTTTGTTGTTGCTCAGGATCTTTCTCAAAAGGGGGGCAAAGCCAGTTGTGGACCTGGGGTGGGAGACCCCAGCCTCCTCTCCAGCAGCCAGGGCGCTTCTAGATCTTCTGATTACCTTTAATCCTTTTGCTGTCTTTCTGCCTGGCTCCGGCAGGCAGCCAGCCAGCATCCAGCATCGATCACACTGGCCCGGAAGGTGGTGACGGTTTGTGTTTCTCGCTCTGTTTTCTCCTTTGCTTCCCTGGCCGCGTCTCCATGGAAACAGGTGCAGCCTTTGTGTTGCCTTTGCTTTGGGCAAATCCACGAAATGTGGGGATTTTTCTTTCCTCTCAGCCTGCCCCTCTCCCCTGTTTGGGATCAAAGCGGGAGGTGGGACATCCTAGGGAGTGACAGGAGGTTCTGGGGTGGCCTGGGGCACCCAGGGCAGTCGACCAGTCAGTCCTCTAGCCCTGACTGGGGCCAGGGGGAGGTCCCTGGCCTGACCCGTGTGGTCATGCATCCTGAGATAGTGACAAGAGGAAGTGTGCGAAGGTGGTGTGTAGACACTGTATCCTCAGGCAATTGCTGGCCCCCGGGCGAGGCTGGCACCAGCTCCCTTTCTCTGTGAGCACCACCTGGGCATGACCTTTAACCTTTGCTAGATGGAGAGGTTTGGGACCTTTTTGGAAATATGGCTCCTTCTGCCTCTAGGAACCACAGCACCTGGGTAAAGCTGCAAAGTTATTGTCCGCTGATAGTTGTACAGTGAGCGGTAAACCCTGTGTTTGATTCAAACAAGTGAGTTGCCTGGTTTGAAATGAGACATTCAGAAATGGGAACCGCCAGTTGGACTGAGCATCTTGTTTATGATCCACCCTCACCCTCAGCTCTTCCTCCTTCTGGGGGTTTCCTTCATTCCAGGCCTGATAACAAACAGCCTTTAGGGGAACCTCCTGCCCCAGGCCAGAGCTCAGATGCTGACTGGAGTCCTCCCCACCACACACACACATTGAAGTGACAGTGGATGAGGGGATGTGGCTTCCCCAGGGGAAGTGACAGTTTCCTGCCTGAGCTGTTTGCTGCCATAGCCTTGACGTCAAGGAGTGACGTCATCCAGCAGGGGAAACAGCAACACCTCACGTGCAGAGTAATGCTCAAGCTAACCTCACTGAGTGACTCACCTACTCCAAAATTCACTTGACTAGCTGAGCTCTCCACCCATTTCTTTGTCAAATTTAGCGAAGGATGTATCTAACCTCAGATTTGCATTGCCCAAAAACCTCCCCCAGGCTCGAGCTGGAGCCAGTTTGCTTGATGAGACCTTTGAACCAGTTAGTGCTGCTCTCCCACTCACAGAGTGGGCACTGAAGGGAGCCGCATTTTGCAGGGGTCCCCAAGGCATTTCACGGTGGAGAAGTTCCTTCTGGAATCTAACCTAAGTCCCCTTTTATTTTGCTCTGTCTTCTCAAAAGATAGAGAACAAAGAACAAGTATCCTTAATGCTTAATTCAAAGACCCTTAAATCTCTTCTTAGCCTTGGCCAAACACAGTCCATCTGGGGATTGCCTTATTTTCTTCCCTTCCAGCAGAACAATGCCCAAGTTTCCTGTTGGTAAAACAAGGAGAATAAGTAGCTGCCTCATTGGGTTGGTGTGAAAATTAAATAAAGACTGTGGGGCTTCATCTTGCCAAGTGCCTGGCATATGGTTCATTTTCAATTACTCTTGTTGACTCTGAATACATTTTACTTCCCCACTTGCTTTTATGGCACTCAGGATTCCTAATTTTCTTTACCACCTCTTCTGAGTAGAACCCCCTGGGCCAGCGGGGCACCCTGTTCCTTGACTCAGGCCACTTGGGGCAGGTGCAGGACACCCCCCTCTGCTGCTCCCCAACCAGCAGGCCAGACTTGGGTATAGGGGAGAAACATCTGCTCACACCAAGACCATGGAGGGCATGATTCCTCTCCCTATTTCTAAATTGACCTCCAGGAGCTCCAGCTGGGCCTGCTGACTCCCTGGCTCTCCCAAATGGTCAGGAGTGACCCCGACACTTCATCAGAAGAAGCCTTTAGCAGAGACAAATTGTTCCCCCATCCTGCAGACAGCAGCCTGGACCTGTGCTTTGTCTAAAGAGTGAAGTATAGAGAGCCACTGTGACCCTAAAACCCCAGGGGGTAAGGGCTTCAGAGGTAGTTGGCTTTTTTTAATTCAAGATTAAAAAAAAATCTGTTTCCCTTTGAGCCAAAGATACCATAGCAGAGTGGCTGAGAACAAGGACTGTGGAGCCAAACTGCCTGGATTCTCGCCCAGCTTTGCTGCCGTGGGCGACTCACCTCCTATGTCTCAATCTTTTCTGACACATAGGAAGTGCTAAAAAAAAAAAAAAAAGTATTTGCTATAATTTCCCTAAGGCTTTGAAAATTCTAGTGGAGCTGTTTGATTTAAAATTCCTCCCCTCCCTTTCTTCTGATCAGCATAAATATGCACCTATGTTGTCTGCTCTATGCTGAGCACTGAGCAAGGTGCTGGGACAGAATGAATGAGACCACAGGAAGCCCTGCTCTCCAGGTGGGCACGGGCTGTTGAGACCACCGACTGGCACGCTGGCCATTGTGTATCATGTGACTAGGGGCTGACAGGTTGATGGTACAGGAGCAACACGAATCTAAAAGGCTGTGGTCATATGGGGGTGACCAGGGAGTACATCTGGAAGACTTCCTGGAGGAGAAGGCCTAATGTTTGAATTTGAAAATAAAGAGATTCAGTTGATCAGGGTGAGACTGCTGAAGCTGAGGTGTTAGGGTGTGGGGCAGAGTGTTGGCCAGTGCTGGCCAGAAGTAGGAGCACCCTGGGTTCGGCTATGCTTACTTAGGCTGACAAAACAGGTCATCAGAGGACTGGTTGACCTATCCTAGCGGTGAACCTCCTCTCCAGAACCAGATCTCTGGAGTGGGGGTACATTGAGTGGAGGACCTCGGTGTTGAATAGCTTCTCTCTGGCTGGTCTCTGGGCTCCCTTGATACTTTCTAGCCCCTGCAGCCACTGGCCCTGACCTTTCTCTCCTCTTAGGTGGTAACTAACCCCCTCTGGGGTAGCCTGTTAACTGGCAGCAGTCCAGAGTATCCCAAACCTCTTCGCTTGTTTGGGACTTGGAGAATGGGGCTTGTGTTTACCTCAGGAGATTCTGATTGAATATCTTTGTGTTTTCAAAGCTTCTCAGAAATTCTACTGCACTTGGCTAAGAATCACTGCTCCTGGGATATCTGGGTACATTTAGGGTTCCCTGCAGAAGGTGGTGACTCTGTCCAGTCTCCTTATAGTTTCTTTCTTTCTTTTATTTATTGTTGTTGTTTTAAAAACTATTTTTGCATAGAAGAACTGGGGTACAGGCCAGAGGTGTAGGAGGTGAGAGGATTCACCAGAGACAGTGGGGAGCAGAACAGGTGGGTCTACTGAAATACTCTGCTGAGGGGGGCAGTGGGCAGGCCAGGAGAGGTCTTCCACACCATGTGGGCCACCTCCCTGGTGGGGCTCAAACTCAGGCCATAGCGACAGCACTTTGTGGCCTCTATGCCACAATAACCTCTGCTTTTATTCTTCCAGTGGGATCTCTATGATCGTAACTTTTTATTTTGGCTTTGTTGTTTAAGGAAAAGATATTATTCGATAGGGAAACCAGGCCACAAAGAAGCAAGTTTCTGTCTGCTTCACAGAATCTGTGGTCTCTACAGCCTGTTCAGTATGTCTTACGAAAGGGGTGGGGCGGGGGAAGCGGGGGTGGGGGAGGGACTATGTGTCCTGAGCCCCAGGTGTTTGAAGAAACGGACAGGGTCTGCTCCTCTGACATTTACAGTCTTCATCAGGAGGCCGCATCTTCACGCCACCCTCCGGTGGGTTCCGGGCCTGTACAATCACTCCCATTGTTCCCTGTTGCTCTGCCCGTTTGCCTGGACATCTGTTCTCTTGACAACATCTACTCATAAATCCTGTCCTGAGTACAGGGTGTCTTAGCTGGGGAACAAGGGGACTGGCGCCTGGCAGCCAAGCCTTTCCCATGGCGACCTGAGGTGTGGCCACAGCTGTGCGCACACTGGCAGCGGACACCTGCACCTCAGACCGCAGTTGGGTGTGTGTGTTTAGCGGTCTCCGGGGCCAGAGAGCAGGCAGCGTCTGCTGCAGTTGGGAGGATTCCTTCCAGAAGCCTTTGTGTGGTTTTCTGTTGTAACTTGTTCCCATGTAGAAAAGAGACTCTTGTCTCATACATCTTGACATACGATAGATGCTAACTAAGCATTTTTGACCAATAGTGGGTGGAGGGGTGAATAATTAGAACCTGATGTCGCTGGGGTGCCTGTGCATAGCACAAATTGGCCTTACCTGGGACATGTAGAGGACCTCCTGGGTGGAGAGGGTCCCTGCAGAAGTGTCTGTCCCGGTTTCTCCCCTCACTGTTGATATACCTTGCCCACAGTCTGACCCCTACGAGTTCCCTCTCTTCTCCCCACCAGGCCACTACAAGTGCTTAAGTGAAGAGCAGAGAGCCAAGGAGGTCAATACTGGCTGAAGTTTTCCAGAGACTGCCTCATGGAAAAGGGGAACTTGAGTTCGCTCTTGAAGGGTAGCAAGGGTCTGTTTGGGAGGACGGAGGAGAGGTGCAAGTCAGGGCTCCCCAAGAGTGGTCCTGGGTCAGTGGAGAACTCCCCAGGTATGCGCAGTCTTGGGCCCCCACCGCAGACCTAGGGAACCAGGAGTTCTGGGCGTGGATCCCAGCATAGCATGTTTCCTCAGCCCTGAGGTATCCCAGATGCTGAGGAAGGAAGATCTTACATGAGAGACTGAGGGGCCTGGGGGTGACTTAGTTCTTCTGTTGGCAGCAGGCAGTGCAGAGGAAAGAGAGGAGAGAACATGGAAGAACAGTTGGAAGCATCTAGGGGAGCGGGCTTGGGAGCCTAGGATTTCAGCTGAATTGGTGACCATGTCCAGTGGTCCCGTGAAGGGCGAGCAGACAAGCCTGGTGGCATATGTGACCTCATGTGACATTTAAAGCAAGCACTCTCTCTTTTCTCCTTTATAAAGGAGTTGATGATGAGATGCGAATTATGGGAGAACATAAGAAAGCAGAAAAGGTGCGTGTGTGGAAGCAGATTTCCACTGTCCCGGGCACTGGTGGAGGTATTGGTGTGTTTCCCACTGGCCCCTTTTCCTGTGTAGTTTTTCCTGTGTGTAATTGAAAGCATAACGAGTGTGTGTGTGTCAGCTTGCATCCTGCAGTCTTTGCTTAACAAAATATATGCATTCCCTTGTGTTTTCACACGATCTTTTTATTGTCATAGGAGCTCCGTAAGCTGAACAGGATGGTGCCAGTAAGGAAGAGGTTTAGAAGAAAAGGAAAGTTAAGTCATGAAGTTCAGACAGCAAGGAAGTTGACTACGCTGCAGCCTGGGTTCTGTAATTCATAAATTGTTGAGGGTGGTGGGTAGGGGATTCCCTGCAGATTAAAGTAGACTTAAAGGTCAAACATTAGGCAGGAATAAAGTAATGTCCAAGGTCGCACACTTGAGTCATAGAGAAGGCAACCAAGTGGTTGCTGCAAAGTCAGCCCAAGGGCCTGCTGGGGCTTCTGGACAGGCTGCTGGCTTTGTGTCTCGGCATGGAGTTACAAGGCGATTGCCTTATGATAGCTGATTAAGCTTCTAGTTGTTGTGTGTAGTCTTCTCTATCAGTTTTACTTTAAGATTAGAAGGAAAAGGTACTTGTTCGAGACTCCATGTGGGGTTGGGGGGCAGAGGCAGCTCCTACATCCTCTCCTTGGGGTCTTCGCTCCCTGTTGTCCCACACTTGACTTGTCTGCTAACCCACCCTCCCTCACCCCCAAACTTCCAACCTTCTGATTCTTGGGGTTGGGGGGCCTGCTGCTTTTTTTTGAGGGGAAAGTGCTGCTTGATAGCTCATTTTGTTTGATGTTCAGGGCCAAGCTGAGACCCCATGGGGGAGAGTAGTGATGCCCCTTCGACTCAGATGGGGACACTGTCACAGAGGTTGGCTGGTAGGCAGGAAGGGGCCATGCCGATCCCCTCATCGTGTGCAGCAAGGGCTGCAGTGGGACCTGCCTTGGCTTATTCCTCTCTCTGATTAGTTCAAATGTACAGCCAGGCGCAAGCACACCCAGTCATAGTGTGGTGATTACAACACTTTGTTTTTCCAGCTCATTTTCTTACCTGGACCCATTCGGTCCTAAATGTACCCAGATCTCTTCGGAGCAGTGATGCTCAGCCAGACTTTTTTTTTTTTCCTACCCGCATATCTTCCTGTCCAGCTGCCATGTTTTCCCAATTCCTCCTGCTACTATGGAGAAGCCCAAAGAAGCTGTGCCAGGAGGGGGACAGTGGATGAGCCGAGGTGCTAAGAACCCCTTCCTCCTGCCAAGACAGACCGGGAGGGCCTTTCTGAATGTGGTCCTCTGAGACCAGGCCCCTAAATGTGTTGAAACTAGAACTTGTACTCTGAGCGAGGTTCCTGTTTCTGCCCAAGTGTCAGATGTCACAGAAACCAGGCCGAAGCTTTGGGCTTGCAGGATGCCAAGGCTACCAGGGGACAGAGGGCCTTTACTCATCCCAGCTCCAACTGCCCAGGAGAGGGAATCTTCCTACTTCCTACCTTCCTTTCCCAGAAGGTTGTACAGGGCTTTCCTGTTATGGGAGTGCTTGGTCTCCCCCAGATAATTGTAATGAAGCTCTTCAGTGACAGTGAACCAGGATTTCATACTAGGAAGGAAGAGGGCTTCTTCCCTTAAAGTTCTAGAACAGCACTGCTTGACACAACTCTCTGCCATGTTGGGAATGTTCTAAAATAGGTACCATTCAGTGTGATGGCTGTTAGCCAAGTGGCTGTTGAACACGTGACATAGGATAGTGTGAACCGAGGAACTGAATTTTAATTTTCTTTAATTAAAATTTAAAGTTAGCCACACTTGACTAATAGCTCTCTTGTCAGACAGGACAGTTCTAGAAGGAGTAGGTCTGAGGAGACCATCAGAGGTAAAGCTGGGGTGTTTCGGGGCTGCTGCCCTCTCTGACAGGAGTGTGCACACACTTTACACATTTCAGAAAGGCCCTGAGTCGCGTGTCCTTTTATAACAAAGTCTGGTGTTTAAATATTCTTATCTCCAGTGAGGCAGAGTGGCCACTGGCCACAAATGTGCCCCCATGTGTGACTTCACTTTCTCCACCTGCAACTGGAGACAAGCAGAAGACCTGAAGAAATGGTGTCTCTGAAAAGTCGGCATTCAGCATCACACACCTCAGAACCTGGTGTACCCCAGGCCACACACCCATGTTCTTCCCTTTGTTTCTCCCCCATAGGAAGAACGATAGGTCAGGGCCTGGTAACTGCCTGGTGTAAGGTCCAGTCACCAGGGTGGGCAGGCCAGGCTGGCGGTTTCGATCTTAGTTCCTATTCTGGATTGAACAGCTTGGCTTCAGGTAAACAGGGATTTTTGCCTTCCTCAAGAAGTGGAGCCGGGGTAGCTTTGGGTTTCCTACTGTGTGTCTGGCCTTTTGGAAGCAAAATGGATGGTGGGCCTGAAAGAATACTAAAGTAGCTGTTAGATGAGCTGGTGCTCTTCTTCCCCCTTATGTAGGCCCCCATTTCCCCACTGCCTAGTCTGCCTTGTGATCCTTGCTGAAAGAATGGCGTGATTTCTGCCTGCCAGTGCACCCTTCAGACAGAGCCTCTGCTTACCCTGTCTCTCCAGACTCCTGCGCATCGCGTCCTCTCACCCTGCATTGCCGGCCGGCCACCTCTCCTACGTCCTGCCCTCCAAGACTCAGACACACGTTTCACTCTCCAGCAAACTAACCTCTCATAGCTACCATATCACGAGCCAGTGATTCCAAATGTCCCAGAAAGCATCCCTGCACCGCCATCTGCCCCCATCCCCGCGAAATGTGTGACTCTGCAGGCCATGTGAACGGCCCTGGTCAACAGGGGCATCATTGTCCGCTGGCTCATTCCACGCAGATGGGGACAGAGCCCCTCTGTGCAGGCCAGGATTTCCTGTGCCCTTGTTGCGCTCTCTCTGAATAGTCCGAGTAGTGCCCTCTTCTGCCCGTGATTCAGTCTCTTCTACAACCCAGGGCCTCCTCCTGCTTGATTTATGTCCTTATTTTTTATTGTGGTAGACTGTAGATAGCATGAAATTTACCATGTCAACCATTTTTAAGTGGTAATTCAGTGGCATTCAGTGCCCTACAGCCATCGCCTTTTCCAGATCTCTTTATCCTTCCCAGCAGAAACTCTTTGCCCATTAAGCGGTAACTCCCCATTCGCCAGCCCCTCAGACTGGTGGCCCCTCTTCTAACTTCTGTCTCCAGGAATGGGCCTGTCGTGTAGTTCACAGAAGCGCAATCAGTCTTCTGCACTATTTGTCCTTTGGTGTGTCTGCTTAGTATGTTTCCAGGGAACTTTGCTGTTTTAGCAAATATTGGAATTTTATTCCTCCTTACAGATGTCATTGTTTCATACGAAGATAACTGCATTTTATTTGTCCAGTCATCACTTGATGGACTCTTGACTTGCTGCTACCTTTGGGTTATTGTGAATAGCATTGCTATGAACATTGCTGTGCAAACATCTGTTTGAATCTCTGCTTCCAGTTCCTTTGGGTATATACTGAGCAGTGGAATTGCTGAATCATACAGTACTTAGGTGTTTCACTCTGAGGAACCACCAAACTACCATTTGGTATACACGCCAGCAAGTTACCTTACTATTATTATTTTTAATTCTTAATTTAAAACTATAAAAAATGATGCACGTTTGTTGTAAAAACTTCAAAGGACGCAGAGGAACATGCACAGTGAAATCTCTCACCATGCAACTCTATTCCTTAGCTAACTGCCGCTTAGGATTTCTTGCCGATGCAAGTATACACTCAGATGCTTCAGCGAAGCTGTAGTGTGTACACACGGCCCAGCAACTTGGCTTTTTTTTTTTAAAGATTTATTTATTTGTTCATACAGAACTGGGGTACAGGCCAGAGGCTCAGGGGCGGTGAGAGGCTTCACCAGAGACAGAGTGGGGAACAGAACAGGCAGATAGACGAAGTACACTGCTGAGGGGAGCAGCGGGCGGGCCAGGAGAGGTCTGCCACGCCATGTGGTCACCTCCGGGGCAGGCGGGAATCGAACTTATGCAGAAGTGGCATTGGCTTCTCAGTGCTGTGCTTTAATCCGCTGCGCCACCAGGGAGGCCGCCAACTTGGCTTTTCATGCCAGTCCATGGCGCCTGAAGGTCTCAGCTGCACGCGTTCCATTTTGTATCTGTGCAAGTTTTTGGTTACTGGATATTGAGAGACAAGTGGGCTTCCTTGGTGGGTTTCGTTCTCACAAACTTCTTTGCGCTTAGCAGTTTTGCACACTCAGGCTACTACTTCACTAGTTGGCAGCCGGTTTGGGGAATACGCTCTGGGAAAGAAGGTGGAGGCAATCCAGCCGCACACCACCCTCCACACTAGTCTAAGCTTTTCCCATGTTGCTCTCTGCTCTCAGGGCAACTAAACTAAGCTGAACTGTGAGCTGCTTTGTGAAGAAGGGCCACCCACCACCTGGCCTCAGCTCGCAGGCAGCACCCTCTGATGGGTGGAGCGGTGAGCAGAGGGCTGGTGTGTTTGTGTGTACATAGTAGGGGGTGGGACTGGAGTTTCTGTTGGGGCTGTGAGAAAGTGCTGTGGGGCTGTCGAGGCACATAGTCCCTTCACATACTCGGGGAGACCCAGTTTAGACCTGGCAGAGGCTGCCTTTCAAGCCAAGGACCAGCCCGTCTTTTGCCAGTACCTTTTTCTGCCAGGGGCCCCAGGCAGCTGGTGGGAGAGTACAAAGAGGCCTGGAAAATCCATAAACTGCATAATCAGCCCCTGCATCTTGGCTGCTTGACTCTGTTTATTGCTTCCTGTCCCCGAAAGCCCTTTGCAAACAGAGAAGCTTTGAGGGGGGTGAGTTGGACCTGGTGGGTGGCCTGCTCCTGCCAGACGTCACACAATAAGGATGAAACAGGCAACTTCCCTAAACAAGCTGCCACCCCCAGCGGAGCTAGAGCAGGAGCTGAGGGCGGGGAGACATGAGAGGGTGTCAGAGAGTGAGTGGATTCCTCCACCCCCCCCCAGAGAGCTGTTTACTTTGTAGTTGACAAAGGACAAGGGTCCTATTTCTACCAATTTCCTTGCAGGCCTGGAGGTTAAGCTATAATGAGGCACAGGAAGAGAGCAGGGAACAATCTTAGCCTCTGCCTGACCCCTGCAAGGTAGGGAGGGGAAGCAGGGGGCCGTTCCCTGGGATGTGGGGACAGTTCCAGCTCCAGGCCTTGCGGGGCTTGCTCAAAAGCCTGTTTTATTCTTATGTTTGTATTATATTTAAAAAAAATTTCCCCATTAACTGACTTTTCTGTCTTCTTTCCTTCCTTCTCCCTCCTGGACCTGCACCCTCCCTCCTCCAGAATTAGCTCATTCACCCCACTAACTTTCCCATCACTGCTGGGGCCGGAAGATGCCCTAGACACAGCCTCGCTGTCTCAGGGCTACTGGGGTGCCCGTGAGGGGTTGGTTTGTGCACTGTCCTTGCATCGGGGCGGCTTAGGGAGCTCGTGGCACCTGCGTCCTCTGGGGAGGAGGCGCAGGGAGGGCACCTTCCCAGAGCTGGGGCCCTCCCTCCCTCTCAGACTCGGGGACTCCCACAGCGGTAGTGGTCGGCTTTCTGCTTCCTCTCTTTGCTTGGTTTCCCTGCCATGGAAGATGACGGACCACAAAGTCTCCATCTACCCGCTCGGGCAGCTTGGATTTAGGATGCAGGGGAGAGGCGTTGGCCGATGAGGGGCGGTAGGTTTGGGGGTGCTTTTCCGCAGGAGGCCTATCTAAACACACTTCGCTCGGGACCTGTGTGTGTCTGAGCCTGAGCTTTGGGTTGTGCAATCCTGAGCCCCACCCTCCCAGCTCCTTCCTGAAAGTGAAATGCTACAGTCCTTGCTCAAGAACAAAAGCCCCACACGCTCAGCCCAGCATGTTAATGATTTTTTTGAGTGTGGCCACTTCCTCCTGCCGGACCTGACTCACTCCAGCTGCTGCCCGATGTGGTCGTGATGGAAGTGCAGTTCGACCCAGGGCAATCTGGGACAGGAAGGTCCTAGAGGGTGGGAGTGTGAGTTTCCCCGAGGCCCGTCACCCCTGTGGCAGGGGAGCATGGGGCAGACCAGCTCACCAGCTTAGCTTTGACCTGGGGTGTGCCCACTTCTTTTTCTTCTCCTTGCCTACCGCACCGGCTGTTTGTTGCTTTCCTCTCCAGGAGGCCTGGAAGTGGCATTACCAGCTGCCACCCTCCACCACCCCCACCCCTCCGCCCAGCCCTACTAAAGGGAGTAAACGTCTCCTGTTGCTCGTGCAGTTGTGCAGAGGTTCACTGTTACAAGTGGGGTGGTGGGGTGGTGAGTGGCTAGGGGTGTAGACTTTAGGGTAGAAGTCTTCCTTGGTCACTTCCTGGCTGTGAGACCTCAGACCGGTCAATTAACTCCTCTCTGCCTCAGTTTCCTACCTGCAGAATAGCTCTTCCTGCCTAGGAGTCCTGTAGGTACAGACCTATGAGGCTGGCGGAGTTGCAGCCCTGCCTGCAGGCTGAGGAAGCTTGTGGACTCTCCTCCAGCTCTGAGAACTGTGAAGTGTGGCACACATGAGAAGCACAGTCATTTGGGAGCAGTCAGCCTGCTCAGAGTGAGAGCAGGGTCTATTTTGGGGATGCTTAAGTGTCCAGGATCAACCGTCCCTGGCTACAATTCCCAGCTGTTTCCCACTGTGGAAGTTGAGTTTTCATTCTTGCCTTTCCTGCTCATCCTTCCCCTTTTGCTTGTTTTGCCCATGTCATGTGGACATAGGTTCACCCTAGGTAGCGTGAATCTGTGGGTGTGATAATCCCTACAACTCAGCTGTCAAGGGCCAGTCTTGAAGGATGAGTCAATCCCAACTCATCCTTGTCTGCTACCAACAAGCACTGCTTCAGCACTCACGGAATTCATCCTGTTTTAATGGTGATCACCTAGGAGCCAAGGATCTGAGGAGTGTCTAGCTGGGTTTGGAAGGTCCCAGCAACTGCTGGGCGTTCCCTTGTTATGGCAATTTTCCCAGAGAAAGCAGGCGGCTCTCAGAGAGGTGGAGAGAGAGAGATTTATTTGTCACACTAGTGAGCCTGGCGGGACAGCTCCCCAAAGTCTGAGCCCCGAATTGCAGGCACGGTAAGGTTTTATACAGTTTGTGTGCAGAAGCTTGTCCCTCCATCCATCATAGTCTTTCTCTATTGTTCGGGAAGGAGGTCAAGGTAGCCGTAGCTACTACTGTGGGCAAGCAGAACACTGCAAGGACTTTCTGCTCCAGCGAGCAGCAGAATCCAGGCAGCCAGACTTGGCCACTGCCAGCTTTGCGCTGTGACATCGCCTCTCACTCCTTATGTTTGGATAGCCGTGCAACGCGGTTGTAGGCCGCGGCTGTTCAGGCTACACTCCCTGCCTGGCCCTCCCTGCCCCATGCCCCGTCTGCTGCAGGACGAAGGTGGCATGCAGGGTCCACACTCGGCCTAACTGCGGGTGCAAGTCTGGGCTGGTGGCGAGATTTGGCAGTGCCTTTGCTGGGTGACTGTTGGCCAAGCCCACGTGTGCAGCTCCGTGTTTACAGAATCCTGGTTGGCTCATTCTAGAGCGAAGAAAATAAGTGTTCAAGGGAGCAGGAAGGTGGTGTGGATAATTCAAAAGCTATTTGTTTAGGGCCTGGAGCCAGAGATAAGGTATTTTTGCAGATTTCTCTAAACTGACCAGATAGGAATTCTTTTTAACGTGTTTACAATACACACTGGCTATTGCAGGGTCTGAATAGCCCACGAAACTCGGTTCATAACCCGGGGACAGCACAGAAGTAGCATGGTTGAGTGAAAGGGTCTTAGAGGTCATTTAGTCCCCCGTGGCCACTTTTCAGATGGAAACCTGGAGGCCCAGGAGGTAAAATGACTTGGCTAAGGTCACTCGGCTGATTGGTGTTGGGCTCCAGGCTGTGAGGTAGTGTTTCTTCATGTTTCTTCACGTTACTGGGTATCAGAATGTCGCGTGTTAGGAGAAGGAAGTAGTGTGTCAGGAGCCTTGACAGGCATACTGGCTTCTGTCCTGTAAGGTCATGCGGTTTGGATGTGGCACAAGCCTGGGCAACCTCTAGGTCACGCGTGACTCAGTATCCCTAGCTGTAAAATGGCTCAGATAATGGCAGAGGGTAATGATATACAGTACTAGGTTACCAGGAGGATTAAGTGACATGATAGACAGGAAACATTTTGCATGGCTCCCAGTAAATAGCAGGTTCTATGATTATGCGTAATTGTTGGGGAATAGAGAGAGGGCAGGCTTCTGCTTAATGTGTTTGAGAATGGCCTGCCAAGGCCTTCACTGGCAAAAAAGGGTGCTTGTCCTAGTCCGGGGGCTGGAATGCAGGGGCTTCCTTCTACAGAGGTGCTTGGTGTTTCTACCTTGCTCTGTGGTGCCTTTCTCTGACCCTGACCCCTGACCCATGCTTCACCCCCACCGTGGCCTTGATCTGGCCTCAGGAATGGGAAAGGTCAGGCTGAAGAGGCATTCTTTCTTTCCACTCAGCCGGGGCACTGAGGCCCCTGAAGGCAAAGAAGGCTGGCTCTGAGACCCTTAGGAGTGCTGCTCCCTGCTCCTGTCTGATTGAAACCTGAGACCCTTCCCTGCACCCCCTTTTAGGAGCTGGTGTTGTGGGCAACCAGGAAGTGGGGACACTTCCGGTTTTGGTCAGCTTTGCAGCAAATCAGGTCAACCTGCTGCTATACTGGGTGCTGTAAAAACCCGTTCTGTGCACAGACAAGAACAGAGAGCAGGCTCTGGCCTCATCTGGCCCTGCCAGCAGCCGAGTGATGGGAGTGGCTTGGGGTAGGCTGTGGGGAAGGCGAGTGTTAGTGCACATCACTGCCTACAGACGAGCATGTTTCAGAGTCGGTGAGGAGAGACTGGATGGAGTGGCTGCGCTAGGCGAGAGGGCCCAACCAAAGCTAAGCTGGAGTCTGTGTTCCATGTCTGCGAGGGCCCGAGAAGAGCAGACAGCCGGTGTAGGCGATGGGCTCCAGCAGCTGGTGTAGGTGTGTGCAGGCTCATCAGCTGTGTGCAGGAGCAAGTGTGGGCCCAGAACCGGGGTGTGGGGTCAAGTCCCAGGTCCACAGCAACTGAGCTCCCAGGGCGCACAATCTAGAAGTGAGGATAAGAATTTTCTCCTACCTTCCTGACTGTGGCGACTCTGGGCTGCGGCGTGTGTGTTTGTGTGTGTGTGTGTGTGTGTGTGCGCGCGCGCGCGCAGACAAGCAGGTGGGTAGAGGTCAGGTGTCGGGACAAGTGGGGGCCTCGGCGGGCAGAGGGCGCCTGGCAGCTGCCTCTGGGCATCCCGTGAAGGGGAGCTTTTCTGCTCCGCAGACTGAAAGGGCGGAGCCCAGGAGAGGGCGCGGCCTGTGGCTGAGAGGAGTAGCTGACTTACTAAGTGGCCCTAAACAATCCCATCTGCTGTCTGGGCTGGGCCTGCTCGCTGGGGTGGAATTTCTGATGGTGTCCTGACTGCAGGGAGGGGGTGGGTGGTGGCCCTCACGGCTGCAGCTGCAGCCTGCTCTTTGAAGCTCAGCCATGGGCCAGCCACCCGCCTTCCCGAAGCTCTGCTCCTCGGCCCTGGGCCTGCATTCCTCAGCCGCAGAGGCGCAATTCTGAGAAGGCCACTGTGCTGTTCCTACCACAGAGGGCCGGTTCCGGGGGGCCTCCTGCCCCCACTGAGGGGACCCGTAGCCCCCGCCCTGTGCCCGTTCTCCTGGGAAGCTTAGCTGGGGACAGGCAGGGTAAGGCAGGAGGGATGGTTGGCTCACTCCATGCTCTGCTTAAGGACCCCAGAACCACCCAAGCCTGAGGTCCTAAAGGCTCCTTTGTGTGGCACACACCTCCTTCAGAGCTGGATTCCAGGGCACAGCCCCGGGCCTGACGCCTGACCCAGGCTCTAGACTCAGCCCTGGAAAGCTGTGTCGTCCTAGGATGAGACTGGCCCCTCACAGTCTTACTAACAGCGGCCCTCCACTGAGAGGTCAGTGGATACCTACACCCCATGAACCCCCCTAGGCACCCATCTGAGGAGGCTCAGGTACCCTCTTCTATAGATTAGGAGACTGGCTCAGAGAAGTTCCACTGGCTCAGTAAGCAGCAGGATTAGGATGTAAGCTGAGGTCCAGCTGAGCTAAAGCCCCAGACACAGGGACCTGCATCCATAAAACCCATCCGTACACCCCTCTCCACGGGGAGCTTCCTGGCCAGCCCCCAGCCTGTCCTACCTCAAACATTCCAGCAAACATTCCTCAAACATGCCACCCCTTGCCCACTGGGCTCCCCTTGAGCCCCACCAGGAGGTGGGCCAGTCTTACCATGGGAAGTGCCTGTTCCCACTGAGGGTCTGGAGCAGACCGCAGGGAATAGTCACAGCAGGGAGGATTAAATTGGGATTCTAGATTGCCAGGGTTTTAAAGCTCTGGAGTTTCTGTGGTTTGCTTATTTTTCTTTCTATCCCCTAAACCATAGAGTATGTTATAAATCAAAGTCATCTCAAAGTAAAAAAATTTTTTTCTATTATCATTCAGTTTTCAGATTAGAGAGAGAGACTGTAAAATGGAGGTTAAAATGAGGGTAGACTCAGACCAGACAGTTTAGCCATATTCTGGCTCTGTCACTGTGTGACTATGTGCTTTAAGTGCTTAGAAATGCTTAGTTTTTTTATCTGTAAAGTGGGTATAATGTGCTTTTTTAGATATATGTGACCTGATTTTTATTTATTTATTTTTATTATTTTTATTATTACAAAAGTTTATTTTTACATCGTTTTGCACATTTTTTTTTCCATCTCGATTGTAATCCCCGCGGGTTTCCCATCACCAAATCACCCCTGTGCCACCACCATAGTCCCGTGCATTTCCCTCCCTTCCCCCCCCCCCGTTTTTGATCCCATTCCCCACTCCACCCCCACAAAATGTCTCTTTAAAATGTTCATTATTTTTGTTATTTTCTCGCCTGGTCCAGGGTATAATGTGCTTTATAGTGGGCTTTGATAATGTACCCCAAGGGCTTAGAACTTATATGGCACAGGGTAAGGGCTCAGAGATAATTGCCATTGTCATTATTAAAGAATTCCCGCCCTTGTAGACAATATGCATATGAAAACAGACCTGTGGCAATTCTCTCTAGCTTATTTGATTATTTTTGAATCAATCAATAACATTTGACTAATCAATACAAATGTAAGACCTACAAGTTCCCCTTGCAGTAGCCTTGGGCATACAGAGGTGCCTCATCTTCACTCACTGCTGTATTATGTAATTTTCCAGGCTCCTATTAGACATTTAGTGTTTTAATCTCAAGGAACATGAGCTACATTTTGGGCACATAGAGCTACAGAATCATCCATATCCCCCCCCCCCCCAGAAGTGGGATTCATGGATCAGTTCAGGGGTGGCTGCAAAATGTGTGTTGTGGGGCTTGGGCGGGGAGGGGTGAAAGGCAGGTATTAGGACTTTTTTCTAGGACCCTTCTCTGCTCGCATTGAGCACCCCTCCCTAAATTTGGGTTCCTTGACCTGGATTCCTGGGGCGTGTTCACATGCTACTAAGCTGTGCAGTGTCATTGATGGACAGCCTATCTGGGAGCCCAGAGATGTCCCCTGGTGCTTTCTGGATCTCCATATGCAGCCCAGGTCATCCAGGCCTAGCCTGTAGAGGGACCATCAGCCTAACTGCCTGAAGGAGAGAGGCCCAGAAGTGCTCTGTCTCCTCTTTCCCCAATAACTGGGCCTGGGCCAGCAGCACCAGCTCAAGCCTGGAGTCAGCCCAGCCTCACTGGCCTTACGCCTGAGCTGTCAGAGCCCCCTGCTCCCCGTCTGGGTCATCCCCTCGGTCCCAGGTTCCTGCTAGTCCAAAGGGGGTCTGCAGCTGCTGAGTGGAACAGGGGAGCAGCACCCTCCATCCACTGAGCCTCAGACTCTCCCCATGTGCCTGGGTGGAGTGTCTTGGCCAGGCCAAGCTGGTGGCATTTGTTGATGGAGAGAGGGATTGTTGTGGAAATAGTCCCAACCAGCTCAGGTAGAAATGGAAAATGGTTGCCCTGGCAACTAGACAACCTTGATAAAGTGGAGAAAAGGTTTTATAAGGAAATGGCCATGGCTCCGGCATTCCTTCCTGATCAAGCTTTGTCCTCTGGGTTTTCCTCCTTTGCTCCCAGTATAGCACCCACCTGCACTAGCAGCCTCTCAGTTCACTCTCCCTCATGAGCTCTTGCTGTGTGCCAGCTCTGCTCAGCTCCAGAGATGCCTCTGGGTGGGAGTAAGCCCCAGGGATTTCCAATGTTGAATCTGGAACCAGACCCCCTGGGCCACCTAGCTGTGTGACCGTGAACAAGTCAATCAGGTCTTCCAATGCCTCATTATTTTATCTTCAAAAAAATATCAGTGGCAATGTGCATCTCTTAGGGCTATGAGGAAGATAAAAACAGTTAACGCTCACGAGGCACTTGGAATAGTTACTGGCACGCAAAAAAGCCGGCACTAAGCATGATGTTAACATCATCACTGTTGTTACCATTCTTCCACCAAGATGACCCAAACACATGACCTGTTTTCATCTGGAAGACAGAGCTGGCTTCCTGACGGCACCTTTTACGGCAGCCAAGCTCTGGATTTGGGCCTCAGGACAGAGATGAACAACAGTGTCTCAGGACTGCGGCTCTGAGCCAGGCCTTCTGTGCGTGAGGGACCTTGTTAACTTCCTTTAAAACCTCTCGCCAATGTCCCTGCCCTGCGCCCCCCATTAGCTATGGGTCGGGCAACAGAAGTTGAGGCAAGACAGAAAAATTAGGGAAGTATTTTTTCCTCCTACAGATTTTTAAAATATTTTGTGTGTTTGTGGGGAGCAGAGGGGTCAGTTTCAACCTTAGCTTGGACTAAATGTTGGGGGATGGCCCCCGAGAGGTGAGTGGCCAGTTCAGGCGTCACACAGCAGGGCATGCAGAGCAGAGTCAGCCTTTCCTCTCCTCCGCAGGTCCAGCCTGACCTCCCTCCCCAGTGGCTGTGCCGGAGGGTCCTCGCTGCCCCGCTGGCAGGCCTGGGGCCGGGCACAGGTGTGGCCGCTGGCAGCTCTGGGTGCTTGGGAAGGAGGCTGGCTTTACTGAAGCCCCAGCAGCTGTGGCCGTTTGAGTTTCCATTAAGCTGTTTCCGCGCCTTGGGCGGGAGAGGGAGGCTCGGCATTTAAAGGTCACCAGCTTTTGAAGCTGCAGTGACATTAATAACTTGGGAAGAAAACAAGCCTGCGCAGGGCAGGAGGACAAGGTGCCTCTGTCAGGGATGTCCCTTTTCCTCCCTGCTGGGCGCTCGCACACACACACACACACACACACACACACACACACACACACACACACCCCCGCCCTAGAGCCTCTCCCTGCCTCTTGTGACCCCCCTCCCTTTTCTTTTCCCCTGCTTGGAGCCTCTCCAACTCTGAAGTCAAGCAGCTTGGGCAGACTTCCCTGCACCCCACCCCTGTGGCTTCTGAGGTGACAGTTGGGCAAGGATGCAGCTGCCCTGGGCCCAGCAGCCTCTCCATTAATGCTGCCATTACCCACTTGAGGTCTCCCCAGGACTTAGCCATGGTTACACAAGCATCCCAGGGGTCATATGACCTCGTTCTGGCCCCTCTGGATTCCTCTTGAGACAAAGTAAAGTCAGGGCCTGTCCTTCATACAGGAAATAAAGGACCAGCAAGCAGGTTGAGTCTTGCTCACAGACTCTAATAACATGGTAGTGACTTGCCCAGATTTCTGGGTTCTGAGGCTCTGTGGGTTCCACAGGACAATAATAGCTAGATGGATTAGTCATGTCTGCAAGGACCAGGGATAGAAGTAGAGGCATGCATGTCTTAATATTTCCGACTCCTGAATACATTATTTTGAAACTCTCCATTTTGGATTCTAAGACTCCTGGGGTGGTTGGGTATTTCCTCTCCTTTTTAGTCAGTGGGAGGAAGGCTGGGAGTCGGGCACATTCTGGGTTCTAGGAGAGAAGCTGCTGTTTGCCCTTTCTCTGGGAGCTGTCAGGCCTGAGCCCTGGAACACCACCTAGTGGGCTGGTGTGCTGGTGTCACTGGGCTGGGCCCAGGTCCAAGTAAAGAAAGGACAGGGAGTTCTCTGCTGACCAGATCACAAGACCTGGTCTTATCTCTCGGGGATCTTCAGGGGAGGATGCCAGGTTTGTGCAGCAGCAGAGTTGACTTGGGGCAATCCCAGTCCCATCCCCTTTCAGAAGAGGATAGGGGAGGGCAGGAAAAGGGCTGGTAAGTGGGATCTCTGGCCTCCTGGCCCAGACCTCCACAGGAGGCCTCCAGGTCCTGGCCGTGGAAAGTCAAGTCAGATCTTGGAGAGGGTCAACCTTCTGTCCTCTGCAGCTGATGTTGGCTTAAGAAGGTGACCAGCCTGCCACCAGCCTAGTATGCTAGGGAGGAGGCCCACATGCCAGACCACAGGCAGCTCATGCGACCTTAACCATGACACTGGGCCGCCTGGCCTCAGTGGCTTCTTTGGTAAAGTGAGATCCTATCTGTCCCTATATAAGTGTAAGGTTTGTTGTGAGGACCAAATGAGAACACAGAGGGAAAAAAGATTTGACATGAGAAAGCTCCCTTTGCCCTCACTGCTGTGAGCCTGAGGTGAAAGGAGAGAAGAATCATAGTCCTGTGCTCCCATCTCTGTCCTTCCCTGTCCACCAAGCAGATATCTGCTGTGAGAACCAGGCACAGTATCAGGCACTGGGGACATTCCAGTGAATAAGGCAGGAAGACCTTGCCCTCATGAGCTTATATTCTAGTCGGGGGGGATGGGCAATGACAGTTAAAAGCTTAATTTTTTTTGGGTGGTCGATATGATGAGGAAAACAGCAGGATGAAGGCTGGGGAACACTGGCAGATGGGGCGGGAAGGGGCTGCTAAGGTAGAGATCACAGGAGGGAGGGGGAGGGTGCCGTGCAGGCAATTGGAATGTGGCAAGCAGGGAAAGTAAGCTCAGAGTCCCCTGGATGGGAGTGTGTGTTGCTTGGTGGTGGACTAGCAAGGACGCAGGGGGGCTGGGGTGGGGGGGCGGCACAGAGTGAGGATGTGTGTATGTGTGTACATGCGAGTGGTTTGTCAGCTGCACCTAGTCAGAGAGGTGGCACAGGTAGGCACCATGTGGGGCCTGGCAAAGCTCTGGGCTGTGTTCTGTGGACACAGTCTTTAAGGAGCCTGGAGCAGAGGACTGACAGAACATGAGTGGTGGTTGGTAGGGAGGCAGTGGAGGGTCAGGGAGGGAGGGAGGGTGTGGCAGTGGAGGCTGGAGGCCGAGTCTGTCTCCCATCATTTTGATGATTGGAAAACCAGTCTGCCGCGATGCCGTGTGGGGTACCAGAACAACTCCCAAGCGTGAGGCCTGAGCACAGAGTTGCCATTTAGCAGGGAGGCAGGGGAAGAGCAGGTTGGGGTAAGTCAGAATCATGAAGCCAGTTGACCAGGATGTTGGAACTGCTATTGGGCATCTAAGCAAATCAGCAGGTCAGGTGTGGGAGGTATGGAGTTGCCAGGACAACTCAGGGTGAGAGGTAAGTCGGGGGCCAATATTCAGTGTGTGGATGGCATTTAATGTACCAGAACTGAATAAGATCACTCAGGGTGTGAGTGTCGCCCAGGACAATGGCCACAGCCTGTTCCCAAGGCCACACCAATCTGCCTCATTGGGTGCTTACCAGTGCACCCATATAAGTCTTGTCACAAAGCTCTCCCAAGTAGATAGTATCCCTGAGGTTCAGAGAAGTAAGGTCATTTCCAAGTCACATAGCCTTACTGGGCCAGTCAGACGGGGAGCTAGGACTCTGGCTCTGGGCACTCACATACAGACCCTCCCCAGCCTGGCAGAACACTGGCTGGGACGACCTTGGGCAAGGTCAGGAGAACAACTGTGAGGCAGCTTACCACCTCCCTGGACCGGGCCAGGCGTGACTCAGTCTTTGGCTGGCTGTTCACACTTGGAGTGAAGATTGGCTCACTGCCACTCCCCTGACGGGCCTGGATTCTTTCACGAGGAGGTAGAAGGCCTGGCTCCCTGGGGCCTGGGGGAGGACAGGTTTTTGCTTCCTAATCCCCAGGTTGCTCACAACTGGGAGTATAGGAGAATCTTTGAGTTGACCTCCAGGTGGCTAGCGGGTCAGCAGATTTGATCTACTTCCTTTTTCAGAAGCCAGCTACGAGTTATCTCCTTCCTTCTGTGCCAGCACCCAGCCACTAGGGTTCACAGAGGTGGAGTTGTTCTTTGGAATCACAGAGCCAGCTGTTGGCCCAGCCAACAGACACCCCTCTGTATCTCCTCCCCACAGAGCCGTCTGGGTCACATTTCCTCTACGGGAATGTCAGCTGGGTTGTGCCCAGTCTCCTGAGCCTGGGGCACACATGGTTGCATTTTTGAAGCTCCTTGGCTCTTAGCCTTGCCAGTCTGACTTTGCATTTTTGGCTCTTAGATCGTGGGCTCCTAATTATGGCTTCTCTACATATATATGGCTGTGTGACTTTGCACAAATTACCTAACTTCTCTGAACTGGTTTCCAAACCTATAAAAACAGAGATAACATCTATCTCTGCAGTTGTAATACAGATTAAATGTGAAAGCACCTGGCACAAGCTCATAAACCCGAGCAGCCTGCCTTCATTCTTTCATGTGCTTTAAATTGCTTTTCATTCGAACAGTGCTGGTTGCAAAGGCAGCCTGACCCTGAAGACTGTCCTTCCCTCTGCTCCCAGGCCACCTAGCCAGACATCAGCCCCTGCTGTGACTCTGCACCCAAGCTCTTATGGGAGGGGGCATGGGGGTGGTCTGCCGAGCAGTGGGTGCCTTCATATATGCCTGCCTGGTGTTAATTGAGTCTTTGTAGAAGCCTGTAAAACTGGTGCTTTGGTATATCGAATGCTATTCTCTGCATGCCCATAACCATTTCCAAGCCACTGTCTACTCATCCACAGAACTTGCCTTCTGATGGAAAAGTCTAGGTTTTGCCATTACTGGCTTGTTGTCTTTGGGTAACGCCCTCCTAGAGCTGGGTGTCAACCTCTTTGTCTGTAATGTGGAGCAGGGTGTGGGACTGGTTAGAGCTGTCGGTAGAGTCTTGGCACACACAGCCTTTTTTCAAGCTGCTTGAGCTGTGGCATCTCCGATTGACCAGGCCTCCCCTGGGGCTGTGTGGGTCAGCATCTCCTTCCAGAGGGCTGAAGGAACCCCAGGGTTTGACATCCTGGTGCTGGGGGATCCACATCGTGTACCGGTACCTGCGGCTCCTGGCTGCTTAGTCAGCCCTCTGGGGTAGTGGCACAAGCAACCCTGCAGCTAGACACATTCCAGGCTGCACCTAGAGGATCCTGTTTCATTCATATTGAAGACCAGAGGTAAAGGTGAGGTTACTGAGGTGAGATTAGAGGAGACTCCGGTGGCTGGGGAGTGGCAGGGCAGGAACTGCCGCCTGGGTCAGAACCAGCACACTTACTGTAAATGGTGTGAGCCGAGAATGCCTCTTGGCGGCTTCCCAACACTCAGACACCCCGGGCCAATCCAGAGGGCTGTTAATGGGGAAGTGTGGGCCCCATCCTCTACCAGGGGTACATCACATCCTGGCTTTTCCCCACGGGACTGCCTTTGCAAAGTGAGAGCCAGGGCCTCCTCTCTCTTACTGAATGGCTAGAGAGGCAGGGAGATAGCTGCTTTATTCCAGAGGACTTTGGTCTTAAGAGCCTAGGACAAAGGCAGCCACCAGGGTGGAGCCCAGCCTCTCATGGCTTCTGGCAGAGTTGAGCAGCAAGCACCCTCCAAGCTGATGTGTCAGGGTTGATGGGAGGTGTGGGAATGGAGGGTGGTGGTGGTGCCTAAAGCTGGCTATGGCAGGCCATGTCATCCTTGGCTACCTTCCTGGGTTCATTTTCATAACAACATTCTTGCACTGATCACTTGAGGTTACTCCTCTGTATGTCCTTGTGAAATGACTTTGGCCTCTTGGAACTGTGACTTACTCATCGTGAAGAGATGGGGTGGAGGAGATTAGATGACAAATCATGTTTCACTCAGTTGACAGAATACTACTCAGGCATTAAAAATGATAAAGTAGATCTAAGAATTCTGATGTGGAAGATAGTGGGAAAATAGGCTGTGTAGTAGAATTTATCGTTTGATTACATCTTCGTAAGATAAAATTCAAACATATGGAAGTGTGTGCGTAGAAAAAGTATCTAGGTATTGAGGCACCAGAGTGTTAACAGGTCTTGACAGGGATGGTGGGGGAAGGGGACTGTAGTTCTGTGACACCAGTGTCGGGAACCCATGTCCCTCTGTTTTCCTGTTCATGAAGATGGCCTGCTTCCCTGGGACTAGGCAGACACCCAGCCAGTTTTCTCTGATTCAGAGCAGGAGCGCTGGATCATTTCCATGCCCATCAGGGAGCTGGAAGTTTGAAGGAGGTTATACTCTCAGCAGGGCGGCCCTGAAAGGCATTGGTGACAGTATACGGTTCCATTTTACCTGTGAGGGAGCAGACCTAAAGGGACAGGGGGACCTTCTGGCTCTGGGATGCAGGCACTTTCTTTTTCCCTCTTCACAGTTATTTGACTCCTGTGAGCATGGCAAAGAAGGTCATCAGGTTGATTGCTCACATGAAAATTTCTCCATCAGCTGTTAAGATTATCATCCCCAATCCTAGGAAAGGAAAGACAGGTTTGCACCTGTTTCATCAAACTTAATATCCTTTAATGGAACAGTTCCTTAAAATGAAGCTGCCACTTTTCTACAATTAACGAAATTACTGTAAATCTTGCGATAAGTCGGAAAACCAGAACGTGATGTTTTTAGCCAGGCAGCTCTCAGTTAACTGCACTAACAGAGGTGATTTACATGCCTATTTCTGAGTGTGCAGGGAAGTTTTGTTTGGTTTTTCAGAATTAGTGGAGGTGTGCATAAATTGGATGCCAGATTCTGGGGTCCTGGAGTGGGAAGATGAGGGAAGCAGGAGTTGGATGGGAGGTCTCCTGCCCCAGTCAGGCCCCCAGGACTTCTTGGCCTTGCCATAGTGGTCGAAACTTGTGACTTTGGGGTAAAATCCAGACTCGCTCGCCTTTTCAGGGTCTAGGCCTGTTTTCCTAAACCCCCTTCCCCAGTTTGGGATAGCCGAACCCTGTCTCAGTTTTTGTCACAGTGCACCTAGATGCCCAGGTGTTGGCTCAGAGTAAGCTCTTCCCTGCCGGTAGTTCTCACCTGCAGAGAACGTGGGAGGAAACAGTTTTATCGGGGGGGGGGGGCACCCACATTCCCTAGGCCTGAGTTCAAGTTTGTTGTACTAGGGCCCTGAGCCTCTCTTTCTTTTTCAGGTGGGACCCTCTGTGGGACCAGCCGCAGGATGCTCCGGGGGTGTGGATGACCAGCTAGCCAGGCCCGGATGCCGCCGCCCCGCTAGGACCCCTCCTCGAGGGCGGCCTGGGGGCCGGCACCCTCGACTTCTGACTCAGGGACCCTGCCGGCCCCTCGCCTACCAGGCCGCCAGGGGCCGGTGGCGGCCAGGGAGTGAGCTGGCCAAGCCCGCCGGGCGCGCTGCCACGGCCCAGGGGCCCGGGGGAAGGGGCTCACAGGCTGGAAACACTTTTGCCCAGAGGCTCGGAAAAATGACCAGCCTGTTCCGGCGGAGCAGCGGCGGCGGCGGCGGCGGGGG
>NW_004567118.1:12619154-12754331 GCF_000260355.1 Condylura cristata | reverse complement strand
GCTCAACAACAGCCGGCCAGCGCGCCAGGTGCGCCGCCTCGAGTTCAACCAGGCCATGGACGACTTCAAGACCATGTTCCCCAACATGGATTACGACATCATCGAGTGCGTGCTGCGCGCCAATAGCGGCGCCGTGGACGCCACCATCGACCAGCTGCTGCAGATGAACCTGGAGGGCGGTGGCGGCAGCGGTTACGACGACAGCTCCGATTCCGACGACAGCATCCCGCCCGAGGTAGGGAGGGCACAGCCCAGCTCGCTGTCCGGAGTCCTAACAGCTGTTGGAGCCTCTCAGAGGACTTGGTCTGTACCCCTATCTGCAAATGCAGCCATATTTCCGAGGGAAACCACACCCAAGTTGCTCAGTGTCCTTATTTTATGGGCAACCATCGTGCAGTCATTCAACAAACACTGAGCTCGTAGTGATGTGCCAGGCACAGTCCTGGACCCCACATCAGGAGTCAGCACAATCAAGGAGCGTGTTAAAAACGCAGACACCCAATTCCAGGCTGTCTGTAGTTGTCAAGAAAGGCTCCCCACCCCCACCCCGGGACTTCTGGGCGTCCACCTTGGCCAAGTCAGATGAAGTTTCTGCCCCTACAGAGCTAGCTCAGTGTCCAGTGGCGACTGGTAGCAGGAGCCAGGCAGTGACTGCCTTGAGTGGCAAGTGCTGTGATGGGCGACATGGGCCCTGCAGAGAAGGGTGTGGTTTCATAGAGGAAGTGGGGGTTAAGCTAAGACCCAAGGAAGAGTGAAGGAAAAGGGGTGCAGGGAGAGGAAACGGCTTGTGCAAATACTCAGGTGAAATAGAGCATGCGTTATGAGGGAACTGGCGGCGGGACCGTCTGTCGGGATCCTGGAGTAAGCAGAGACCTGGGGGATTGATAAGGCCTTGAGCTGAGAACAAGAGTGTGCTGTCCCCCTGCCCCCCAAGGGCACTGGAACACAGCAGAGGAGTGCCACCGGTCTTGCCAGTTAAATTCCTCTGATGGGGTGTGGTGGAGGAATAGTGACGAAACCCTGGCAGTTCTCTCCTCTCTAGGGAGGCGGCTGGGGTGCAGGGGACTCGGTGTTTCAAGCCCTACCTGTGGGGTGGACCAGTTTTTCCTGGCCCCAGCCTTTGGTTCGAACTCATCCCTCCAGACCTCCCACCCCCAGTCTCTGCAGGACTCACAGTGCTGGGCACAGAGGGGTACAGAGAACTGTTCAGGGACAGGGTCGCTGCCCACAGGGTCATTCGGGACATGCAGCCACGGAAAAGATGAGGGGCCTGCACTGGGGGGATTGAACCCCAATCTTACCAGTTCCCAACCAGTGCCAGGCACAATCGCCATGGTTTGTTATCTCTTCTGATCCTCACAAACCATGAAGTGGCATCATCATCATCCCGTATACAGTGACAAAAGCTAGACCCACACATGGCCTTAGAGTCCTTCTCAGCACCGTCCTGCAGGAACAGCTGTCCACCAGTCAGTCAGACTACAGGGCCAGCCCTCGGGCTCTTCCTGCCTCAGTGCGTGTCGACAGCCTGAGCGTTCTCTCCGGCTGATGGAGAAGCTGTGGCCCATGATGTCTGGCTCGTCCCCGTGTGCCCCCCCGCAGCGCCCAGGACAGTCCTGGCACTCAGAGAATGTTTGTTGAATGACTATATGTTGCTGCTGTCTTAGCAGAGCTTTCTTTAGTGTTTTCTTCCCTGGGAGACTATTCCTTTGATCTGCCAGCATTAGCCAGGGGAAGGAGTATTAGCAAACCCAGATCCTCTCTGTGGGAAGAAGGGGCAGCAGGGCCGGAGAGAGAGAGATCACAGATGTAGATACCTCAAGTGTGAGCTGGAAGGAAAGCCGCCTGCACACCCCGCCCCCTCTGTAGTCTCCTGTGTTGTGGCAGTCTGGCAGGTAGGGTATCTCCTCGTTGGCCACTGCCCGAAGCCCTGTGATGCTCCAAGCAGCTTCCCCTACGTGGGCCCACACTGTGTGTGCTTCTGTTTTTCTAAGAATCTTGCTTTCCAGATTGAGCTCCTCTCAGCACCCCACCTTGGCTGTTTCCCCAGCCCCCCACCTCCGGAGCTCTGCCTGGGCCCATTGGCAGGCAGCTCCTGAGCCAGCAAAGTGCTGAGGAAAACTGATGAGCAGCAGCTGGAATGGCAATAACTGCTGACTGGAAAAAGGCCCCTCCCTGGGGGCTGATGGATGGAGGGGGTGGGGAGGCCCTAGGGGTATCCTTGCCATGGAGAAATCTGTCAGATAAATGGCCAGACTCCGGCCCCTGGAACACCTGGCAAGCATCCGTCACCCACACCGAGTTAAACCAGGAGGCCATAGAGCCGAGAACAACAGCCCCTCTAGAGCCAGGAGAACGACCTCATGGGGAGCAGGAGGGGAGGCCAGAAACGTGGTGGGTTACTCTCCTTGGAGGCTCAGATCAGCCTTTCTGTGCACCGGGCCCTCTGCCTGCCTCCTTGGCGTTTCCTTATTCTCCAGGAGCCGCACAGGAGCAGCGGAAGAGGCCTGATCTCCCCGAGTCTGGGTGGGGTGGTGTTGACAGCCACAGCTATAGGAAACCCCAGCAGCTTCCTTCCTGAAGTAGTGCCTTCCGAGCTCTCCCGTCTCGCCCATCTCACTCAGAGCAGCCCCGGGGGCACAGTGGCGGCTGGACCCCCAGGTACTGGCCTCAAGGCCCCTGCCCGAAACCTTGTTCCGTAGAGCAGTGGCATGTCGGGACCAGGGAGTGTGAACCTGTTCCCGGGGCGCACCAGGTAGCTGCCCGGCCCTGCTCCCAGCCAGGCCTCGGAGGGTAGCCAGGGGACAGGGATGGGACTTGAAGTGTTCTCTTGTGGAAATCTGGGGTGAGCAGAGCAGTGGACCACAAAGCAGCTACGTTCTGCCTTTTGCAAAAGCCATCTGTTTAAATACTTTCTGCCTCAAAGAGAAGAATGTTCATGCATTTCAGGCCAGGAGGCCTGTTTGGGTCGGGCTGGCTGCATGTGCACAGAGCGTGGCAGTGTGTGTGTGTGCACGCGTGCACTTGTGTTTGTGCTCACCCGTTGGGGTGTCCCTGTGAGACTGGGTGCCTGTGCTGAGGGCAGAGGGGTGCAGGGTGGCCCAGCCTAGGCCAGCCAAGTGGCAGCTTAGTAGAGATTCCTGCCCACTCAGGCGGGGCCTGAGTGTGGGGCCTGGGGCTCTAGGGTGGCGTTAGAGCATCTGACCTTTCCCTTGTTCTTTGGTCTTGGAGAGATGAGACTGACTGGGGAGGGGGAAAGAGGGAGGCAGGAGGCTGAGGTATAGAGCAGGTGCATGGCCTGGAGTTTCCTGTTGAGGGCTGCCTCCTAGTCCAGGCTCCACTGGGGACCTACAGTCCACGTAAGCAGGCACTCTGGTCTTTGCCTGCCCCTTGGCCTCTCGTTGCATTTTCTGGCTTCTGGGTTTTTGAGAGATGGGTCCAGAAAGGAGAGCCGGCATCCTGGACCCTCCTCTGGTCAGTGTCCACATTGACAATCCAGCCTGACCTGCAAGCAGTACTGAGGGGAGACCCTTGCTGCAGAGACCATGGCCAACTTGAAGACTCCATTCTAAACGCAGTATGTGGAATTTCCCATGTCACTTAGTCAACCTGGGCCTCATCTTAACATGGGGATAAAGACCCATAGCCGACCTTACCAAGCTGAGGGTAAGGCGAGATCACCGAATGATGTGTGTCAAGGTCATCAAAGGTAACACGTGCCGAAGAGGCCGCGGTCCAGGCTAGCAGCTCAGTAAAGTCTCGGCAGCACCCACAAAGCCCCGGATCCCTTGCGCCCCCTCCCAGGCTGCCCGGCCCTGCAGAGACCACATACTCCTGTTTCCAGCTGAGATTTGTTTTGCCTGTTTTTGAAACTTGGATGGAGAACGCTGCCCTGAGCATTCTTTTGGGGACATGTACTTTCATGTTTGTTGAGTATGCTGGAATTGTGGGGTCAAATGTAGTTGAAGTGTTAACTTTGGTAGAAGTCAAACAGTTTTGCAAAGCCGAGGTTGGATCAATTTACACTCTCAAGGCAAAGGCAGAGTTCCCTAACGACATACCCATACCTTCGCCCACACCTGCTTTTGTCTGAGTGCGATTTACATTCAGGGGAGGGTTTTAATGTTTCTTTTCTTGTCGGATACAGATCTTGGAGAGGACTTTGGAGCCTGATAGCTCTGATGAAGAGCCCCCACCCGTGTACTCCCCGCCAGCCTACCACCTGCACATGTTCGACAGGCCTTACCCTCTGGCTCCCCCAACGCCACCTCCCCGGTGAGAACCCATCTCCTCCCGAGCGTGGGCAGTGGGGAAGGAGGTGTTGGGAGACATGGCTGGACCCCTCAGTGCGATATCACACCAAGAGCAGGCTTCCATAGCAGCAAGAGACATTTTTGCCAGACACCAAGGAGCACACTCAAGATGTAAGGCTGGGAGCGCGTTCGCTAAATCCCTACTGTTGTCTGGGTGCAGTGTGAATGCCACAGGGGCCAGAGTGAAGTCAGCCTCAGCCTCTGCTTTCTGGGAGCTTAAGTCAAAGAGACTGCAGGGTGGGAATGACACATCCATGGAGCTTATGGCAAACATTACTAATCCATCCCTGCGCACTTTCCTCCCAGCTGAGACGGAATCTCAGTCTTCCTCAAAACAGTATCCCCAGATAGCCATCAGTGATAGAATAAGTGTATGTCAGCCCTGGTCTAGGGATTCTGGGGGGATTTTTTAAACAGTGGGAGTAGGAGTCTCTTCCTGTGAGATAGTTTGATAACGAGGCAGGGAACAGCCTGTTAGTCCCTGGACACTTACTCCAGGTCAGGGACACTGTCACTCGGACCTTTAAAATAAAGCTGGTCGCCAGCTGGTTCTTGTGGTCAGGGTGGGCCCAAGTGCCATTGCCTGCTGTTCCCTGGGATGACTGGGCCTGGGGCCTGGGGGTGGGGGCCTGGAGGACATGACAGCGCATGGGCTTGTTGCAGTGGATCTTCCCCCTGGGGGCCTTGGGCGCCAGACAGTGGCAGTGGGACTCTGCTATCACACAGCTGTAAGCAATAACAAACAGCCACTATTTACTGAACGCCCTTCAAATGCCAGAAACTCACAAGGTTCTCACCGCACATCACATTCAAGTCACCTAACAGCTTAGGAAGCAGGCACTGTTGTCATCCCCATTTTACAGATGAGGAAACCGCCTCAGAGGTTCTGTGACTTCTCCATGACTACAGAGCTGGGATTTGAACCCAGGTCAGATGCTCTTCACTGTTGTGTCCCGTTACCTTTAGATGGAGAAAATACCACTGTGATCGCAGCTCAGGGAGCTGATAGAGCCTTCCACAGTGGCGGTGGGGGGTGGTTCTGAGCCCCAGGCAGGAGCAAGAGCAGGGCTGGGGCCTCCCTCATCACAAGTGGTAACAAGGAGCCCGTGTCCTGGGGTGGGAGTTGGGGGAGGAAGTGGGTGGGCCTGGTGGGATGCTGTGCAGCCTGGAGCAGGTCACAGAGCCCCACGATAAGTTATTTTCCTTTGACTTAAAAAAAAATCCCAAGATGGTTTCATAAGAAGCCCAGTTTCTGCTAGGCAGAGTGGTTCCGCCTAGTTTTCATAAGGGGAAACTAAGGCTGTAAGAGGATCCCAGTGTAAATCTGGTTGGGTATCGTGGCTAGATCGCCCTCCCTGCTCTGGCTGGGTATTTGGCTGCTGTGGTCGGGTAGGGCTGGGGGGGGGGGCAGGGGGCAGGACCCTCGGGGGGGCAAGGTGACTTCAGCACTGGACCAAAGCTCAGGCGGCCTTGTTTGAACTCTAGCTTTAATTTCTTCCTGACCCAGAAATGGAGGCTTTGCTGGGCCGGGGGTGGGACAGGGCAGAGAACTCGAGTTGTGGAGTCAGACAGAAGGAGAGTGCTCTACCCACCCCCCCCCCTTCGTTCAGCTGCCTAACTTCTGATTCTTTAGGTGCCTCTGCTGTGTGGCCTTTGGCTCACTACTTAACCTCTCTGAGCTTCGCTTGCCTCATCTGTGAAATGGGAATACTAATCCCCGCCTCAGCACTGTTGTGAGGATTGAATGAGATGTTGTGTATGGAGCACTTAGGACAGTGCCAGGTATGGACCAGACCTATTGTCACTGGTTTACTGCTCCTTCCCACCCCTGCTGCACAGCTGGCCTCTCAGGTCGGAGGCTGGGCTTCCCTCAGAGGCAGTGTTCTGCAGAGGCATGCCAGCCTCTGGGTACCTGCCCCTTTGTACCAGGAAGGACCCACTAAAGCCAGATCTACCCCTAGGCCATATGGGGGTCTTTCAACCTCTCCACTCATAACACTCATTTCCAGTTTGTATTGCGTCACCTGCAATGCGCCGGCACAGAACCATGTGTGTGATACAGAGACGAATACAGCTGACCTGATCCCCCAAGGAGATCAGAGTCTAGTGGGGTTGGGGATCTAGAAGTCTGCCTAGAGGAACCAATGTCCAAGCTGTGACCGGGCAAGGTAAAGGTCAGGATGGCATGCCAGGCAAGGGGCCAGCACATGCAGAGGCCTGGAGGCAGGAGAGAGGGAAACATCTGGGAGGTGTCGAGTGGGCGGTGAGGCTGCAGAGGCGAGCAGATCGTGGAGGCTGTGGGGCCTCCAAGGAGCCTTGACTTTATCCTGCAGCCAGTGGTGTAAAGTTTGAGAGTGACCTGATTGGGCTAGTGTTTCAGCAGCCAGAACCTCCCCTCTGGCTGCCAGAGAGGTCAGGTTTGAGTGGGAGCTGGGGGAGGTGGGGGGAATCAGCACATCCAGTCCCTGGGTGCCTGTTAGAATGCAGATGGCAGAGGCAGGCTCATCCCAGGAGTGTGGGGAATGTCAGATCCCCGGGCCCAGGGACTGCCTGGGTGGTCTGGGTCCCCAGCGCAGGACCTAACCCACCTGGACCTACATGTCCAGTCTACCCAGATCCTGTCTGTCTCTAAAATCCTGTTGGGGTCCTATGCTTCGGGTAAACTTGGGAAATGAGTTCTACCTTTGCGATCCAGCCGCAGCGGCTCTGGGCCAGATCTTACCCAGCCTCCTCCCCCTCCCTCCTTCCTGTCTCCTGAGTGAGTGTCTGGAACTAGGGGCTCCCTGAGGGCCCCCTGCTGTTTTTCCACTGAAATTACAGTCGTGGAAGATTTTTATTTTTCTCTCCGTGCATTTCTGACATTCCTTTCCAAGCACAGTGGAGCTGCCTGGGCTCAGCCCCCACTGGCTCTCAGCTTTGGGTTGAGCTCATCTCTGCCAACCTGTGCCAGGCCCGTTCTTCCTCCAGAACCATCAGCCCAGCAGCAAGGGAAACTTAGTTGAAGACAGGGCCCCACCCGCCTCATCCCCCACCCCTCAGACTTTAGTGAGAAAAGGCTGGAGGGGTCGAGATGTAACTCCAGGGCTTTCTGTCTGCAGTTTTCCTGGGTGACTCCGGATGTGGCTAGTTGCGGTTGGGCACCCGTGAGCTACACAAAGCCCGAGGGAGAGCAGTGATCCCCAAGAGGCTTTCTCTGTGCTGGGGCCAAAGGTGGTCTGGTCTTCAAGTCTCTAAAAGATGGGGTATCCTCTCCCTGCCTCTCAGACCCTTGGAGAAAAGTGAACCCTCCAGGAGAAGTCTAGGGAAATCTGCCTAGACATCCGAGTCCGTCCCAAGCAAGCCCTTCCTGGAGAGGGCGGACTAGGCGTGTGCCGGGGTTCCCTGGCTCAGTCTGCCTGTGCTGAGCTCCCACTGCTCACTTAGCAGCTTGTTATCCTGTCTGCCGCCGCCCCCACCCCTCCCCTTCGCCCCCTCCCGGCCACCGGCCCAAAATAGAAAAGGAAAGGAAGTTATTTCTATAGTCAGCGGCAGCCGGGAAAAAGCTCTCCACCAGTGAGGGGGCGGCGGGATTCCTGGAGCTGGAGCCCAAATCAAAGCCAGGCTGGAGAGCCGCCCCCACCACCCCTGGCCCTCGGCTTCCGTGTGTGTCATTTTCCTGATTCAGCAGAACACGTGTCCTGTGGTTGCCACGCTGCAGGCTGCCCAGGAGCAGTGGGGAGCTCCTGCCAGGCCCAGGCTGCTGCCCTTAGGCCACCCCTCCCAACCCCGTTCGTCAGTCCCTGCTGGAGCAGACCTCCAGGCACCTGGCCTGTGAGAGCCTTTCTTGAGCACGCCTTGAAACAAGAACCTCCACTCAGAACTTGTTCAAGTCACAGCCTGATTGGGGGTGGGGGTTGGGGGGCTCCCACTGCCTTGGCAGGGAGGCAGCAGTTTCTTGATATGGAATCAGAGTCCTTGACGGAAGCAGTCTCACCTAGGGCACCCTACAGGGTTGTGGCTAAGCCAGAACTGGGGTCTAGATCTGTTCCTTTCTGTCTACACCACTCCGGCCCCAGCAAACCAACTTCCGGGCAGGCTAGGCTGTTGGTGTTTTGAGCGTCTGTTTATCTGGAGCACACCTGGGCTCACCTGTGGAGTATCTTCACGAAAGAGTGAGCGCTGCTTGCTTGAAAGGTCACGCGAACATGTACTTAGTCCTCAGCTTGCAAGGTCAGCACCATGCAGAGAGCGGTGCTAGGCCTAGAGACTTGGGGCGCTGAGCAGCTAGAGAGCTGTGAGGGTCTAGAGGGGGGTCCGGCCTGGGGCAGGAGGCTGGGGGGTTAGGAGGCCTGGTCCAGCTGAGCTGAGCACCAGGCCTGTCCTGGAGGCAGCGGCAGAGAGCCCGGGAAGGTTTTGAGCAGGGCGCTCTTAGCAGGACCCTGGTCAGTGGACTAGGATACCTGCATTAGTGCCTGACTGCCCCCTCATTGCCACCTCTTGCCCTCCAGCATTGACGTGCTGGGCTCTGGACCCCCTTCCAGCCAGAGGCGCTACCGGAACTGGAACCCACCCCTGCTGGGCAACCTCCCCGATGACTTCCTGCGCGTCCTGCCCCAGCAGCTGGACAGCAGACAGGTAACGGCTGCCTCCGCCTGCCTGTGCCGTGTTCCTGCTTGCCCACACAGTTGTGCCCGTTTCACTTCCTGATGTTTGAGCACAGGCCGAGCTATTTCTGTTGTCTGGGGTTTGTAGGGAAAGAATGCTGCACCGAAAGCCTCATTTCCTACCTGGGCCTGGAGGTTTCCTGCCCCGCCTAGGGAAGGTGAAGCCCTGAGACTCTGGATGCAGCCATCGCCCCTAGCTGGAGGGAGGTGGACATGGGGCCGCCAATGGCAGGGGCCAGAGCATTTTCCTTTCCTCCCCTGGGAAGACCCATGGGCAGCTTCTTCCCTGGATGTTGGCATGCCCCAAGGGACCCTTGCAGGTGGGGGATTTACCCTGGACACATGGTTTGGGGTGAGTTTTGCGTCTGTGAGTCCCTGTGCAGGTGATGGAGCACAGGTTCCTCGGGTTGTAGATGAAGGGTTGGGGTCGTCCAAAGTGGGAGGAACTAGTTAAGCCCTTGCTGCTCCCCTAGCAGAGGGCTCTCGTCTGGAGTTTGGGCTGATGCCCAGGTCCCGGCAGCATGTGCAGGCCCCAGGATGCAGCTGGAGGATCCCGGGTAAGGACACGCGGCACCCAAGTTGACGGGTGCCTGTGAGACCTATGCCTTGGGGGTAGACGTGCAACATGCTCACTCCCCTCCTCAGGGTGACCCCGCGGCCTCCAAGCCCAGGAGTGGAGAGGGGGGCCTGCCCCCCACGGCCGGGCTGGGGGCCCGAGACCAGGAGAGCCGCTGGAAGCAGTACCTGGAGGACGAGAGGATCGCCCTCTTCCTGCAGAATGAGGAGTTCATGAAGGAGCTGCAGCGCAACCGCGACTTCCTTCTGGCCCTGGAGAGAGGTGGTGCTTGGGGGACCCTGGGCCACTACCTGACTGAAGAAGGAGTGGATGCTGGCTTTAGCCTGGGCTCAGGGCGGGCACTGGGCCTGAGGGGGTCTGTCCCTGTTGAGACCTGGTTCCCACTGCGTTATCTGTGGGAGCCCCAGACTTCTGTCAGCGGAACCCCGGCATCTCCCCTCCGTTGGGAACAGCTATCTCCTCTTAGTCCTCTTTGCTCCCCACTCCTGTCTGCTGTGTTAGGCACTGGCTTTGCCATGATGCATTTGGAACTGCAGGAAGAGTGAGCGGGGTCCCTGGGTGCCAGACTGGGCACTGAACAGGAGCTGGAGTTTTTTTTTGGGGGGGGTGTGCGAGAAGGTGGGGCAGTTCAATTGTCTTTTGGCCAGAGACCCTATCTGCCAGCTTGGCTTTTCTCTCCTTCAGGATAGGGGTGTTTGGAGTGGGGTGCAGTGAGGGCTGGGGGAGGTCTGTCATGTGAGGGACAGGGTGAGAGCGTGTCAGTGGCAGTATATCCCCAGGGAGGAGCCTAGGGGAAGGCTGGGCTGACAGTGCGAACCGAGGGTGGTCTCAGCTCTGCAGCGAATGTCTAAGTGAAGGGGCTGGGTATGGGCTTGTCAGGCTCCTGCTGCTGACATTTCAGTGTTCTGGGCAGTTGTTTCCGTCACATCGCTGGCTACTGCAAGCCACTGGGTAGTCATTGTGTGCACACAATTGTGTGATGCTGGAGTTTGGCCTCCAGCAACCGCCTGGCACCCAGGAGTTAATTTCCTTGACTGGAATGTGGTCCTTTTCCAGATCGACTGAAGTATGAGTCGCAGAAACCCAAGTCTAGCAGCGCACCTGTAGGGAGCGACTTTGTCTTTTCCGCCACTGTCCCAGGTAACGGTGCCTTCCTGGGAGAGAGGGTTGGGGGCCAGGAAGAGCGCTCACCCCAGCTGTGCTGTGTGGAGTGTGGGGGGGGGGGACAGCAGAGGATAGAGGCTGGAGGGGAGGGAGGGTCCTGCCCCCACGACCACATTCGCCATGGAGTGAGGTGTTCCCAAACCCCACAGCAACCTGGGGTTCGTTACCAATCCAGCAGCTGCTGGAGCCCAAAACTGGACTTGCCAACAGGCTGATGGAACTCAAGGGGCCTGGAGCATTCACAAGGGACCCGGCCACAGCGTGTAGTGTCCCATGAATGGGAGTGGGGGGGCGCTTACTCTAACAGGGCTTGCTTGGCCTCTGCCCTGGAGTGCATAGTCTTGTGGGGAATGCAGGATTTGCAGCCAGAAATTTGTAGGCCAAGCCAGCAAAGCGGTGGACACTTGTTGACTAAACGTGGTGAGAAGGGCAGCCTCAGTCCGGGAACGGTTCACGCACCCATGCGTTCATTCAGTGGCCGGGAAGTAGCTGCCACTGGCCAGGCCCTGCTCTGGCATGGGAGGAAGACACTGAGTTTTATATACAAGATGGAGGCAAGAAGCAACATTACCTCAAAGCAAGTCAGGCCCTCCTGGAACCCCAGCAGACTGGAGGAGGGCCAGGGGCGGACAGTGGTTGGCGTGCATGAATGAGGCTGAAGCTGGGAACACAGGGCAGGAGGGACAGAGGCCTTGTCCCACCTGGTGTGGACACTGGCCCCTGGCCGGTCAGCACCCTCCACACACACACAGACCACCTGCTGCAGATAGTCAGTAGTGTTTCCTGGAAACAGACCTCAGGTGCTGTGGAGTAGGGGTGGCGGGCAGGGCGGGGAGCTTGGCTGATCCCAGCTTGCAGAGAGAGAAAATACCTTGGACCTGACTCATAGGCAACAGGATGGGCACTGAGGCCCCGCCAGATGTGCATCTGGGATTTAACCACAAACTCCTGGCCCTGATCCTGAATTAACTGGAGACGCAAGGGCTGCTTAGATGGATCAAAATAACTCGCGGAGGACTTAGCAGGCAGGGTGACTTGGGATTAGCTGTGTTGCCGGGTGGAGAGCAGGGGCTTTGAAGGGCACTGGGAGACCCGGGTGGGTGCTGAGTGAGCAGGCACACTCTGGGTGGCCTCCTGGCGCCCTTGACACTCCTCATTGTCTAAGGAGTGTGGGGGGAGCTGTGGATGGGCTGACCTGGAAGGCAGAGGAAGTCATGAACGCCTGCCCCGTACCTGCCCTCAGGTGCTCACCCTGTGTTGTGTGAGGATGCAGTGCTGATGAAAGT
The DNA here is from genome assembly GCF_000260355.1 of Condylura cristata. Taxonomy (NCBI): domain Eukaryota; kingdom Metazoa; phylum Chordata; class Mammalia; order Eulipotyphla; family Talpidae; genus Condylura; species Condylura cristata. The sequence goes on along the minus strand of NW_004567118.1, from coordinate 12,742,348 downwards.
TTACAGCTATGTAGGGTGCAGGAAGCCCTTGCATAGTGTCTGGTGTGGTGTAAATGCTCCACTGTGGCTAACTCGAAGCGACCGATGTGATGTCATGGGATGAGGAGGTGGTCAGAGAAGCCCAGTCAGGAGCCGGTGGGCGCCGGCCTGCACGCACAGACCAAGCACTGTGTGTGGAGCAAAGGGAGGCTTGCAAAGAAGTGTCCCCTGAAGCCTGAGCGTCCTCCCTTTAAGCTCCCTCCCGATTAGGGAAGAAGCCTGCTCTTTGTTTCCTTGCTTAAGTGGAAGGGTGGGAGGGGGAGACCTTGTCCTGCCAGGACAGCCCTGACCACCCCCACACCTGTCCCCGGGCCTGGGCATCCTCTCCCCTCCGGAGCCGACCCTCACAGAGGTGTGTCGTCCTTCCAGGAACCAGCGACACAAACCCAGCTGTGTCTGAAGATGCCTTATTCAGGGACAAGTTGAAACACATGGGAAAATGTGAGTGCAGTTCATGCCCTCCCCGCTGCTGCGCCTAAGAAGACCCTTTGGCCTCGTGGGGAAAAGGGAGCCACCCGGGATTAAGGCAGCTGACTCCTGGTGAACCAAAGTGACATTTTAATCACAGGCTGGCTGCCCGGGCCTTCCTGCTTACTTCCTTCTGTAGCTGAATCTGGATACAAATTAAGTTTTAAATCCTCTTGAGCCAGCTGTCTGCAGAAAAATAATAGCTCCCTCACCCTAGTTTTAATGTTTACTTTCTGTGCTTGCAGGGGCTTGGCTGGGTCTGACCAAGGCGGGAGGCCCTTGCTCAGCCTTCTCTGCAGGCAGGAGGCCTTTGGTCAGTGACCTCTTCCCACAGAGTTCTGCCAGCCAGGATGGCCTCTCCTCCCACCCCGCCCCCCCCCTTCCCTGCTGCACAGACACACCATGTGTGAATGAGGCTGCCATCCTTTCAGGCTCCATTTCAGGGAAAAATCTCGGATTAGTCATGGAAATCCCAGAACCAACTCCGGAGGTGGCAGGGAGAGGGGGAGGAGGTGGCGGGAAAGAAAGCCAAGATGTGTGGCTGTCTGTGGCCGCCTGGACGAATACCCGGATCTTGGGCGGCCACCTGCAGTCCCGGCTGCGGGAGGTGGTCTATGCTGCCCCTGCAGGCTGACCTGGGATGGCACCTTACACGGCTCCGCACAGCCCCACCTGCAAGGTCCCCCAGTCTGTTGTCTCCCCTGCAACCTGGGGCCCAGGCCAGCCTGCCCACCTGCCTTTACCTGGGCCCGGGGCCTGTTCCCAGTCTTCCCCTCCGTCCAGGGAGGCAGCTGCCTGGTTCTCACAGGTCTCTCTACCCCCAGCCACCCGGAGAAAGCTGTTTGAACTGGCCAGGGCCTTCTCAGAGAAAACCAAGATGAGGAAGTCAAAGAGGAAACACTTGCTGAAGCATCAGTCGTATCCTTTCCGGCCTGGCACTGGGTGGAGACAGTGGGCTCTCAGGCCCTGAGACCCTGAGCGACAGTCCTGAGGCAGTGCCCTCCCTCAGGAGGGAGGCCAGCTCCGAGGCCTTCTGTTCCGCGAGCCCCCTGCCCTCTGCCAGTCTTGACCGTCACCGTGGTGCGGGGAGCAGGCCAGCGGCCCTCAGACTCCTGTGAGCTGGAAGTTCATCCCGCAGCTAGTGTCGTTTTGACTGGGGAGTGCGTCCCTGGAGGAAACTCGGCTTTTCCGTCAACACTGGCAAACCCTTCCCCCATGTGCCTAGTTAAACTGATTAACAGCTCTTTCTCTTCATTCAGGCACATTGGCTCCACTTTCTCCCTTTCAGTTCCTCAAGTAAAAACAAGGTTTTACAGTTTGACACTCAAGACTCCCACCCGTGCTTCTGAGAGCCCAGCACATTAGAAGTTGAGCAGCTAAAGAGGAACAGGGAGAAAATCACTTCTGTCCAGAGTCAGGGCCTAGCTGCTCAGCTGAACCCCAAGAAGCAGGGTGAGGTGGGGGCGCCCTAGTGGTGGAGAAGGCTGCCATGGTGGAGCCTCAGCTGGTATGGGGCAGTCAGGGCAGCGGGTGGATGCAGCTCGGAGGGCCCAACCCATGCCAGGGGGAGTTTTCCTGAGCGGCCCACAGACTGGGAGCTGCAGCATCAACAGCCAACCTCCTGGACGACGTGGAGGGCCACCCCTGTGGTGAGGCAGGGAGGGTGGGGAGCATGAGCCTTAAGGTGTCTGTGCTTGGTGGCCCCTGAAGAGGGCATGGGTGTTTCCTGGGTGGACCTAACCTGCCAGGGAGGGGGCAGGGCAAGGACGTAGGGGGTGACCCATGAGAGGGTCCTTCCTGCCTTCACCCTTGAGGGTGGCTCTGGTGTTGCCTCTGCCTAGATCAAACCGTGCCAGGAGCGGTTTCTAAGGATATTCTCCAGGGTGATGGGGTAGATGGGCCTACCCACATGGAAGGGTTCCCCTGGAGGGCAAAATGCAGGTTGTCTCTGGGCCTCGAGGTCCTTCACCATTTGGTCAGCCCCTCCCACAGGCCGGTGGACCAGAAGACACTGCCTCAAACCCTACCTCCCACAGCTGAACCCCAGTTCTCATTCACTAGAGCAGGGGGCCCTTTTGGTGGTCAGAAGGCTCCAGAAACAAGGATTTGTAAGGGCCTTGGAGGTCATCTGGATCACAGTTTCCCCATCCCACTTGACAGACTAGGGAAGAACTTGCCCAAGGTCTCCGCTCAGTGATGGAGCCAGGCCAGCAGCCTCTGGGCCTAACCCTGCTGCCAGACCCCCATGTTGCCCCTGGGGATCAGCGAGTCCCCAGCAAGCAAAGGGCTAGACAGTTGACTCAGTGCTCTTGCCCTCCTGGGGGACATGCCTGAGCGAGGCCCATGGGTGGAGGGTGAAGCAGCTTTCCTCTGCTTTCCAGAAGACGACTTCCGGGGCAGGCGACAGGAGGTGCCCAAGGTGGAGGAGGCCTTAAGAGAGAGACAGTAAGAGGTAAGGCCTGAGCCACAGGAGCTTCACCCCGCTCGCTGGGGCCCAGCCCTGGGCTTCCTGCCTCAGAGTGTGGCAGTGTCCATGGGCTCCTGTGGGGGGCTTTGCATTCTTCCTGGATATTTGCTCATTTGACAAAAAGTAATCACACCTGCCCACAATGAGACCGAACAAGAAAAAAATCACCTTTGATCTGGGATAGTTTACAGCCCAGTTAAGACAGATACTCAGAGCATTCAGGATTGAGAAAAACTGAGGCGGCCTCACCACGCAGCGCGTACGTGAACGCTGTCCACTGCCTGCTTGGGCCGCTGGTGTAGGCACCTCCGAGGCCTGATGAAGTGGCCCCCCCCCCCAGGCAGGGGTATCTGGCCACCTCACCTGCTTCTTTCCTCCTTTCTGTGCAATCCTGGGGTGGGATGAGGGGAGGGGGGAGAAGCAGGCAAGGTCCACACCTCCTTTAGGGGGCAGCTGCACCTGTCTGTCTCAGCCCCTCGGGTGCTCCCTCCCTGCTCTTGGCCAGCCTCCGCCCTGGCCTCGTGGTCAGCATCTACAAGCTTTATTGAGCTGGTATGTAGCAGGTGTGGCCCATTTTGAACTCTGGAGAGATCCTCAGGGCAACTGCAGTGGAGTGAGATGAGCCAAACAGCCAGGGCCCACACGAGCATCCTGTCACCTCAGCCTGGTGGCTTCCATAGAGGTCTCCCCGTAGCCCTCACCAGCACTTCTGGGCCCCTCAGATTCCCCAGCTCTCCCTCCCTCACCAAGTGCACCCCATGCATCTCCTCTCAGGGAAGGCCACTTCCCACAGGTTCACCACAGAGCCACCCCTGTGCCCCGACTTCGCTCATCATTTCCTGAGTCAGAGCTTTACCCTCTCTAGCTCCCCCGGCAACTCTGAGTCTTCCTGCCCCTTCCATCGAAAACTGGTTTTTTCACCTGGTTGCCAGCGCTAACCTCACACTCCTCTAGTTTCCAGTCTTGCTGTTTCTGAGCTGGGGTATTCCTAGGAGCCTAGGTTGGGTTGTGTCAAGAAGGGGGACATAGGAGGAGCTCTCAGGCTGACACGAGTCCCTGGAAGAAGGGTACATCTGTCTCTAACTTCTGCTCCGACCTGTCCCTGCAGGAGCCAGCGAGGAGGACCTGAGCTCCACTGACTGCCATCCCTTTTCCTTACCAGATGCCAGCAATTCTCTGCAGCCATGTTCTGACCCAGTGGAGGCAGCCGGAAAACAAAACTGGCCCCAGCTGAAGGGCCCAGCTGCCGCCGGACAGATGGTGCTTGAGTCTCAAGGCCCAGCGATTCTCCGGCCACAGTCCAGCCCAGCCACTGCCACTTTCCATGGGACTTAGACCTTCGGAGTTTCGTGCTGTGATTGGAGGGGTGGGGGGCGGCCAGTCACAGCCCTTTGTTCAGCCAGGCTGTGCTAGGGGCAGTGAATGAAAGCTGTCAGGCTAGAATCTCCCTGACCAGAAGTTGGAGGCCAGCCTCCCTCCGCCATTCCTCATCTCCCCAGCTGGGTCACAGGCATTGCCTGACCCCCTACTCCCCTCCCCAGCTCTCTTCTGGGCACCCCATGTGTGCTCATTACCCCCACGCTGCCCTGCATCCCAGCTGGGGCCCTGAACAACCCCAGCAGAGCTCTGGGGTGGAGAGTGGGGCTGCAACCCTGCCCCTCAGAGTGATGGAGCCCCACGGGGTGGGGTGGGCAGCTGACGGCTGCTCTGACCGGCCCTCACAGGCATGGGGAGGGTGGCCACTCGAACCGGAGAGGGCTCTCACTAGGTAGGGGCAGTCTACTTTGGCAGAAGGCAAAAAAGCCAGAGGGACCCTGCAGTCACCCAACTCAGGGCTCTCAGGGGCTCTGACACCCCAGCTGGACCAGAAGTCCTGCTGTCCCCTCGGGGTGGGCAGTGAAGGGTCAATGAAGTGACCCTTGAAAGAGGAAGGACCGAGGAGCAGAGCTGCCAGCCTGGGAGGGGGCAGCTGGCGGTGAGCACCCTTGTCGAGAGCAGGAAAAGTGGACTCGCTGGGAAACGCAGCCGACTTCTACCACTGCCAGCCCACGGGAAGCTGCAAGCTGCGTCTCTATGGCCCTGCGGTCCGGTCCTGACAGGGGAGAGCTGCTTTCTCCAGAGCATCGGGAGCCCTGGGCGGGCCCCAGGCTTCAGGGACGCGAGTGCAGAACCTGCCCGGTCAAGAGCGAGGGTTGGGAGTAGGAACTGAGCCTTGGCAGGGCCCCTTTGGCCGCAAGTCACCCGGAGATAATGAGGGCGTGGCAGGGGGGGGGGCCGAGGCGGAGGCGAGACCGCGAGGGCACCCTACTTCCTCTCCCCTGTGCGGTTAGAGCCGGCGGCTTCCCTCGGCAGCCGCAGCCGCTGCGGGCCGGATGCACCGCGGAGCGTGACCGAGTTTGGAAGCGGGTGGGGCCGGCCCCCTGCTGCTCCCCGGGATCCCTGTGCCGCCAGCCCGCCCGATGGGTTGGTTTGTCTCGAGGCTACAGAGGGGGCTCTCGGTCAGACCCCTACTGGCGCTGGGGCTCAAGGACCCGGGGAAGCCCCAGCCCAGGTCTGTGTGTCGCTTTGTTAGTTTCCCCCCTCGATGTGTGGGTGTGTTCTTGGAGCTGTTTCATAGAATTCCTGTAATAAAGACTTGGTGTTCTCTTGGTGCTCTGCTGTAGCCGGGGCGTGGGCTGGACCCTCCCTCTTACCCCCTGCCCCAGCCCTGCATGGGGGTCATCCGCAAAAAGAGCGAGCCAGCCGTGGCCCAGCCCTGACACCTGCCAGCAGGGTAACCTGGCTTTGCCCTACCCCATAGCCTTCCTGTTTGCCCTGGAAATTAAACCGCTTTCTGATACGCGAGGGAAAATGGAAGGCCAGTCTTTTGCGAAAACTCGAGCCTGCCACCTCCCTAAATAAACAGCTTCTGGAGTAAGGCTGGCCTGACCGACCAGAGCTGCGGGATGGATGTGCAGCCCCGACTTCAAAGAGGCCCAGAGATCTTCCAGTTCAGCTACCTCCAACTTCCCCCACTCCCCAGCTCACCGAGCCCACGCAGGGCCAGGCTAGCCAGTTCTCAAGGTTAAACTTTTGTCTTGAACCCAAAGGCTGCCTGGAGCTTTCCACCCACATCTTGTTCCTGGGTTTTGGGTCTCCCAGGCCAAACCCAAAGTCACGACTCCCCTCAACCATGTTTGAGCTCAGAGATGATTCTGCTCAGAACAAGAACTTCCAATCCACTCCCTTCGGCCCCCGACCCCCAGCTCCAGCCCTGCCCAACCCCACCGCATCCCATGGAAATTGAGCTGGCAAATGAAGTTGCTGGGGCAGGTTGGCTCCTTTTAAAGCACCTCCCTCTCAGGTGATTCAAATTGATGATCAAGTGTGAGGAGCAGCACACACGAGGGAGGCGATCTGTTAGGTGTTTCTTGTCAGCCCAGTTGATCTCATCCAATAGTGAACATTTATTTGTAGGCGATGAAAAAACAGTTCAGAGAGGCAAAGTAACTTACCCATCATCAAAGGGTGAACAAGGTGTGAAGTCAAAAACAGGGCCCAGGGCTGCCTGTGCCCCACCCCGTGGCCCTGCTGCTGGGGTGCTCTGTGGGCCGACCCAGACCGTGCATCCCACAGACTGCTCTGGAGACATGCGCACACGAAGACTCGAGAAACGCGACTCTGGAACACTGGTCCTCAAAATCTCAGAAATGACCCCAGCCACATCTACACCTGTTCATTGGGCTCATTTCTGAAACTTGCATGCTATTCCCACAGATTCTGGTTTAATTTAGTCAAGGAATCAGATTGTAAAAGCATTTCGGAGATTCTAGTATGCGCAGTTTGAGAACCTTCACCATTCTGCCTCAGTTAGATGAGGCTGAAGGTGACTGCCGACAGACAGACAGGAGGGCATGGGGAGACAGGCGGGAAAACTTTCTGGGCCTAGTAGGCATGCAACAGTGATGCACCCCGAGTCATGCTGGGCAAGATGACTGCTCTACATACCATTTTCACCTTCAAGTTCTATGCTCCTAGTAGCCCCAAGATGATATGCCCAGATTTACCTGCAAAAGCACTGAGCCAGGCCATCTAGACTTTGGTCCAGTCAGTGCCCCTTCCCCTTCTTATGCTCTGGTATCCCCAGGGCTTGACTCTAAGTTGAGAGAACTCTGCCCCAAGTTGGCCTGATCTGACCACACCAAGGCCTCAACCCTCCCTCCAGGAGCTGAAGCACCTGGCATGGGACTGAGGCAGAAGGAAAGGAGGCGTATGGCTTTGAAGCAAGCAAAAGGCAGTGTAGGTGTGGCATGCTAAAGAAGAGAGCTGCTTATCGAGGCCTTACTGTTTAGTCTCTGCTCTGGGGGCTTTGCATGTTATTTTACATAACCCCAACTAATACATGACTCAGTATTATTACTCCCACTCCACAGATTAGAAAACCAAGGCAAAAGATGTTAAGGTCCTTACTCTAATGACCCCAGGAGTCATGGATGTAAGCCTGGGCAGCTGAACTCCAGAGCTGTGCCTACATACTAAGCTATATATTGGGGTGGGGAGCAGGTCATAGAACCAAGGTCCCTTGCACAGATGCAATTTGTGGAGCACAGAAAGGTTCACCTGCTTAAAAATAACTTCCTAGTGGCATGAGATTGGACAGTGTAGTGGGAACTCACCTTTTAGCATTTCTGGTTTTACAAACAATCTCTTAAAATTTTTATTCAATGGAAAATATGAATATTAAGGGAGCCACATGAACTTGTTTGCCCATTAGCACACCATAGACTAATTTGTTGATTAGCTGACTGGGCCAGCTAGAAAAAGGTTTGGAAATTTCTGGAGTGGTGGTGTGCCACTAAAAGAGGTCGTGTAAAACTACTGCCACCTGGTGGTCATCTATTAGAAGCGGCAGCTGTTGGCCATTGAGCACAAACACCATTTCCCCCCCAGAAGGAATACACGAGACCCATTTGGCCTGAGGCCAAACAGACAGAAGGGAAATTTACTCTGTTCACAGTCATGTGTTTTGTAAAATTTGCAAAACAAGGATATTTTTGTACTTCTTTTTCTCAAAAAAATCACTAAGATTATATAAACTTCAGGCCCCACAAAACCAGCACTGATCTGCTTGTTGATTTCTAGAGAGACAAGAGTGGCAATTCCTTATCAGGCAGTACAAGCTCAGGGCAATCTTAACTTGCTGTGACCTTGCTGTCCAAAGGGAGGTCTGCCGGCCCAGAGACCCGTTGTCCTGGTTTCCCAGGACTAAGTGGTTTCTTTAGCTGTGGACCTTTTCATACTAACATATGGCATGTCCTGGGCATGTGGGCCACCCCACTTGCAGATTGGCAACACTGGCATCAGCCACAAAGCTTGTTAGAAGTGCTGTCTCAGGGCACACAGGCGAATTGGTGGTGGGAAGCCCAGGGGGATGACACTGAGATGAAAAAATGCACAAAATGAATGATGTGGAAAAAAAAAAAGAAAAAGAAATGCTGTCTCAGGACTCCCCCCAGACCTATGAGTCAGAATTTGTATTTTCCTAGGTCCCCAGGGGGTTCAGGTGCACACCCAAGGCCTAGCAGCTCTGCTTCCAACAGGAAAAATGGGCCCACACCAACCCTGCAATGTCGCCTTCAAGGATCTCTTCTGCTGGGAAAGCCTCACCGACCAGTTCCAGTCGCCTTTCATTGCAACACTAAAAGGTCAGACTTCAGGGGTACAGACTCCCCAGGCCAGAGTGGGCAGAGTGTACTGCGCCCTCCGCCTCGGCAGCAAGGCCTCCACTTGCTGAAGGAACGAATCAGCAACTGTGTGAAAACTCCTTGCAGGTTGTTAGGCATGATTTAAATGTAGGGCATGATTGTTCTTGGGTGTGGAAATCGTTACCGACAGCTGCCCGATTAACTGAGCAGTTACTACACAGCAGGCGCCGTTTAAGCACTCTGGGCAATAATAACCCACTGAAACCTCACCACAAAGCCACAGGGTAGAGTACTGGGATCATGGCCATTTCACAGATGACAAAGCTGAAGCCCCGAAGTTTGTGAGTCACAGAGGACAGAAATGACCAGGACGGAACTGGAAATGACCAGGATGCTCAGTGCATGGGAGGCTAAGGATTGTTTCCACTTAATCACACTTTCTCCAAACTGGTGTATCTGGGGAAGGCTCCCAGGAAGGGGGAGCTGGCTGTGGGCGGGCAGCAAAGGAGCGCTATGGTCCTTGTCTCCGCATCTGTCCTAACCTGGCTTCATTCATCACTGCTGTTCACCAGGACACTCTGAGAGCCAGCTCTGGCCAAGCACCAGGCTGGTTGTGAGATAAGCCTACCCTCAAAGAGGCCCAGGTAGACAAACTCAGACAAGTAAACAGAGTCACAACACGCCACCAAATTATGGGAGAGATAAGCTTAGGGAGGGAGGGGTAGGGCTCAGGGCACACTGGTCCCATCTGGCCAAGTGTGTGCTGGGAGCGGACGTGCCTTCCCAAATGGAAGGAGTCAAAGTGTGGGCCCGAGGGAGGGTGGTTAGCACCCACCTGGAGGAAGAGGGGACACTCCTGCCTCCTCCTAGCCTTCCGTTCTCCTTAGGTTGCATATTGAATACATTCTACTGCTTTCCTCCTTTGAAAAAGTGACAGCTAATTGTGCTCCAGTCCTGGCTTTTTGCCAGTAGTGGCATTATTGATTTCATCAACAGACTGGGGTTTTCACTTCCCCAAGCTGTTCTGCTATTGGGGATGCTCTTCTTCTCAGATAAGGGACCCTGTTTACAAAGATGTGGGAAGGGCATAAGGAAGCCACAAGGGAGGGCTTAGGCCCCATGGCTAAGACAAAGGGCCTTAGTTTGCTGCGTCTGTGCCTGAGGGGTAGGGAGGGCATGGTGTCCTGGGGAGCTGTGAGTGGGCAGGGGAGGATCCATGGAAAAAGACTAACTTCACTCTCCTTCTGTCTGGGCTGTCACCAATGCCTCTTACTGGCCATATCAACTGGAACATGGGAAGCAGAGACCAAGGCACTGGGGGGGCGCAGTCCCTCCTCCTGCTCAGAGAAGGGCAGAGTAGCCACATGTCAACGGAAGCCTCGTGGCACAAGCATTTGTCAGTTGATGTTATCAGCTGAACAGTGTCCCCTTCAAATTCATTGTAAATCCTAACCCCCATTACTCCGGGATGTGATTTGGAGACAGTCTGAAAGAAGTCAGTGAGGCCAGTAGATTGGGCCTGAATCCACTGTGGTCTGGGTGTGGCAAGAAGTAGACAGTGATACTCAGAGAGAAGGCCATGTGAGGACACAGGGAAGGTGGCCTCTGCAAGCCAAGGAGAGTGGCTACTGAAGAAACCAACCTTGTGGACACCTTTACCTTGGACTTCCAGCCTCCAGAACTGTGAGACAATAAATGCCTTGTTTAAGCTCTCTACTCTGTGGTTTACTTGGCATGTCAACCCAGGCAGGCAAATGAAGCTGGCCAGCTTGTTGGCACGTAGCTTATCAATTCTGCATTGGCTTCTCTGTCCCCACACTGGATAGTCAGCTTCTCTAGGCCTCAGTACAGGGTCAGGTGGGTGGTTCTGAGCTTGTGGGATAAACGGGTCATTTAGCAAGGCAATGTATGAAACGTCAAAACACCGCAGTTTCATGTGGCAGTCATGGACTGCAGGACACAGCGGTGATCCTGACCTATGACCATTGGCTTGTTTCTCAAAGAGCTTGCTGGGTGCCAGACGTAGTGAGCTCTTTTACTCCAGCAACCAGCCATGCAGATAGCTAACACTGCCATCTGGACAATGGACAAACAAGTGGATCGAAACGTGACTTCATTTGCCCAAGGTGATTATTAGTGAGCATTTCTACTGTGTGACACAGTGGGTGCAAACAGGTCCGAGTGGTGTAGTGGAGAAAAAGGCCCTGTGGAGAGTTCGTGAGCTCTGTTTCCTAATCTGTACGGTTGTCAGGACATTACCTATGGCTTCAGGTAGTGGAACAACCAAATGAGGTGACATAGGCTCCCAGCCCAGTTGTAGCGTGGGTGGCCTGGTGAAAAGACAGAAAGCCTTGAATAACCATCTTCCCCTGACACCCTTCTCCATCCCCCTCAACAGCTCCCCCCCCTCCAACTCCCTCCCACATTTATGAGTAAATGTGTCCTTGGTTGGGCACATTCTGTTGTGGGCTTGGGGGCCCTCATTTGTCTTGTTCCTGCCTTTTCATAGTTCCTGACTCTAACCAACAACATTCTGCTTTCTCAGTCATGGAAACATCAAATATGGTGTTGGAAGAGATAACTTGACAGGGAACTTGACAGGCTCAGAAAAGGGCTTCCTTAAGGCCTAGGGAGGAAAACCCACTTGCCAACTCTTCCGCATGAGGGTCTGGGTCTTTGTCTTCCCTCTCTGAATTTGGAGGAGACCCTTCTGATTCCTTTGCAGCAGTAACTGCAGTTGCCTGGGGGTGCGGTGGGGAGCGGGTCTGGGCAGGAGAGGGAAGTGTGTCTGTGGCCTGGGTTGGCAGCTCGCTCTGGCTTGGACAGAATTAGAAACTTGTTATGAGGCCCGGGAAGTCTATATTTAGCTGGGAGTGTGTTTGTTCTCCCTGGAGCAGTCTCAGGATCCCTCCTGCTGCAAGACTCGGCCTCCACCTGGGTCCACCTGCCAGAGCTGCGCTTTCCTCCCCGTCCCAGAGGTTCCCAGGCAAGAGTGAAGCCCACCTCCTGTTTACCCTGGATTCCAAACCCTGCTGCCCCCTCCTCCTGGGACCAGCTTTGCCTGGCCTCCTCGGTCTACCTCACCCAGCTCTAGCTCAGGCTCAGCTAAGGAGGTCCTGGAAAGGGACTGGCTAGGTGTGTGCCCAGTCTGCTGGGTTAGGTAACAGAAGTTACTTAACCCCCTGTGGTTTCACTTTCTCATTCCCTTGAGGATAACAATAGCCACTTGTGAGGAGGTGTGTGGATTCCATGAGATAACACAGTGGCAACTGCCATCAAACAGCCGCCTCCTCCTCCTCCTCCTCCTCCTCACCAGCCTCCTGTGGAGCCTGAGGACTCTGGGGTGGCTGAAGGCTTTTTTTTTCTTGCTAACAGACAGTGTGCTCCTGGGAGAATGTGATTAAAAACATTTCATTGGTTTAGAAAGTTCAAATAACAAACTCTTTACAGGTCAATCTCCAAGGAATATAGAAAGGGAGAAAAAAAAAATCTCCCACCCTCTGTTGCCCTAACCAGTGTTTACAGCCTTGTGTGTGTCTTCCACAGTTTCTACAATCACAGCCACAGATAGAGGTGTTCTTTCTCCCTTGAGCAGGTTAGGCTCGCACGAAAGGCTTTCCTTGCAACTGCCTTTCTAAATTGAAGTATGAATTATGGCCAGTTCACTAGGTAAATGCATATAGAGTTAGCCGATTCATTTTAATAACTGCATAGGATCCCATAGAATTTGCTGTTTTTTTTTTTTTTTTTAACGATTACAAATCGTCATGCTGCAATGACGGTCCTTGTGCACGAATATCCTCATGAAATCGTGATTTAATTTCTACGGGATATTTTCCAAGTAAGATTACTGGACCAGGGGTAACACCGAGAGGTTGTTTCCCCAGGTTTTTCCAGCTCCTTCTCGGGGTAGGTGTTTGCTCTCCACACTTTCACTTTTCAACTTCGCAGGCGCCGCGGGCAGCGCCGTCCGCCGCGGAGACCCCCAGCCTCCCTGTCCAGCGGACGCGGCGGCGCCCTACGGCCGCGGGCTCGATGGGAGCAGCATCCCGCAGGGCGCCAGCGCCCGCGCCCGCGTGGCCAGGACCAAGTGCCTGCCCCTCCCCGGGCCTCGGTTTCCTTCTGCGCAGTCGCGGCCGCCCGGGAGTCGGCTCAGCCTGGGTGTAGACCTGGTGGCACATGTGTCTCTGACGCACCCCTGGCTGTCTCCGCCAGGATATAGGCTTCGCCTCGTTCCGCATCATCTTCTCTCTGCGCAGTCCCACCTTTCCCACAACCGTCGGCTTCGTAAAGCCAGAGGGGAAAGCAAACATCACAACGAATCCCGCCCCTAGATCGGCGGTTTATTGCTTCTGTCGGGCTTGGGCTCGCGCCCGCTCTTTCCGCTCGGCTATCGAGTGCTTCCGTCTGAACGTGGCCGCAAGCTGGGGAGCGCGCCAGTTGATCGTTTGCTTCTGTCTGGCTCTGCTTGCACCGCCGGGTCCGTTGTGTAAGCAAGATCTTCGGCTCGGCCAGCAACTTGTGCCCCCTGGGCCGGCCCCCGGCGTTTCCGGTTCCGGTAGCAGTAAGCACTGTCCGAGGTGCCCGCGATGGCTGGCAGCCGACTGGAAACTGTGGGGAGCATTTTCACGCGGTGTGTGCTCGGCGCCGGCTGGGGTGAGGGTGTCTCCTCGGGGCGGGCGCGGGCTGTCAGCTGGGCGAGCTCCTCTGTGGGTAGATCTGAGCTAGGTGAGACCTTGACTGCGGTGCTGGGGGCCGACCAGCGCGGGCATTCTCGCTTGCTCTCACTCCTGCCTCTGGGTATTTGTGCCCGACGCGCCACCCCTTGAATTTCGTACCTTTTACTGCAGCTTGTAACTCCCTCCACTCCCACCCCCGTGGAGGTTTCCAGGCAGAGGAAGCGGGGGAGGAGGCAGCGGGACCCGGCAGGACCGTCCTTGCACGTTCTTTCACAGCCCTGGGCTGGGCGAGGGGCGCGCACCAGAAGATGGAAAGACTTAACTCCTGGTGGTGGTAGTTGGTTTGGGGTTTGGAATATCCCTGCCCCGCCCTTCAGGTTGTGTGTTGCAGAATGGCGGTCGCGCTGAGGTCCCACGCTGTGGCCCCACGCTGTGGCTATTCTGATTTAGGGGCTTAGGCTGTTGTAACTGACCTTCTTCTTTTCCCTTCCTTAAGGACTCGAGATCTGATTCGGGCTGGAGTGTTGAAGGAGAAGCCCCTCTGGTTTGACATATATAATGCCTTTCCCCCTTTGAGGGAGCCGGTCTTCCAAAGACCTCGATTGCGATATGGCAAAGCCAAAGCCCACATTCGAGACATCTTATACCAGGAGGATCAGATTAGAGCGTGAGTGTGAAGTCTTTACAGTGGGCAAAAGGCAGAAGGGAAGATGTAGCCAGCGTCCGGTGACCTAAAGAAGAATAACAGTATTTTTTAACCTGTGTCTTCCTCAATAACGCTGTTATTTTTTGGGTTAACTGAATTGTCTTTTTCTGAGTCACTTTCCAAGGGCAAATCAGGTGTCAACAGTAGTAGGAACATTCATTCTTTTTTGCTGTCCTTTCCTTCCCAAATCTAAATAGCTGTCGGGAGTTATGTCTAAATGGTATTTCAGAAACATTCTTTAAAAGGTCTTTAAAGTTTAAAAAAAATTTTTTTGGCCGATATTGGCCACCTTAACTTTGTAAAACAAAAGAACAGCTCGGTAGTCACATTCTTTGTGAATCTGAAGCTCCTCAGATACTTCTCTGCACCTCTCCTCGTTGGTTTCTCCCCTTTCTCCCAAGTGCTCATGTGCATTGCCGCTGCCAGGTCCTCAGCCTGTCTCAAGACCTTTGCATATCACATATGCAGTGCTCATTCAGTGATAAGCATTTAAACACCAGTGGGTCAGGCCCTGCCACATTCATCTTGTAACCTCACTGCCCAGTCTACAATAGATGCCATGCAAGTTGTAGTTAGTTAGTTAACCAACCTGCTAAATCTTTGGCAAGATTAATGAACCAATTATGAATGAATGAACCAGGAGGCCATCAGAGTGAGACTTAAGCAAAAGCTCCATAAAGAGGAGGAACAAAGGACTAAGATTGGGGCTTTTTGGAGAAAAGCCATTAGAGTTTTATGAGCGTCCTAAGACAACTTATAGACCAGATTAGAAACCTCTTCTGTGCTGCAATTTGCCTTTGTATAAGTTATATTTGGACTGTGAAGTAAATGGTAAGACTTTCTGGGGATTCACTGACAAAACCCTTTCCAGCAAATGCTGATGTCAGTTAGCTTGCTAGTTCTTAGAATTTATATGGTTCTTTTTCTCTTAAATGGTAAGATCAGATTTTGTGCCTAATTGAAGTCAATATATATTCTTCTTAGTGATATTCCTGGATTCAGGAAAACAGTTCATAAAGTCATTATATTCTCTTTTGAGGTCCAGGCACCTTTCATTTGAGGAATCTTTCCCCCCCCAAACACTCCTTTTCAACAGAACAAGTGTTTTTATTCTATTTGGAAATTGTTAAAGTTAGACATAAAATCTTTGGAGTATGAAGTCCTTTTTTTAGTGCTTTTCCCAGGTCAAACATTAAAATCATTTATTCCACTATTTGGATAGCAGTGGAAGTAGGTGAAAGGTCATTGAAGAATGGTAATTTTTTTTTACTGCCTTTATCACTGTTAATGCTAAAATAGTAATACTTTGTATTTAGTCTTTTAAATCTTTACCTTTGTGGCTGCATTCCCTATCCCCTATCTTTTTGATATTTTAAAGAACTTGTAACAACAAAATACAATCCAGTTGTGTCATAAGACACTGGTTTGTGTTGCTTCTTGGAAGGGAACTGGGGGGTGGGGTGCCAGGTGCAGAGTTTTGCTACCCTTGTAACACTTGATGCATTTATCATGTGTATGTATTAGAAACACAAAACAAAACTCCTAGGCTCAGGCTGGTTATACAGGCTAACTGCTTAACTCCTGAGGGCCCAGCTATTATTCTTCATTCGGTTTGTGATCGTGAACTGTAATTGGTGATTTATATTGTGGTGTTTTCATTTTCTAGGAAGTTTTATTCAGTCTATGGATCTGGTCAAAAAGCCTTTGATCTGTTCAATCCAAATTTCAAATCCACTTGTCAACGGTAAGCCATTTTATAAGTCGTAAGTACATTTATATATATATATTTTAAGATTTATTTATTTATGTATAGAACCAGGGTACAGACCAGAGGTGCAGGTAGTAAGAGAATTCACCAGAGAGAATGAGAGCAGAACAGGCAGGTGGACTGAAATACACTGCTGAGGGGAGCAGCTGATGGGCAAGGAGAGCTCTGCCGCACCATGTGGGTCAGCTCCTTGGCTGGGGATCGAACTCGTGCTGCAGTGGCTTCGGAGAGCTTCATAGTGCTGCACTTTAACCTGTTGCGCCACGAGGGAAGGCCCTCAAAATATTTTTTAAAAAGGGATTTATTTAACCATTTTGAGGAGTTTTGTTGGAATTCTACTTGAGGAAAAAGATGTTCCTGTAGAAAGATCTGTTATGGAAAGGCTTGGTGCTGAGTAACAGCAGCCTTCCCAGTACCCAGACCTGAGCTGTGACTGCTTGGATTCCAGGTTTGTGGACAAATACACTGAGCTACAGAAACTCGGTGAAACAGACGAAGAGAAGTTATTTGTGGAAACAGGGAAGGCTTTGCTGGCAGAAGGTGTCATTTTAAGAAGAGCAGGAGGAACAAAGACGGTGAGCATTTTATTATCATAATTATCATTATCATTAGTTGCCTATTTGTCAGAAGTTAAAGGAAAGCTTGGTTTTCTTCCCTCGATCTTGGCTCCTGTTCCTCGGCCCCAAGTCAGGTACTCTGAGGGTGAGTGCACAGGGGTTTTGTGGCAATAACTGCCCTTGGGAACAAGTGAGTTGCGGTTTAGGCTTTGAAACTGTGATCTGTACAGATTTTTGTCATGTTTTTTGTTTGCTATAGTAGAATTTGACTTGAAATGTTAACATTAAATTTTTGACTTACTGAATGTGTCTAGTCATACGATTTCAGCCAATTGATTGAGTGAAAGTGATAACGCCAGATACTTATATCTGGTCTTTTAAACAACAGGAAGCAAGTCGTATTTCCTGGAAGTCTGAGAAGGCGGGTGTCAAACCCCAAATTGTGTTGGAAAAAAGCCAGCCTCTGAAAGAAGTGCCACAGGACGAGCATTTGGAGACACCTGCAGGACAGTGACAAGGTGGCTCCCCTCCCTGAAGGACTCGAGCTCCGTGTACACTGACTTCTAGATTGTGCTTGCCAGATGAATGTGGAACTGTTTTTACTGGTTGAACTGTGTAAATGTTTCTTGATCTCTAAGGCATGAAATTTGCTTTCTTTTTGTTCCTGTTTCTAAGTTGTCATAAAGCTCAGTATCATGGTTGGAAGTAGTCATTGAACTTTTATGTTAGAATGGTATTAAATAAAGAATTCCCTAGCTGCTTGTAAAGTAAATTTACTTTACAGTTGTGAATAGCACAAGGAAACCTTTGTAAACATTGCCTGACTGGGACTCACTGAGCAGGTTTTGCGTGGATGTCGCTGCTCCACTTGGTGGGTGTATTTCTCTTCTCTGGATCCTTCTTCCTTTTACTTCCACAACCATTTTTGTCTGCAGATAATCTTTTTACGAGTTGGTATAGAACTGTTGATGTTCAATTTGAGAGCCCAAGCTGACTGTTTTGCAGTAAGAATGAGGACCCATCACGATGATGGACAAAGGACAAGACTGCCAGTTTAGTCTCAATGGATTGAGTGTGCTAGAGACAACAAGTTGCCTTAGTAAAGACTGGTGGAGTGAATAAATGAATGATCGCATCCAGTTCAAGACTGAATTCAGGTGGTGTCTCTGTAGGGAGTGGGTTGTCAAAAGGGACCCGTCTAATGGGGTTGATGTTCTCCACCCGCACCCTCCTGCCTTTCTGGACTTGAGGTGTGCTGACAAAGCCTCGCCGACTGTCCTGCTGTCCTCATTTCGTTGTCTTGGACTAAATAAATGACATCGT
Organism: Condylura cristata; assembly: GCF_000260355.1. Lineage (NCBI taxonomy): Eukaryota > Metazoa > Chordata > Mammalia > Eulipotyphla > Talpidae > Condylura > Condylura cristata. Next base: position 12,724,657 of record NW_004567118.1, on the reverse strand, counting down.
CCCCTGAGGTGGTAGCCCTTGTATTTGTAATCAAGCTAATGCTTTTGGCTACTAGGAATAAAGTGCTTCAGAAATTCCTTATTTTAAAACTTGTGTATCTTTTCTGCTGTGCTCTTCTTTCTGTGGTATTTCTTCAGTCTCCAGGTGGACGGGGGGCAGGCCCAAACCTCGCGGCCTGCAGCCTCCTTGCGCGCACAGCCGCTCAGTGAGGGCAGGTAAATGAGCACATGCAGCGGAAGCAATTCTTAGTCCTGCTGCTCCGTCACCCCGCCCCGCAGATGGTTTACAGTTCTTGTTCGGGGAGTGCTCTGCTTTCAAATGGGGAGGTAAATGGCATCTGTTCAACATTAGGGAGCCATTCAGTGCCCAGCCCTGGGCCAGGCCTTGGGAGGAGAATATAAACAGGTAGGGAAGGCAGTTTTATTCTCAGAGGAACAATGGGGATCACTCATTATCCCTAAACCTTATGTTTCTGGGGTTTAAAAGGCAGTTACTTTGCCATAGTGCAAAGGTTTTTTTTTTTTTTTAAGATTATTTTTAAAAAGCTATTTGTATAACTTTAAAAAATATATATATGCAATATGTGCAGGGTTCAGAATTTAAAGGTGAGCAGTGGGACCACCATTTCCTCGTGACTTTCCAAGAATATTTTGGGCATATACATGGGAACACTGTTCATACCTTGTTTTTCTACTGAATATGTCTCAGGGCCTTTGCATGGAAGCACACGGACAAAAGCGTTGGTTTCCGTTTTGCTGTGCTGCAAATGGCCTACTAGAGCGAGGGATGCATTTTCGGTGCCTCCCCGGCGGCAAGGAAAGCTCAGCGCAGCCCTGGTACTAGCTCCCCACGGAAGCTGCTGAATGATGCTCCCACCAGCAATGTGTGGAATGCCCTGTTCCCCATATCCTCACCATTCTGACCTTGTGGACCAGACTGGGACTCTCATGGGGAGGGTCTAGGCCTAGCAGAAGACACAGACTAGCTTATAGTAAACCTTTGTCTTGATCAAAAGCATACTTGGGGCATTCAGAACCATCAATCTCCTATAGGGTTTGCAGAGAATGGAAGTATGATCTCCTTGCCTGCAATAAACTCAAAATCTAGTTGGGAAGATGAGCGACTTGATTGAATAAGATGAACAGGTGTCCTTCTGTGATATAAACACACAACAACTGAAGGGTGAGTTGGGGGCGAGGTAGTTCTGGAGGCCTTGAAGGGCAGGGTGGGATTTGCAATGTGTGTCCTGGTTTTAATACCGGGATCACTTTCCCCACCACCGTGGCCATTGCAAACCGGACTTCCCTGCCCTCTTCAAATGTCATCTCTGCTTGGAAGCTTTCCCTAATGTTCAGATCAGGTCTCAAGTCCCTGCTTGTGCGCCTTTCAGATTAACACACACACACTGTACAGTTGGCACATCTAGTCGTCTCCTACCTCCTTTACCCTGGTCTCCATTCTAGCTGTCTCCCTCTTGAGAGTGTCACGAAGAGCAGAAATCCTTATTTGCATCTTTTGAAGCATCAAACAGCAGCTGAGAAAGGCAGGTCACAGCGTGTGCAGGTTACAGTGAAGTTTACACAAGATTCATCTGAAGTATCGGTTCTATTCTGGCTACTCTGGTTTTTACTGGTGTGACCTTGTGCCTGACACATCTCTCTGACTATGACATATGACATGGGGGTGATGTTTGCCTCCTTGGCAACATCGTTTGTCTTATGAGAATTAATTGAGAAATGAAGGCAAAGCTTCCTTGTAATACATGTGATGGGCTTGGTTATTCTTTTAAAAAAATATTTATTTATGCATACAAGACCTGGGTTGTAGGCCAGAGGTACAAGGGATGAGAGGATTCACCAGAAAGACAGTGGGGAGCAGAACAGGGGATGTACTGAAATACAGTGCTGAGGGGAGCAGCGGGCGGAGAATGATGGGAAACAGGTTTGACCAGAGGACGGGATCAGACCACGGTGGCATCAATGACAACATGAATTCAACTGGGTGTAGGAGGTGACAGCAGGGATGCAGCCCACGGGAAGCAGTGTCAGGTCAAAGGAGGATTTGCCCAGATGTAAAGAATGGGGCTGGGAGCGGGCACGTGGGGGTTGGGGAGGAAGAGACATAGCAGTTCCAGGTGGAGGCAGAGGTTCCTTGACCACATATGAGTGACCAGAGAATGTCAAGATCTCTACGAGACAGCAGGGTGAGGAAAGAGCTCCTGTTCTCTACAGACGGAGGTAATAGAGCAATATCCACGTGGCAGACAGAGCTCCGGGGGACGGAGGAAATCTCTAGCACAAGGGCAAGGGATAGAACCAGGAGAATGAATGAGCTTTGGGGTACAGAGACAGAATGGGGGGGGGCGGGTGGGAGGAAATGGGTCCCACACCTTCCATTACCTGCAGAGAGGCTTGCTTATGTCCCACATCAGCAGCTTTTACAGAGCTCTTCCTTCCCTTTTATTGAGTAGATCCTCTATCTTCTTTAAGGGGCCAACCCAATTCTTTGCAATTTTGTATAATATTTAGCTTTGTGTTCTCTGAGAATGAAGGTGCTATTAACAAAAAAGTTTGTGTCACCAGAGGATTTTGTTAAAACGATACCTGTGTCTCTAAATGCCACTTAAAAACCTTCAACTGATTTTTTTAAAAAGATTTATTTATTTGTGCATACAGAACTGGGGTACAGGCCAGAGGCTTAGGGACAGTGAGAGGCTTCACCAGAGACAGAGTGGGGAGCAGAACAGGCAGATCGACGAAGTACACTGCTGAGGGGAGCAGCGGGCAGGTCAGGAGAGGTCTGCCGCGCCCTGTGGTCACCTCCAGGGCTGGTGGGGATCGAACTCATGTTGAAGTGGCTTTAGCTTCTTAGTGCTGTGCTTTAACCCACTGTGCCACCAGGGAGGGCCCTCAACTGATTCTTTTTTAAACAGTCATTCAAGTGGGATGATAGGATTCTCTTGGAGGCCAGCTCTGGTGCCTGCTTCGGTGCTGGGGAAACCCAACCAGGCGTGCTGGGGTGGCCAGAACAAGCCCTTCCTTCTGGGCGCTCAGTGGTGATAGAGCCTCACCCAGAACTGGGCGTTTTTCTGACTCCACAGGAGCCAGGGCTGATAGCATGACATTGCTCTGACAGCGAAAGCAAGCTGGCCCTGCCCCAGCAAGAGGGCTGGCGAGCTAGGAACCATGCAAGGCGTGTCGTGTGAGGACCAGGGGGCGAAGGACGGGAGTGGAGCGGGGGCTCTTGGCCTCTCTGTTCCATTCCGGAACAGCCCAAAGCTGCAGACCAACTAGCTGGGTCAGTCATGCGCTTTGAGCCTCTGACAGCGCTCAGTGCAGTGGATGCCTGAGCAGGTTCGGGGAACAACTTGGTTGAGGTCACCTTGGCTGGTGGAGGAAGGGCCCTTGCTCTCCTGTGGAAAGGACAAGAAATGGCTTTCCTGTCACTCCTAGGGTAGCACTCAATGTGGCAAGCAGGCCTCTGATTGGTTGGGCCCAGCCCTGAAGCAGTTTCTGTGGAGATGCGGAGCCAGAGGAGTGTTGGTTGCTGCAGGGCACAATTGGGTTGCTAGGGAAGGGGAAGGAGCCAGGGAGCTAAGTGTTATGTCCTCTGCAACAGTCGCCACCGTCCCGCCTCGCCCCGCCCCCCCCCTCCACTGGGACAGATTCCAGAGAGGGGAGTTCTGTTCAGTACTAGTCGACAATGAAATTGCATTTTGGAGCTACCTTTACCCTCAACGGATGCTTCTCCTGGACTGGAACTTAAATGTCAGTCACCTGACCTTCCAGTTGCTCAGTTCTTTTAATTAAAAGATGGTTCAGAGCAGGCAGTTTGAAGCACCCAGTAGTGGTGTATTTATTATTTATCAAGCATTTTCCTTCCAGCAGTTAGTGAAAGGTCAGTGGCTTCAATGGCTGCTTTGTTTTTGGTGAGCAGCTTAGATGAAAAAGATATACAATCAATCTCTGCTCCCTCCTGTTTGCTCATGGGCAGGACACTGTTTAATAGTCATTGTGGCATTTAGGATCACAGCCCTCTGGAACATACAGAAAAGTGCATGTGCATCCCTGGCTGCTGAACATTTCTCCAAAAGTAAACATCAGGTTGTGATTATGGTTAATAATGAGATATTGATTGTTTGAAAATGTCACTGTCTGGACCGCTGCTCCAGCGCCACTAGATGGCGCTGCATTCTCACGCTGTTCAACTTCCATCATTTCCTTGCCTCGGGGTACCTTGCCTTTCAAGGTTGGTGAGTGTCCTTGTAAAAGATTGTGGCTGAGATTTAGAAAGCTGGGGTCCTGGGGTGCTACTGCGATGGGGTAGAGATAGGAGCGTTTAGGCCACAGAACAGATGACAGAGGGTTGGTGGGGTTGCCAGCACTATTTGTACCATAATAGGAGTTGGAAAGGAAGGAGGCGATGACGGAGCAGAGCCCCTGGAGACTGCCCGGAGCTGTATTTCCTAACCTTCTCCAGTCAATGACACAGCTGTGACTTTGCTGTGGAGGACGGAGGGGGAGACTGGGAACGGTGCGGGCAGGAGGCAGTGTGGAGTGGTGGAAAAAACCCAGGCCTGGACAGTCAGACCTGGGTGGAAATCCTGATGCTTTGTCTGGTGACATTAGGGGTGTTAGTGAGTATGTTGAGCCTCAGTTTCCTTATCTGTAAAAGAGAATACTAACATCTACCTCCTGGGGTCGTTTGGAGGATTATATGAAAGCAGGGCGCAGTTCTTGGCATGGAGTCTGACTGTGCTCTTCCTGCTTTGAAAGCTCCCAGCAACAGTTGATCTCCCCGGGTGTATTAGGCTAAAAGGGAAAGGAAGCAAATCAGGGTGCTGTGGGCCACTCACGTGTTCATTATCTCTTCTCAACCCTCATCCCTGGTAACTATCTGCTTTATCTTTTTTCAACCTCTAGCACCATATAAAGAAGCCAATCAATAAAGGGGGAAAAAAAAGTAAAGGAAGAAACCAAAGAACATCCCAGGGACTCAGCTGCTGCTGGAAATGACCAGGGCTTTCCTCATTGCTGTCCCCTTGCCTACCTTGGGGTGCACATCCCTGCCCCGATTGTGGAGGGGAGCCAGAGGCCCAACAAAAGATGTCTCCAACCTTGGAGAATTTTGTTCTGGGGTAGAAGCTAGCTAAGAAATGGGACAGACGTTTCTAGAACTCCATCTGTGTGCTTCCCAGTGAAGGGCAGGGGGAGGGAGAGTGAAGGGGGGTGTTGCCAAGGCTGAAGTGGTGGGTGGGTGGGACTAAGGTCTCGAGGGCCAGGAAGATGGAGCTATTTCCTCCTTCCCACTGGACTCTCGCTCTGTTTGATGCCAGTCTGTCTGCCGGGGGACCATGACCACCTGGGCTGTTAGGGCAGAGGAGGACAGAACCGAGAATCTACTCAGGTAGCTTACAGGGGAAGAGCTTTGGCCTCTTTCCTCCCTAGGGAGCAGCCAAAAAAACTGGGCTTCATTCCTGATGCCACTCCCTGCTTGACTTAACCCCCTGTAGAGGCTCTGAAGTACTTATGTTGAAGGAGTGGATGAGTGTTTTCCCCATCTGTAACATGAGGATAATAATATCCGCATCAAGGACAATTTGGGGTGCAGATCCCCAAGGAGATGTTGGCTGTCACAGAATTCTGTAAACCCCCAAGCCTTCTAGAATCACACAGAATAGACTCAGCAAGGGGCGCGGCTGTGGAGCTGCTGGGGCTGGTGCCCCTCAGAAGCAGAGAGGAGCTGGAGACTGGGACTCAGGAGAGGTGTCCCAGCAGGCCAGGATGCCTGGTCTAGTCTCTGCCTGCTAAAGAATTCTGCAGGAAATGCCAGTTTGTTATTCAGACCTCCCCCTGGAATGCAGTTGAAACCCTAAGCAGGTCAGGACTACCTCTTGAATATTAAGTGTCGAAATAACAGGGCCCTGAATGTTATCACCAGCTTCCGGCTCCTGCCACGTTAGGTGACATGGCCTGGCTCCAGCTCAGCAGCAGGGGTCAAGGCCTCCCTGCCCTGCTCTGCCTCCAGCCTAATTTCCTGCGGGAGCCAGCTCCCCTCCCCGCATAGATGTCCATAGATGTCACCTGGGCTCCTGAAGGCGTCCAGCCCCTTCAGGGCTGCAGTGTGTCTCCACTCTCCTAGCCCCGCAGGCTTCCCTCTTCAGCCTGTTCAGCGCTCAGCAAGTATGTCTGAGCCGCTTTCAGCCACACTCATGATGGGGCCCCGAGGTTAGGACAGGCAAGAGCACTTAATTCCAGAAAATTTCCAGTTTAAATCCTAAGAAAGCAAAGCCCACCTTTGCCAACCATGCTCCATCCTAACTGTCTGACTCCGGGCTTTAATGAGAGAAAGGGCTGAGGGCGCCAGGCCAGGTGAGTAGACGGGTCTGGTAACCCCAGCTGCCCAATGGTTAAGGGCTCCAGAATGTTTCCCAGGCCCACATTTGGGTCATGTTCCTGGCCACAGGGCAACCTCACCTCCAGATAGCTGTTTCCTTCTGGATAGGACAGGAAAACTATGAAGAGAGAGGGTCTGGAGTATGTAGGCCTTACCTTACGTTTCTGTTTTTAAGGGCTTTGTGAAGGTGATTCCTTGACACAATCAATTTCTACCTGCTTTTGTGCTTTACCAACTGTCGTCATGTCTTTTGGCTTTCTGCTGTGATAGATGAGGGGTTAGCTGACTTAGATTCTCCTTTCCTTCCATGGTGATATATTGCCATGTTAGCCCCAGTGTGTAGTGACACTTAAGACGGTTCTGTTTAGGGTTGAATTATGTCCCCCCCGCAAAGAAAGTCCTAATGGCCGGTGTCCACGAATGTGACCTTACTCATGAACAGGGTCATAGTGGGTTAGAGTGGGCCCTAAATCCAGTGGCTGGCAGGGGTGTATGGGGCGTAAAGAGAGAGATATTTGGAAACAGACACACAACAAAGAGGGAAGACAGCCTCAGGGAGATTGTGTGTGTGTGGGGGGGTGACAGAGAAGGAGTTTTGCCACCTCCCACCCAGCAAACACCCGCCAGCAGCTGGAGGAGGCCGGAAAGGAGTCTCCCCTAGAGCCTGCACAGGGAGCACGGCCTGGCCGAGCCTTGATGGCACACTTTCCTTTCTGGCCTCCAGAACGATGAAGAATCCATTTCTGTGGTTGAAGCCACTCAATTAGTGGCAACGGGCTATGGCAGTCTAGGACAAGGCTGCAGTTTATCTACCTTTGGAGCATCACATGAAGTGCTAATGCTTCCATTCTCTGTGCATTAGCTACCTCTTGACTCTGTCTTGTAAGATGAAGGTAAGAACCCAAGGTTTAAACAGACAACTGGCTGGGCCTGGAGCCTGAGTAGCCAGAGCGGTCCTGAGCAGAGGGAGATGCCTCTGGCTGGGCTGCAGCTCCTCCATCGTCTGAGCCTGTGGGACACGTGGCTGGCGTGTGCCCAGTGCTGTGCCCCAGAGCCAGGAGCTGGAGTTTGAGGGGAGTGGAGAGGGCCCCGCAGGTCAGCCTGCTTCCTTTCTACGTCACACAAGCCTGCTCCTCTGGAAACATACCAGGTGGTAGCAGTGGAGAGGGTCCCCCCACAAAGCAACCCCTGAAACTCTTTGATGGGAAGCCATCAGCATGCACCCCAGGACGCCAGGAGATGGTATAGGTAACCCCCCTTTGATTTTGACCCATCTGTTCACTGTGAAGATCATGGGAGAAGTTTTGTTCACATCTTGGTTCAGAAAAACCCCGAGCTCCTCCTGGACAACTGGGATGGCTTACTTTCATGAGCTTTGCAAATCTGTTTGCAAATTACTTCCTCTCTTAGCTTTGACTGTAAGGAAATTTACAGGCATGTACAGCTCTGATGTGGGAACTGATGATGGCATTAACTGTGATTATTATGAAATATTTCAGACATAAAAATTACAGAGACTATATAGCAAAAATTACAGAGATTGTATATTCACATGCCCACTGTCCAGTTTCAGACATAAAACTCTGCAAACAAAAATGAAGCCCTAGTGTATCCATTTCTGACCCCATTTGCTCTCTTAGCAAATCTGTATCATCTGGTATTTATCCTTCCCATTACATTTTTTTTTCTTGTAAATGCATGTATCTTTACTGGTAGACAGTATTGTGATACATGTTTTAAAACATTGCATGTGGTTTCATACTATATGTATCTCTCTAATTTGATCTTCTTACTTGAGAATTTTATTTTGAATCTTATCTATGTCAACATATGCAGCTCTAGTGAACTCATTTTCACGGCTGTCTAATATTCCACAGCAAGCCTAGACAAGTGTAGCCCTGGGGTCAGATTGCCAGGATTCAAATCCCAGTTCTGCCATTTACTATTTCTCTGGCCTTGGGCAAATGATTTAACTTCTCTGTGCCTCGATTTCCTCATCATAAAATAACGTGAATGTTATTAGAGAGTTGATATGAAGATTAATTGCAATGCTGTGTTGCTCACTAGCCAGGTTAGTCCTGGGCAATGTGTCATTAGGTGATTTCACTGTTGTGTGAATGTCAGCGTGTAATTACACGCATCTACATGGGACAGCCACACACAGACCGCTGCAGGGAAGGCCGCCTCCCTGTCACTGCTCAGCACATGCCAGTAACTTAGGTGCGAGACATTTGAAATACGCCTGGTGCAGTGTGCACTATTTAAGAGAACCATCTTGTTATTATACATTTCTTTTCTTGTTGGTAGATATTCAAATTGCAGTTTTTTGCTGTCTCTAAGTCATTGCAGGAGACATTATTATACCTGTTTCTTTTTGCAAGGAAGCATTTCTCTGAGCCAGGGCATACACCTGGCAGCTGTGGGTGTGCCCTGTTACTTCGGGGGTGTGCCTGTTGCAGCCCTGACTCACCTCTCCCTGGGCCAGGTCTTGGTGGTTTCTTTCAGCCCTACTTTTGCTTAAATTTCCTTATACATCTTCCTTTTCCTTTGCCCAAATGTCCCCCTCTATTTCTTTTTATCTTTGTATACATTTCTGTAAACACCCTTTTCTCCATCCCCTCATCTTTTTTCCCCTTTTGACTGAAGTGGGATACAAATACATAAAATTAACCAGCACCCAAGTGGCTCTGGCTGCAGGCTGCGCACCTCTAGGGGGTACCATTTACACAGACCACAGTGTGAAAGGTCTCCCCCCTCCCCAACTCAGTTGAAGCTCAGCCTCCTACTGAGGAAGCGCTTGAGAAAATGCCTTCTACCCCTTGGGCTGGCTCAAGGCGTAGACCCCGTTCCTCACCGGGGGGCTTTTCTCTTTTCTGCTCTGGATTTATAGGACTTCCTTCAGGTCGTGGTTCTTCATGTTTTAAAGCCTGTTGGCATGTGAGCCCTCCCGCCTATATAAACATTTGTTTAGGAAGGGAGAGCGCAGCTTGGGCCCTCCGGCTGACTCGAGGCTGGCTCGAGCGTGTAAGGGCGCGGGCCCGGACCGCTGTTCGAGGCTTTCCCCTCGGCCACCGCACACATATTGAGCAATATATTATGAGCGAGCCTCATTCTGATGAGGTGTTATGGATAAATCATTAAGGAGGCAGCTCACCGCGGTGATGTATTGGTGTAATAGATCATCAGAGTGAAGTCTTCTGCTGACATTCGGGGCTGGCTCGAAGGGTGGTGTCATTCAGGGAGGAATTAGCCCAGCAGCAGATCCGGCTTAATTACAGGATAAAAGGTTCGTGAATGATAGGCTGAAGTCTGCAGCACCAGCATTTTGATTCTTGATGTAAAAATATAATTGGGCTTCCTGAGAGAATTTTTGATTATTTTCAAACAGCCTTCTGCTTTATCACAACAGCACAACTTGCCATGTGGCTGCAGGGGTATCTTTTATTGGGGGGGGGGAAGGAGGGGCGGGATCCCCAGGCCCTTTCCACAGCTGAATTACTGTTGTCCTTTGAATTTGTAGGTCACAGTATGAGTAAAGGGAGATAAAATCCAGGAGGCCTGCCTTCAAGGCCTTCAGAATAACGTCCTCAAGCAACCAGACCATTGCAATTGAGCGATACCTTCAAATCATTGTTCGCTGAGGCCCCGATCTCACCAGTCTGTGTTCGCCTGTGAGGAAGAGGCCAGTGTGGGGAGCACGTGTGTGTCTGAGGGCATCAGCATTTTAGGGATAATCATCATCATCATGTTTATCAGACACTCAACATTGTGCTAAAGGCTTTGCATGTATTATTTAATCTCATTTACTCCATACAACAACATCGTGAGAGGCATTCTTCTCCTCATTTCCAGATGAGAAAACCTGCCAAGAGCTGGCACCACGGGCCACGTTGCACAGCTGCACGTGGGCAGAGCCAGGGAGCCTGATGCAGCAGGCGACTTCAAATCTTCCTGCCACCTCCTGAACCCGAAACTGGATCTGTGGACTGTAGGCCTCAGTGAGCACCATAAAAATGTTTCTTTCTTTCTTTTTTAAAAATAATATAATTGTTCATATAATTTTGTGCCTTTTTCCATCTCAGTTGTAATCCCTGTGGGCTTCCCATCACCAAATCACCCGTGTGCCATTGCCATAGTCCAATGCACTCCCCAGCCCCCTCATTTTTTATCCCATTCCCCACTCTACCCCCCTAACATGTCTCTGGTGTATAGTTGTTCCTTATTATTATTAAAAAATGTGTTTCTTTTTATGACACAATTCAGCTTCAGATATTTGTGGGGTCCCCAAACTAGTTCTTTCTTGAGAAACTTATAGAAGATTTCTAGCCATTGTGGGCTAAACTATATGGTTTAACTTTCCCATGGGAGACAACTATAAAAGCTGCCTGAAATGTTTTTTTAAATCTTCTTAAGTGATATTCACCTGCTGATAAGACAGTAGAAATGATTAGACCAGCAGACAAGGTCATGAATAGAGGCTGCTTCTGCTGAGCCTTACGGGCCCTGGAAGGCCTCATGGGCCTGGGAAGAAAGAATGGAAGCCAGGTGCCAGTCCAGGGGAGGAGGGTCTCTCCACTGAAGGCCGAGCCCCCCAGGACAACACCCTCATGATGAGGGGGACCTGGAAGTGGAGCAAATTCCAGCAGATTCACAAGCCTGCTTCCAAGTACTCAGATAGTAGAGACATTTCAGGCCTCCCTCGGGCTCATTTTAAGGTGGGCACTGATTGGTATGGCCTTCTGGGTATAATGTCCAGCGGATTTCTGGGTATACAGCTTTTGCACTGCACCCCACATTATTCCTATAAATGATTTCCAAAATATGAGACTCTGGTAACAATAGCCAGGCACACAAGAAAAACAGACTCCCTGAGTAAGAACCAGCAAAAGTAGACAATAGAAGCAGCTCCATAAAGATAATGCAAGCCTCAGACTATAGAAATCGGGGATCTTTCTTCCTTATTTTGTTTAAATAAATAAATTATGGGTGTCTTGGTGGTGTGTGTGGTGAGGTAATGTACATGTGAAGAGGGTAAACCTGTACCCCAAGTCATATACAGTGTTGTAAACCAACGTTGCCTCAATAAAAAATTCAAGAAGGAAACAGAGGCCACTATTTGATAAAATGTCTAAAATAATAAATAGAAGGTAGTTCTGAGAGTTCTGAGAAGGATAAGAGTTGTTAAGGGATGAGGTAACGCCATTTGATTGCTATTAATTATGTGGGTGACAACATAAAAATTAATTACAATAAGTAAATATGCAAACCAAATAAATAAAGATAAGCTTGAGGACATTATCAGGGGACAGAAAAAAATACATTTTAAATGTGGTTATAGGATAAATAAGCAGCTCCCCATTCAAAATTCTCCCTTCCTACTCTATCCCTTTCCCCCAAGAGGAAAGAAATTGTGGGCAGCAGAATTCTCTATGGAAATATCCTTCAAGTCTATATTAAACTAGAAGAAAGCACTGTCTGTTCTCAGAATGTCTATGTTCCACAAGGAAGTTCAAACATAGAACTTCCTTTTCACTTTTGTGACTTAAAATAATTGCAGTGTTATTAATATGGAAGTATTAAATACCTTTAGACAAAGGGGTTGAAAAATCTTGAAAATAGACGCTAGACAACATGCCACACTCCTGTCCCACAAAATGTAGGATATACAACTTCAAAACTTTAAATCCTCATGGGAAATGTGATATTAAGTATGATATGCATTACAGCATGAAATGTGTCTTTGATGCTATGATATACAGATGACACTGCTAAAAATCCTCATGGTTTGGAGAAAATATCATAGTTTAAAACATAAGCTCTATCTCCAGCAGGCTGGCTGGGGTTCCCGCTCTGATACTTTAGATTTTGCAATCTTGGGAAAATTTCTTATCTTCTTAGAGTCAATTTGCTCATCTGAAAAAAAGGGGATAATAACTGTACTTTACCTGTTTCAAGGGGTTGACAGGGTCAAAGAGACCCTGGGTGGAAGGAGCTGTGCGCACTGCCGAGACATGCATCTTGGCACTGTAACTGTAGCTTGAAGTTTCCACTTGCATTTGTTTTGCATTTAATTCCAGAAAGGCATTATATAGAGAGAATGCTTTCCTAAGTGTCACTAGTCAGAAAAACTCTTACCCTGAGAAGCTGATCAACTGTGGCTTCTGGGGACCGGCATGGTTCTATACAGGTGTGTCCATTTATAGTGAGCCTTTTGATAAAGAAACCAATTATTCTGGCCTCTAAAATCAAGGCCATCTCCTCATGAAGGGTAGACATCCAGGTGAGATAAGATTGATAATCCGGCATTGTAGAATTTATTAAAGATGTCCAGATTAAAAAATTGGGTTGTCTGCCAATCAATCAGCCTGTTTTCTACAACTTTCTCTGTCATTTGCTAAAAATAGTCCTGGGTAGCATTGAACCCCTCTGAGGTATCATAAATAGTAATCTCCCTGCCTCCCTTTCAGGACAAACTTGGCATACTCCCTGGTAGAGGCTGGATTTGTCCTTGTCTTTCTGAAGGCTTTACTATGACTCTTACACAAGTTCCCAAGTCACAAGATTCAAGTGAGAAAGGGCATAAGAATAGAGTTGGTATAGGCTGCATTCTCTTTTCTCTGGGTAATTTCCTTGGACCCCGGTAAGAATGGACAGTTTAGAAACACTGAACTGAAGCTCGATTTGAGGTTCACTATGGTGTGGTAGATGTCTGTGAAGCTGTTGGGATTCCTTGTGCCAAGGAACTAAGTTGGCATCATTTGAGTTTCTCGATAACTTGGCGTGGGCTTGGGGGGAGTCTTAGGTTGAGTTCTCCGGAAACACCTCTAGATAGAAAGATGCATAGCTTTAATTTAGGAGTATTTTTGGAGAGAGACCATTTCATGGGCAATGGAGGCAGCGGGAGAAATTGTCCCTTGATGAGACTGCTGTGGAGAACTCAGCTCATTGTAGAGGGAGCTGCAGGTGGGGTAGTCGTGCAGAGTTCTCCCACAGTGAGGGCTGGACTTTTGCATCCTCCCATCAGCCAGTATTGGCCGGACTATCCATCCCTTGGAAGGGGTCTAGCTCGGGTAAAGCAATTTCAGTAAGGGATGAAGCTTTGGTCTGTAAGCAACCCATGATCTTGGAGCTGAGGGGTGGGTGAAGCCTGAGGCGGTGGATCTCCATGGATAGTTGGCATTGAAGACATTTTCCAGTCTTGACCTAGTGGCCAGCTTCAGTGAGTGGGACCAGTCTGGAAGTGCCAAGATCACCCTTATGAGGGAGCAGATTATAGAATGGCGAAAAGAGAGCAAGTCAACCAGGGCGTGCCAGGAGAAGAGGAGGTGCTTGAAATATCAGAGAAACACATAAGTCACGTGCAAATAGGAGAGATGGAATCTAAAAGGAAGAAAAAGTAGGACTCGAATACAAAGTAGACAGAGTGGAGGGGCAAGGGTGTAGGTGTTATGTTTATGACCAGGATCTCACATCACTGAGTGGAGAATGTATTATTAAATAAAGTGTTGAGAATAAGTTTTGAATTTTAGGGAAAATTCTAATTTAGTTCTTTATTTGGTACCATACCCACACTTAATCTCAAGTGGATTAAAGATCTGAAAATAAAAATTTAAAGTGTCAAAGTTCAAGAAGGGTCTTTTGAGTATGACATGTAACCCAGAAGGTAGCAGAGACAGTGAGAGTTCTGATTCCATGAAACAAAAAAGCAAAGGTAACAGTTTCTGTGTGGTGAAAAAGATATCATAAAGAAAAAAAATGGAAGCATATGTCTTAAACATAGATAATAAACAAAAGGCCATATCTGTAATAGAGAAAGTTTACATATTAGTAAAAAAACACCAGGGTGTGAAAGGCAGAGTGGGTGGGGGCTGGGCAGGCATTTCCCTGCCAATAGCCTCTTTTTGCTCTTCCCCCTGGTTTTCCTTTCCTCCCATTTATTGACATTGCCTCTTACAGCCAGCAGGTGTGTGGAGAGGAGAATCTGCTGGCAACGGAAGAAAGGGTCTTCAAGGCAGACATCCTGGACTTGAGTATGCTCTTGAGTAGTTCCCTCATGTCTGGTTCCTCACTTTAGTTAAGGGTTGTGAGGAAGAAATGCCTCACGGGTGAAGACCGTCCAGAGTGGGCTTGTCCTGAAGTAGGCCTTCATGCTCCCTTTACATGGAGTGTGAACCTGAACTCACTCAAGGAATATTCTGGTAGGGAAGCCTTGGAGTTGCCACAGTTCCAGCCCTGTCAATGCAGAAGCGATTGGCAAAATTCCCTCCTTTGCCTCCCTGGCGGGGAGACAGGACCAGTCCATGAAACACTGTTTTCATAATCAAGGGGCTCCTCAATTCTTCCCCAGACCTTGGCGTTCCACCCCTGGGCATTTCCTCATGGGTGTTGCCTTCCAGTGGGCCCATCTCCCCTCACCACAGGCCTCTCCACAAACCCACTTGGATATGCACTAATGCCATTATCTTCCCGAAATTAAAATCAAGCCTCAACCTATAATGTTTCACGGAGAGGGAATTGGGGTTATATATTCCTGCGTCGAGCAGTATTCTATTTCAGTCATAGCATTTAATTATGATTGGTATGTTAGTGCCCACCGGAGCATAACAAATTGTCATTATGTTATTCTGCTGAGTCTAATTTAATTGGCAAGTTGTCACAAAAGCAATTATCCATCATTTATTTTGTTGCCATAACCACATCTAGAAGAGCACCTGCTGTCTGTGAGGAGAAATGCACCACAGTCTCTCAGCCCTGGATGCCGGCCACTTATCTGACACAAAGACATTGCTTCCCCTTATGATTTAAAAATATGTTCCTCATTTCCTGCTGTGGTCTCATGAATCCTCCTGGGGGAGCCTCAAAGTGCCAAAGGAAATTCATGGGCTGAGAAATTGCCCGGGGCCACGGGGAGGTGGAGGTCTGCCTGCAGGGTCAGGGTGCGGGTGGGAGGCAGTGGGGGAGGACACAGGCCTGCGAGGGTCCAGACCTGACTGGCAAGGGCTTTGCTCCCTCAGCTGTGCCAGCTGCCACCTCAGCGCTGGATTTATAAATATTTGTTGGTATTTTCTCTGAGGCACACCACTTGCTGGCTCCCTGGGAAGCAGGATTATTTAGCTACTTCATAAAGAGAGAGGCCAAGTCCTAGGAGCTAAAGGCCCAAAGTCATGAGGGAAGCTTAGGAAAGAGCCAGGACCACAGTGAAGATCAACTGTTAAAATAGGGTCTGAGGAATTTTCACATTTTTCTGAGCAGGCAAAAGCAAGGCCCCCCACTGTTACAGGGTACCCCAATGTGAACTGGGTTGCCTGTCTGTGGGTCTTCACCCGCACGCTTACGATTCAATCGTATTATGGACACACTCAAAAAGGTTAAATAATGGATTTATTTATAAGGAGAAAGGTAAAGGAGTAATCCAGGGAAAGAGGGAGAGAAACACAGGTTAACTAGGATGTCCTACCAGCTCTGCTGACTTGGACCTCACCGGCACACTGAAAACCGATGGAGAGCCAAAACGATCAGCTGTGAACCACCAGGTCAAGAGCCCCCCAGAGCCCACATGTCTGGTTTTATCCCAACCTGGCTGCTCAGCTCCGCCCTCACACCCCAGCGTGCTTCTCCTTGGTACTGATGGGATTTGGAGTTCCAGCATCTGGAGTAGGGGTGGAGTCCATGAAACCTGGACCTGTTACACCCCGAGCCTTAGGCCTTGCCTCTGGTGCTGTGGGACATCCCGTTATCCTAAGGGCTAGGCTTGCTGGGTCCTATTTCACATGGACACAGCTGAAATTTGGGGGTGGAGGCTATGGGGAGGGAACAGAGTGAGAGAGAGAAGAAAAAATGGGAAAAGCGTCACCAGCCACCAGCCCGCCTGCCCACATTAGCGTCAGAGACAGGAAGACCCACTTTCCCAGAGCCTCTGCCTCCAAATTAACCCCATCTCCACCTAGTTACCTCCGCTTTTATGTATGAGGAAGCCTGGTTAAGCAAAGTTTGATTCAGGCGATGTTTTTCTTCCCTGAAGCAGCAAGATAGTCAATCCTAAGGGAAAATGTGAGACTGCAGGTCTCTGTTCTTTGAGCTGGAAGCAGGTGGAGAAATGACTAATTTTGTTCCTGATTCCATGATGCTCTTGTTAGCATAGTCAACAAAAGACTTGTTTAAAACAAAACCAAACTCAAAACAATCGCTACTATGTAGTGAAGTGGAAAAATGAGCCAGACCTTTAAAGTAACCAGCTTTTCCCTCGGAGTCTATCAGCTACAATTCCCAGGCTATCAATGTGGAGACATTGGAAAATTACCAGCTTCCTGAACACAGGAAGATTATTTCTTGCATCTTAAAAAAAAATTGCTCATTGTAATTGCTAACTAAAAATAAACTAGGATGTGTCAGTTTCCTCCCTCCTGGACCAGGATTATTTTAAGGAATGCTCTGCAAGGCCCTGGCAAAGTCACTCTTATTACCATGAGGGCCACCACAGCAGAATGTCCAGGCCCCCTGTCTGGCTCCAGGCAGTCCCAGGGGCCAGAGCTCTGATACCATGTCCCTTTGCTTCCCGGTGGTGTTTGTTTACACACAGCTGTGTAAACGAACTCTAACTCTGAGAAGTAAGTTGGTTAGATGAATGAAAAGTCCTAAAAAAAACTCCATCATCTCTCATCCAGGAATCCCACTTAGGATAAGCAAGTTGCTTCAAAAGCAGAAAAAGATGTTGACTGTGGTGTAATTTATAATAGCAAAACATCTCTGCAGAGGAGCAGACTGTCTCAAAGCACATGCTTCTCAGGGTGGATGTTAGTGACATCTGTTGTGTCTTCTGGGAGGGATGTTGAGCCAGGAGAAGCCCTTTATGCAGTCTTACTATACAACTTCTCATGGAGCAGGACACTAACTGGAGCCAGGTTATGCGTGTGTAAAGTACAGGTGAGATGAGGGTCCTTTCTGTTAGTCACCTGTTGCTATGGCAACACATTGCCTCCAATGTAGTGGTTTTAGCAGTATATATTAGTTGACTCACAGTTCTGTAGGTCAAAAGTCTGGAGCAACTTGCCATAGGTTAAAATCAGGGTGCACAGGGTCATTTCTGCAAAGGCAGAACTGGTCTTTTCTCAAATCTCCAGCCTGCCTACATTCCTTGGCTCCTGCTTCCTTCCTTCATCTTCAAAACCAGTAATGGGCAGACTGTGATTATCTCCTGTCTCCCTGTCTCAATTTTGAGGACGCATGTGATTACATTGGGCTCATGTGGAAAATTCAGTATAAGCTCTGTTTTATTGCCAGTAGATTAGCATCCTTACTTACATCTGCAAGCTTAATTCCCTTGGCCATGGGATGCAACATAGTCACATGTTCCTGGGATGAGGAAGTGGATGTCTTTTGGTGAGGAAGTCATTGTCCTGCAGCACACACTCTAGGCCAGGAGCTTAGAACCTAGTGAGAGAGACACGCAGACACATCTTTGGAGCTCATGGCAGAGCGCCATAATTCTCCAGGAGAACTGGGGAGACAACTATTCAGAATAATCCAGAAATTCCTTGCTGGGAAGCTATTTGATATCCAATTTGGCTTTCCTTCCTCCTCCCAGCACAAACCCTTGCTTTAGCCCTGCACAGTTTCTTACTCACTACGTGCTCTTTCCCAGTCCCAGACTTTTGCCCATCACTGGCGGCGACCTGATACCCTCACACTCCCTCCACCACTCCCCTGACCCTTTCCCTCACCACCCCACCTCCACCTTGGGCTTCGCTAACATTTACATAGTCTCAATTATATAATATTCCACAGAAGTGCAATTGCTCGCATGTGTGGTATTTCGATTTTGGTGTATTCTTACATCTCAGGGAGACTTTGACCACTTTGATTAAAGGGACCAGGGATCATGTATGACAATTCTGTCATCTCCATAGACGCTGGTGTGTACGTGTGTAAACACACAAACAGGTACTCACAGAAGATTGACTGTACTTATTTTAAATAATTATTTTTCATAATAGTTTATTTTTACATCATTTTGTGCCTTTTTCCATCTTGATTGTATTTATAGCAGTAAAAAGCTGGATGAAATTGGAATCATCTGGAGAACGTTGAATGAATTTTAGTATTATATTATATAGAGCAGAATATGGAATATTATAGAAGAAGTGAAGAATGAGTTAGATCCACCTCTGCTCACCTGGAGGAATTCCCATGTACCCTGATAACACTTTAAGGAACAGAGTGATAGCACATGAAGGGGAGGAGAAGCTGTAATCAGGAATGGTTGTGTGTGTTTAAAAGACAGCTCCAAAGAAAGGCACGGGAGGTTTTATCCTCCAGGGTGTAGACATTGGTTATCTCGAGTAGACTTGGAAGAAAAGACACTAAATCAAATATTCTGTATTGCCTGACCTGTTAGAATGAACACAAACTATTTTTGTAATTGTAAATATTGATAACCTTTTTCTAGTACTGAGAAAAAGAGTTCAGCTGTGTCTTAGTGTCACAGGGTGAGGAACGATTCCTTTGGGCAAGTTTCTAAGTTCAGACCTATCTGTCCCTCCTTCTACTCAAATGAGCTAATTAAACAAACGTGAGGTAGCTTTCATTTCGTGGCTAGGTGTGCCTCCATCCTGGGATAAATTCAGCAGCATCATATATGTAGTGACCCTTCCTTTATATCAGTGAACTCCTATAATAAATTAATTAGAGCCATGCAGCCCCAGTCTGCCTCCCTGAGGACACTTGTGGACCCACGCATCTGTCTGAGCCAGGTTGGGGGCGCATGTATTGTTAAGGCAGCTACCCTGAGTAGTGGGGTCAGCTCTGCTTCTCTGAAGTTGTTTGGGCATTTCCCTCACGTCTCCCAGGATAAACTAGTTAAAAATCTGTCTCAATGACAGTGGAGAAGGGTATTTGCATCTCAGCTGCTACTTCTTAGCCACACTCAAGAAACCCTTTCTTCTGAACTGGACTACTCTGGAACTCTGGAGGTCACAGGCCCATGGTCACCATGACAACACCGTTCAGAGTTTGACTGAGGGGGCTGAGGAAAGGAGTGAGAACGTTTCCAGCCCCTCTACTCCCACCCCAAAAGCCTCTTTCACAGGGACAGATTTCAAAGTCTCAGTTACTGGGTTGGTATTCAGCTTTATATGGGATACACTATTTCTGAGAAAGTTGCTCTAGGTCAGTGTTTTGGGTAAAATTTTGTTAATTTTATTTTAAACACACAAGTAGAGCTCCCTATATTTACAGCCCTGTTGTGAATTCTTTCATAAAGTGAATCGACAACCCCCACCCACCCCAGGAGTATACTTTAGTATAAGCATAGATGTTCAAGTGTAATTTATTTTAAAATTTGGCACACCTGTTTGGAGGGGGTGTGGAAAGTGGGGATTATGGTGCAGGTAAGAGTTGGGGAGGGGCCTCTTTTGAATAATGCTTTGGGAGGTATTTGGATTCTGTCTCAAGGTCAGGGTGGTATCCAAAGAAGATTCTAGTGCAAGTGATTTATAGAGGAGCTGCCCTAGGTAGAAAGGCCAAGGGGAGAATTTGAGTGAAAGGTGAAGAAACCAGGTGAAGCTCAGATTTCAGCTCCCAGATTTAGCCTGATTCCGTGGGGAGCTCAGGAGTGCAAGCTGCACCTCTAGCTTCTACAGAGAATCAAAGGGGCAGGCTTCATCTCTCCAGTGAGTCACTATTGCTGGAGAATCCCAGAAGAAGGTGTGAAATCCCCAGAGTGAAGCTATGCTCAGGGTCAAGCCTCTGCCAGTGATCAGTGAGCTGCCAGCAGAGCACACAGAGGGGAAGGAGGCATGCCTGACTGCTGAGAGGATCCAGGAGTTTCAGTGGCAGCCATTAGATGCACTGAGTAAGGCCTGCAAAGGGCCCTCAAGCTCTCCACCCTGACAAAAGAAGTCAGTGAAAGGAATTTGCTTCCCACAAGGTATTTAGTATGATGCTAAAAGAGAAAGGTGGAGTATACTGGACGATGCAGAGCTGGCTAGAAGGGTATGGAATGGATGATAGTTGGCTGGAGGAACAGTCCCAGGAGTAGCCTACAGGGCTCTATGTGGCACCTGTTTTGTAAAACCTTTATATCTGTATATTAGGGAAAGGTGGTGAGCTCACTGTGGGTTACCCTAAACTGAGATGAAAGATAATAGGAAAAAGGGGAACGAAGTTGGAAAGGAGATCCCAGTGAATGACTATCCACCCATAAGGTTAAAAATAAAGAGGTAAATGTAAATGTAATGCTAAGTTAATTCAGCATGTCTGCCTTATAGTGGAGTATTATATGACCATGAAAAATATTTTGAAGTATAATGACTTGGAAAATTGTTCATAATTATTTTATTTAGATCTTACAAGGTTTGTATACAAAAACTGGGATGTAGACCAGAGGTAGGGAAGTGGGGTGGGGAGAGAGAGCAGGGGGCCGAACAGGCAGATCAACAGAAATACACTGCTGAGGGGAGCAGTAGGGAGACAGGAGAGGTCTGCTGCGCCATGTGGGTCAGCACCAAGGAGAACCTGGGGAAAGTATTTTGAAAGAAGTTCTAAGATGGGGACACTGTCTGTTTAGTTGGGGCTACAATAACTTTTTATTCATTTGTTTTTGCTTATTTCTATTACTATTGTTTAAAATTAGAATTTATTAAAAATACAGTACTAGATACATGTTTTTGCTTGTCTTAATTATATGAAAAAAGCATAAAAATAAGATCTAACAATTTGAAATCTGTGAATCTATAGTAGAATTTCAAACCACATGAACCAAAAACATATAGAAATAGTGATTGGCAGCAATCAGTAGATAGAAATATGTACAGAAAAAGCTCTAGCAAAAGCTCTAGAAACCTATCAACCAAATCAACCTAATTAATTTGTGGAATTCTGTCCTGAACAAGAACACAGAGATCTTCACCAAGACAGGCCAGAGGCTGGGTAATAAAATAAGACTCAATAACTTTAAAGGAATTGATGTAGAGTATGTTCTTTGACCACAATAGAAGGTAAATAGATTTCAATAATTGGAGTCATCTGAAATATCTCTCTATTACTTGTTATCTAGACAAAAATTAAATAGCCTTTGGTTCAAAGAAGAAATCCCAAATATGCTGAAGTGGTTGATTATGGAGGCAATGTATTAAAATGTCTAGGATGCAGCTATCAATAAAACAAAGCTTAGGCAAAGCATTAGAACTTTAAATTCTTATGTGAGAAAACAAGAAAGGTTTAAAATAAATAACTTATGCATGTATTTAAGAAGCTAGAAAAAGAAAAGCCAAAGAGATTCAAAATAAATAGTAGAAATGATAAAGATGAGAACAGAAATAAATGCAACAGAAAACAAGTGACAGAGAAAATAAAATGGAAACAAAGCTATTTTTAAAACAATCAGTGAAAATGATAACCTCTAGCTAGAATGACTAAGGAAAAAATAGAGAAGACACAAATTACTAATCTCAAGAATGTTAGTAAGGATGTCACTTTACAGCCTACAAGCTAAAGAAAAGTTACAAAATAATATACCAGTACACATAAAGTATACTATACTTTATACATTCAACAACTTAGAAGGGATTTGCAAATTTCTTGAAATATAAATTACCAAAACTGACTCAAAATGTAGAAAATCCTTACAACTTTCTTTTTATTAAAGAAAATTATAATTGAAAAACCTTATAGAGAAAAATTCAAGGTCTACATGGTTTCATTGGTGAATCATAACCAAAGATCAACAAGAAATAATAGTAACTTTACACAAATTTGTCAAAATATAAAGGAAAAATGTTCATAATTCACTTTATGAAAATGGTGTTAACTGATAACAAAACCAAGGACAATGCACGTGGGGGAAACCTTTCATAACACAGTCATCTTTCATAACACAGATGCCAAAATTTTTAACAGCCTAGAAATATCTACAAATGATGACACATCATATCCTAGTGCAGTGTGTCCAGGAAGGAGTGGTTGGTTAGCTATTTGAATATCAATTAATGCAACATTACTACTAGATTAGAGGAGGAAAACTACATGGTCATCTCAATAGACGTGAAAAATACATTCAACATAAGTTTCTCACTTATGATTGATAGATGCTTTCAGGCAATTATGAACAGAAGAAAACTTCCTCAATTTGATAAAAGGCACCTAAGAAAACCCTACAACTATCAGCATAATTACTTGAAGTCTTTCCTCCTAAAATTTAATAACTTTGAAGGGATGCACATAACATAGAACATGTTCTTTGATTGCAATGCAATTAAAATAGATGTCAATAAGAAGGAGTTATCTAAAATCTCTTCTCAATATTTGGTAATTAAACAGTAATTTTTTCATTGGAAGATTTTTATTCAACATTACACTCAAGGCCTTAGCAAGTGCAATGAGGCAAACAAAACAAAAAATGGTGCATACAAATGAACAGAGGAAACAAAGCCATTTTTGTTCACAGATGACATGATTTTTTTTAATGTGAAAAATCTTAAGAAAAGCTATGAGAACTAATAAGTGAGTTTAGAGAGGTTTCAGGATACAGAGTCTATTAAGTATAATAGTACATAAATTGTACTCATGGTCTAACAACAAACATCTGGAAACAGGAGTCTTTAAAAACGTCAGGTATAATCCCATCAAAATATTAAATATATAGGGATATATTTCATGAAAGACGTGAAAGATACTGAAAACCGTGCTGGTATGATACAACACCAGACGCTGGATGGTCCAAACAGCAGAAGTTTATTTCTGATGTTCTGAAAGCTGGAAAGCCCAAGAACAAGGTGCCTTTTCTCAGCTTGTAGACAGATGCTCTCTCTGTGTGTGCTCATCCAAACTGAGCTGTAGACTCAACACAATGCTATTTAAAGTCCCAGAAGACATTCTTATAGAAGTTGGCAAACCGGTTCTAAAATTTATATGAACCTAGAATAACCAAAACAACTTGGAAAAAGAACAAAGTTGGGAAACTTACATTCTCTGATTTTAAGAGCTTATTCTACCATCACAGTAATCAAGGCTGTGTGCTACTGATGAAAGCTAGCTACCTACATCCTAGATCAATGGAAAAATCCAGAACATACTGGAACAGTTGCTTCCTCACAAAGCTGCCTTCAGATGAAGAACTGTTATTCACCAAATGCCGCCATCAAGAGAATGTAAGTCAAAGAGTAGTCAGGGGCGCTTCCCGGTGGTTCAAAGGGTTAGGACGCAGCACTGCCAGCGAGCAGCAGCCGCTTCAATGTGAGTTCGATCCCCGGCCTGGAGGTGACCCACATGGCGAGGCAGACCTCTCCTGACCCGCCCGCTGCTCCCCTCAGCAGTGTACTTCGTCCATCTGCCTGTTCTGCTCCCCACTCTGTCTCTGGTGAATCCTCTCACCGCCCCTGCACCTCTGGCCTGTACCCCAGCTCTGTATGAATAAATAAATCTTTAAAAAAAAAAAAACAGAAACAAAGACTAGTCAGAAGACAAAAATTATACCAGTAACATGACAGGGATATTTAATATAAAGAAAAATAAAGCAGGGCCTCCCTAATAGCCTGGGGGTTAAGTCTCAGGGCTACCAGCTCCACAGCTCTCTGCTCCCAAAGCCTGAGTTTGAGCCCAGCCCGGGAGGTGACCCACACGGCACAGCAGACCACTCCTGTCTCCCCCGCTGCTCCTGTCAGCAGTGTATTTCAGTACGTCTGCCTGTTCTGCTTCCTGCGGCCTCTGGTTAATCTTTTCACGTCTTGCATCTCTAGCCCACACCCCAGTTCTATGCAAAAATAAATAAAAATCTTTAAAAAGATGATTCACTATTTAAAAAAAAGTAAGAGAGAATATTAAGCTATAATAAAGGTAGTAACTGTAGGAAGCAGCTACCACCCTAAGGCTGAGGGAAAAAATGAAATAGAGCTTGAAAACTGCAAAGGGGAGCTATACCAGGCTAAGATTTGGATCTCTGAGCAGGGGGCATGATGTCACCCCCCCCAAAAAAAAAACCAAACCCATCTGCTACTGCAGAACAAAGGGAAGGAGTGCCATTGAACAGGGAGGGCAGCCCACCACTTGGGGGGGTGGGGAGGGAATGCTCCCTTTGCTGTTCCATCAAAAACATTACAGAGAAGAAAAAGCACCTCGCCCCTTCCTGCCTGCCTTGCCATGAGCCTCCAGTATCTCCCACTGACAAAGCAGATCAGCCAGCCAGCTGGCGAAGGAGAAATACCATCATCAAAGGCCGTTCTAGAATCACCAAGCAAAGCAAAGAGATTTACAACTGAAACCAAAGTGAAAAGGCAAACCACAGATAGTAGCAGAAAATATTTGCCATCTGTCAAAGGATTCACATACAAAACATATAAGGAACTCTCAGAAATCAATAAAGAAAAATAACGAAGGTCAGCTCCCTGGCTGGGGATTGAACTCCTGCTGCAGTGGCTGGAGCTAGTCTTTAACCCCTGCTCCACCAGGGAGGCCCCACGCTTCGATATAACCAAGATGCTGTCCCTTCCTATTCCGAGCCTCTGGCTGCTCGGAACCAGTCTGGTGCTGCGGGGATCCTTGCAGTCCATCCTTGACTTGCTCCCATTCTCATCCTAGGCCCTGAGTGGCCTCCCTCTTGGAGACGGTTCCCTTCACAAAATACTGCAGCAATTCAGAAGCCAGCTCCCCATGCCCCAGTCCGTCTGTGGCCCACTGGAGAGTCCCTGGTTCAGGGCTCTGGTTCTCAGCATCTGGTGGGGCAAGGGGGTATGGTGTGGGCCGTGAGGGTTAGCACTCACTAAGGGGCTAAGAGCTCAGTCTCCTTTCCTGGTCAATTAATTTACCATTCCTATTCCCCAAGGGAAGGAGGAAATGAAGTTGTTTTCAGGAGCCAACTTTAACTCCACCCGGAAGGGAAAAATCCCCTCACCACTCCCTGCTTCTTTTGACAATAAGAAAAAGATTAAAATATTTACAAGTATCTGATCTTCCCCCTCTCTTGGAAGGCACTTCATAGCGGAAGGCAGACAGACATCTGTGAGCATTTAGAGTGGAATAAACACCAGCAGGTTTCAACCAGAGTGGTCAGGTGGTTGGCGCCAACTGCCTGGGGGATGGAGTTTCTGGCCTGAGTATTTGGTTTCCTTCTGCACCCAGGAGAGGCAGAAAGAGGAGGGGGTTGGGAGGGAGGGGCACTCAAGGGGCACCCTCAATTTTAATTCAACTTCCTTTAAGAGTGACTTGTGAAAGTCCATGGTAGAAATTTGAGGTCTTGAAAACCCAGAAACATGAAGCTTGAAAAAATGTTATATTGTGCACAGGCCTTGGAGAAAAAGGCCCAAGAAGTGGTGATACCCCTTGAGATGGAAAGAGGCATAGATGAGACACAGATGATGAGGAGGGGCCTCCCTGGTCTCTGCACTATCCAGCTGTCCACAATCACTGCAGCAGGAGTTCGATCCCCAGCCAGGGAGCTGACCCACATGGCGTGGCAGACCTCTCCTGACCCGCCCGCTGCTCCCCTCAGCAGTGTACTTCGTCGATCTGCCTGTTCTGCTCCCCACTCTGTCTCTGGTGAATCTTCTCATCTCCCACCACACTTCTGGCCTACACCCGAGTTCTTATACGATTAAATAAAACATAGATGATGAGGATGATGATGAGTGCAGCTAGCATTTTTTGAGTACTTATCACATCCCAGATTCTGTCCAAATCGCTGTCTGTGGACTAACTAACCGATGTGTCCATTTGTGAATGAGGAAGGTAAGACAGATGGTGTGTGATGACGTGGGTAGGCTGGTCTGTGACAAAACTGGGCAATTAGATGAACTGGAGCCAGAAGTTGCGGAAGAGGAAGGAGGAATGATGGCAAATGATTGTTTGGATGTTCAGTCATCTAGGCCCCCGATCTGGGAGTCTCCCCAAACTTGCTCCCCTCCCCTATATTACAGCTTTCACTCTCTTTGGTCCAGTCCATCCCAGAGACCATTCCCATCACCTGTCACTGCTCTCCCAGTTCCTGGCCTGGACACCAGCAGCAACTTCCCAACTGAGAGTCACCTTCAGCCCTCACCCCGATCCCTCTTTCATATCTCCCACCCTCTCAGAGCAATGTAGGCTTCCCTGGCTCCTTCTGATACCCACATTTGGCATTTCACACACTAACAGCAACTGCGAGTTTATGTAGCTGTCTATCAAGTCCTGTGTTTGTTGAATGACATATTAGATCACAGCCATGAAGAGGGGTTTACATTTGAAGCCGGAGAGAGGAAATGGGGCCCATGTAGGAAAGGACTTTGTATTCCCAGGGCCCAAAGTCCCAAAAAGAAGTAAATCAGGTCTTAGCCTGAAAAAGTTTGCACTAGCGGAGAGAGAAGCTAGGGATAGAGGAACCACATGAATCAGGAGACTGCAGGAAGATGGCAATGCTTGTCACCTCTTCAGTAGAGGTGAAGAACGGAAGACACCATTCTGATAAGTTGAAAGTGCCCTGAATATCAGGAAGAGGATCTTCTTGCGTAATGGCACCTCGGGGTGCCCCATAATAAACAGAAGTGGGAAGCCAGCTGAAACACAACCCGTCTGGAAACGTCTCACTTTCCCAAAGACTCTCCCTCTTTTCAAGGTGAACATGGGAAAGTGACGGTGCACATACTTCCTGGTTGGGAAGTCGATAGTTTCTACGGAGGGAGCAGTGTGTGGAGCAGGGGGCTGAGAAGTCACCCTCTTTTTGTCACTAACTTCTGTGTATATTCTTGGGCTTTCTTGAAGCATACACAATTCCTTAGCTTATTTTTAGGTGAAACAAGAAGACTTAGACTTCGAAGCATGGACCCCTTTCCTTCCAAATCTCCTACCAGGTCGCGTGAATCTCTGATTTTAAGAACATTGTTAAAAACAACCAGGACCACTCTGACCCAGCTGGCATTACTCTAAATCTTCCTTTCGTTGAATGTATGGTGGAAATGAGGGGTAGAGATTGAAGGCATGATAAGGCAGAGAGGAAATCTGGGGGATTCTGCAGGTTTGTCTCTGCTTTGTGACGAAGACAACAGCAGCACAGGAGTGGAAGAAGCCAGTTATCTCAGAAACTCCAGCCTTCTGTAATCAGTATCTTTTGAGACTGAACAGACAGGCATTATTATTGCTTCTATTCCAGACATAGTCCTGTCTCACAGATTATTGATGCCTGAGAAACTGCAGAACCATGAATATATCTTTGAAATCAGCGCTAAGGTTAGCCTTGGGTCTTTTTGCCTCCTAAGCAAAAGAAGGCTAGCCAGGGTGAACTGAGTCATTCCTGCTGGCTACATCTGTTTCCTAAGCAGCTACTATGTCCTCAGCTCTGTACTAGGAAGTGAGGGTAGAGCAGTGAACAAAACAATATCCTTGCTGCCATGGAGCTTAAGAGCTAGTTGGAGAAAACAGAAAACTATTAAATTTATATGTCAGGTGGTGATAACTGCTACCAAAATAACACAGTAAGAAGGAAAGGGTTTGGTGGGATTTTCTGTTTTCTACAGAGCAGTTAGGGAGGACCTCTCTGCTAAGATGAGTGAAGTGAAGGAAGGCACTCTGTGGTGGCCAGGGATCAGAGCATTCTGGGAAGGAAGAATAGCAGGTGCAAAGGTCCTGAGGCAGAATTGTGCTTGGCACACTTAAGCAACAGCAAGGAAGTTATTGTGGCCCAAGTGAAGTGAGCATAGGATAAGAGATGAAGTTGAAGGAAAGGCCAGGATAAGAAGGCCTGAGAGCCTGCAGGTCACTGCATTCTATTTTAATGGAGACCATCATGTCTTCCACTGGGAGTAGCAGTGGAGAGTTCAAGAAGTGATAAGATTCTAGAGTCATCTTAAAGGTGAAACAGACTGGATTCACTGATGGGTTAATGTAGGCTGTGAAGGAGGAGAAGCAGTAAGAGTCTCAGTGTTTGAGCCCAGCTGCTGGAAGAGCGAAGCTGGCACTTATTAAGATGGGGGAGAGGGAATTAAGAGCTCTGCCTGGACATATCAAATTAGATGACCGGGGATCACCCTGTGAGGATGGCGAGGAGGAGGCTTGAATGTGCAAGTTCAGAGGTGGAGGGAGCTAGAGATACAAAGATGAGCATCATCAGTGCACAGTGGCTAGAGCTGGGGCTGGGGGGAGACATCTGGAGAGTAGGTGTGAGGTGTCAAGGGCCCTGACAGTGAGCTCAAAACGTCCCGGCATTTGGAGGCTGAGAAGAGGAGCATCCAGCTGAAGGAGCCAGTCAGCGAGTAGGAGGGAAGAGGGTGTTTCAAAGGGGTGGGAGAGAATTAATGAGGCCTGAGAAGCCACCCTTGGGTGAGCTGTGTGGAGGCTGGGGTGACCTTGGTAAACAAGAGCTAACCAAAGGAGGGTTGCTGAGTCTATCGGAACAATCTGGTCATGTAGGGAAGGAAAGGAATTCGGGGTTGGGGGCTAGGTGGAGGGGTGTTTTACTTTTTATTTTATGTTTTTGGTGTTTTGGTGGGAGGTGTTCTAGCTTGTGAGCAGTTAGTGACTATGACCCAGCAGATGGACAAAACTGGTGACACAGGACAGAGTCTCCCCAGACAGAACTTTTCTCCCTTTTCTTCCCTGTATGGCTTGGAGCTCTGGTCGGTGTGCTTAATAATTGTTTGTGGCTGATATTTCTGTGAATGCGTCTGGCATTTATTTCCCCTCTAGCCGAAGTCGTTTCCCTCAAATATGCCCATGGAGCTGGATCAGATCTATTTAACGATGAGAATACTTTGAACAAAAACAAATCCCTTGACTTTTGTCCATGGGATCTTGTCAGTATTCTCTTATCAGTGAGCTGTAGAGGTGTCAGTTGAATCAATAATAATAGTTACGGCTACTGAAAGCTTACAATGTGCTTTACGTGAATTATCTCCTAAAAACATCTCTGTGATGGATAGTCCTCTTGGCGATGTCACGTAAATGATGAAGAAACCGCAGCTTCAAAGATCAGACCATAAGTCCTGAGTCTGGCAGGCAGCGTGCTGGGCATCCAGGTTCTGAACCAAATACCAAAGTCTGAACCACCCAGGGAACCGCGTCTCAGGCGGGGCTGCTCCAAGGCGGACGTCCGGACAGACTCCACTCTCCTGAGGGCCTGGATGGCTGTTCCGGGGCGACAGCGCTCGCCCCTGCGCGCCGCTGTGTCGCCGCGCTGCCGACGTCCGGGGTCGGGCAGCAGGGGGCGCTCTCCTGCCGCGAGAGGCGGCTGAGTGTCCAAGGCAGAGCGGGAAAACTGGGCTCCCTCCCGCAGCAACCCCCACCAGCCACTAGCGGGACTTTCCCCTCCAGGCTCATTCCCCGTTAGGACATATTGCTGCTGTTGTTAGCAAAGCTGTTTCACAGGATCAAGAGAAAAAACCGTCTCTATGGAGACTCGTGAATAACCTCCACCCCACCAAGGATGGGGTCATGGGTCGGAGGGGACAGAGGTGAGAGGTGCTGGCCCGTGGCTGGGGGTTACATATGTTAAATATGAGACAGAGTGTGGGGTGGGGGGGACCAACAAGCTGAGCCCTCTTCTGACCCTGGCGTTCTGCTAAGATGTGTCCCAGCTCCTGCAATGGTGTCTGATGCACGGCAGGCACCCGACAAACCCCAGATTTCTTCCCCCAGCGCCTTTCTGAGATCTCAACTACTAGAACTGCTGAACTATGAATTCTCAGCCCGGAAAAACAGATTCCCAGATCTGCGGGGACTCAACAAAGAAAGAGAAGCACAGTCCTGCGACTTTGAAGTGAATGTCACAAGAAGGGGGAAGAGGCAGCAGGTGCTGGTAACCCTGCCCCACCCTCCCCCACCCTTTCATGAGGACCCCGCTGGCCATTTGCTGTGCTGGTGACAAGGGGCAGCCGCCAGCCCAGGGGAGGTCAGAATCAAAAAGCAAGTCATGTGGTGGGCGCCTCAGCCTTGGCGCCCCCACAGTTGTCAGCTACATGTGACCACGTGGCCCAGAATGGGGGCTCCCCCGGAGCAGAGGGAGGGGGGCAGGCACAGCTGCTCCCGCTGGGAGCTTGCAGTCCTTAGCCCTCCCTGGGGCCCACAAAGCCAGCCCACGGAGCAAAGATGAGAGGGAGGAGGAGGGACCAGTCTAAATGGTTCCAGACCTGCCTTGGCTTCCTGGCCCTTTATCCCCATGCTTATGGATTATGTTTGGCTGCCGGATGGCAGCCACTCCCGGGACTCCTAGAAGCCACCGTGGGTGGCAGGAAGCAACCAGTGTGCTGCCATAGAGCTAGCCTTTGATCTGGTACCACTGGCTTCCTCCCTCCTGCTTCAGAGTCTTCACTTCTTCGGAAGTAGCCGGTTCCAGAGCTGATTGATAATGCAGCAGTCAGTCTGCCCCATGCCTGTCAATGGTAGCTGTACTTTCTCTGGGGTAGACCCTAGGAAACACAGAAATCCAATGTGGAACAAGCAAGCATCAATTGCTTTCTGAAGAGAGAAATAGAGCAAGAAATAGAGGGAGAAGTCTCACCCTCGCGGGGCTTGTAATCTAGTTGAAGAGATGAGATCCAAACACAGGGAAAGTCAGTACCAGGGAACCGTGTTAATAACAGTTTCAACAACGGCAGAAGAGATGTCACAGGTCCCTGCGTGATTAATTACCAAACGAATGGCTCCAACTGTAATTGCTTTTCTGATCCAGGGGGAGAGAGAGTGCTTCAACCCTGCTGGTCAGGAAGGGTCTGGGAAGGGTCCTAGGGGGGATGGAGACCTAGATTTGAATTGTTTCTTGAGGCCTGAATGCATCACGTATTAAAAGAATTCATGATTCTTTTTGCTTTGGAAATGATACAGGGCTAAAGACTAACCATCCTTTCTAGACTAGTGCCTGGTCCCAGGCACTGCCCCTCACATCTTCAGGGTACCCAGAAAATGTAAGTCTATAAAGAATGACATTTCGCCAGCACCAACGATGTGCCAGCCATTACATTATGACTGGCATTTGCAACAACACTGTTGAGAGACCATCAGGTGCAAGCAAACATGTCTCCAGGGTGTAGTCTTCGTGCCCCAGGTCATGGAACTGAGGAGAGAAGCCAGCTTTGAGAGCTGTTCCGTGGTGATGTGCAGAGCAAGCCCAGCCGTGGCTGCCTGCTGAGGGATTCCCACAAAGGTGCCTGAGTTCCTGGATTTGACATGACCTGGTTTCTTAGAGTTCTCCTAAAACACTGCACGATTCAGCATCCCGCTCTGATATGACTTTCTTGACATTGTTTTAGGATAAAGGACATGATATACTATTGCTGCTAAGAAAAAGCAAAACATCATGAAAGGAGAGTGTTTGAAGGCTTCAGTACTGGGCAGCAGGCCTGCACCAGAGGGCAACATGCAGAGGGTAGTGTCTCTGACTCGGGCTGCTTGAGGGAAAACGAGTGACTCCTTCCCTGTCCCCCTAGGCTTCCTGTCTGTCTTTGACACTCTCTTCCATGGATCTCTGCTGACAAACCTGACCTCAGCTCCTGGAGGAAACAGAAACCTCCCTGGAGAGGGGAGAGGCCAGCATCCAAGTCCCTGCCCGGGTCCTCACAGGGAGAAGGGCAGGCAGGGAAGCGCCCGGCACAGAGCTGGCGTCTGACCTGACTTTGGGGGCATGTTCCTTGCCCCCTCCCTCTGCGCTGCTGTGCCTCCCCAGAAGCAGTGTGATTGACACCCACCTCCTTTCTGCACCCATGGAAACTCTGGTCCACTGGGCTCACAGTAAATCTTCCAAAAGTTCCAATAGTTTAAGATGATATACCTGTCCTCCCTTACAAAAATAAAACCAATGTGTTCTAGGGGAAAAACGATATGTGCATGAGAAGAGAATCATGAATCATCCATTTCTCTCAAGACCACTACTAAGACATTTGGGAATGCCCAGGAGGTGATGTAATTTGTTTTATATATAGCTGTGATGAAATTACATTCAACTTTATCCTGTTTATTCACTCTGAGTTCCTCTGAGTTATTTATAGCTTCTTTGTGAATGTCATTGTAATGATTATATAATATTCCTGCATTTGGAAGCAACATTACTTATTTTTTAAAGATTTACTTATTTATGCATACGAGAACTGGGGTACAGGCTAGAGGTGAGGGGGGTGAGAGGATTTTTCAGACAGAGTGGGGAGCAGAAAAGTCAGATTGATACTGCTGAGGGGAGCAGTGGGGAGACAGGGAGGTCTGTGCCATGTGGGTCACCTCCCTGGCCGGGGATTGAACTCATGTGCAGTGGCTGCAGACAGCTTCATAGTGCTGTGCTTTAACCCATTGCGCCACCAGGGAGGCCCAGCATCATCACTTATCTAATGCTGATACAGCTATCTAAAGGCTCTAGCTTTTTGTTACCATAAGTCATATCACAATCTTTAAAGATTTTCAACATTTTAGTTTATAGCCTTAGGATGGATTCCCAGAAGTGAAATTATGAGGCCAAGAGTATGAACATGGTTAAGACTCTTGATCTATTTATCCAAATTTCTTTCTAAAAGGGTTCTATTAATTTGTACTTTATTAGGAGTCTATAAAAGTGTTAAACATGTCACACTCTTTCCAGCAATCAATATACTCTGTTAAAAATTAGTTTTTAACCACCCAAATCTATTCTCCTTGTCGAACAAAACATTACAGATTGGGCTGATGTTGTCTGTGATCCTGTCCTCACTCCGCACCCCTCCCAGCAACATGGACGCCGCTTTTGCCAGCTTTGGCTTTCCAGGCCCTTCTCGGCGTCGTCACAGACATCCACTCGGTGTCCGATTTGATCACACACATCTGCTGGTTCCTTTTCTCTGGAGTCGAGGTCAGCCCATTTTGTCCTGGACGGGATGAGAGAGTATGACAGTAGTCGCTGCGTGGGCGAGCTCTGCTGCCCAAGGCCCAGGCGGCGAGTGGGTGAGTGGCTGTGTCCCAGTAAGACTTTACTCACCAAAACAGCCCGTGGCTGGGTTTGGCCTGCAGGCCACAGTTTGCCGACCCCCATCAAGCAGACGCCCCAAGCTCCTAGAACGTGGCTCTTTACAACCACTAGATGGAATGGTTGATTTTTTTTTAAATAACATAATAGTTTATTTTTACATCATTTTGTGCCTTTTCCCATCTCAGTTGCGATCCCCGTGGGCTCCCCATTGGGATGGGTGATATTTTTAACACTGACTTGGGGTTAAAGCAGGTGGAAAAGATGGCAGATACCATTTTGATGGGCTCTACAACCCTGGCACCTTGGCCCTTCTTGGGGGAGAAGAAAGTGAAGGGACTTGAATTCCTTTGACCCTGGGAGTGGGAAAATAAAGAGGTGCCCTGCACGCTCGCCTGCCTCCTCTTCCTCAGCTCGCCACAAGCAGGCTTCCTCCCCTGTGGCCGGGTGGACAGGGTGCACGCACACAGGGAGCAGGCGGCCCGTGAGGCTGTACAGGCAGAGGAATAGCAAGCGTCCACATTTGTTGGGCACTTCCCATGTGCCAGAGTGCTACAGAGTCCTCAAAATCAGGCGCTAATAATATGGCTCACGAGAAGGGCAGAGAGATTAGGCAATTCGCTTGGGCTCTCACGGCTGGTGAGTTAGGGGAGCGAAGGATTTCAACGTTGGTGCCTGACATTGCTCATGACCACTGCTCTGACCTCCTCCGTGACAACGTCCCAGTTGCCTGCTCAATTTCCATTCTCTCTTTCTTAGTGTCAGGACCCTGGACAACATGTCCAGCTGACAAACTAGTTTCCAGTCTCTCTGGCAGCTGTATGTGGTCAGTGAGCTCTAGGTGGGAGCTCATCAGACATCTATTCAGTGTCCTGTTTGCTAACACACATCTCTGACCAGCTCGCCCCCCTGCTGTCTGGGATACCTATGTGACGACTTGTGCTCCAGCAGCCAAATGGAGGGCTGCATGGTGGGGATGGTGGAACAGAAGCACAGAAGGAGCCTAGAAGCTACCAGATCCACGGAGTTGCCTTATTCTGGATTCTTCATGTGTTTGTAACACGAGAGAGATATAAATCTCTATCTTGTTTAGGCCACATTGATCAGGTCTCCCTTACAGGAAGATAAATGTAATTCCTAAGTGTTAAAGCCTCGGAGAAGAAACCAGAGCTGCTCTCATAACACACGAGAGATTTGCTAAGAGGAGTCCATCTGGCAGGGTTCAAACACATGTCTCTTACCCCATCTCCCAACGAGAGAGTCGTCTAATGCAGTGGTTGAAATAGGTGCCAGTAATTGAATAGGAGTGCAAAGAGGGAAAGGGCAGAAATGGACTAAAAGGAGAAGAATCCTTCAGGGAGGGAGGGTTTTCTTTACCAGATCTGACAGAGGTGAGAACAAGAGTGGAGGTGGAAGGCCTTGTGTCCTTCAGCAAGAGCCCAACTTCTTGGTGGCTCCTGCACAGATTATATGACGTCTCTCAATCCTGTAACAGAGGACTGTTGTTTCTGTGTTCCAAACCCTGCCTATTGATCAATAAGGCTGCTAACCCATGATCAGCACTCAGCACCCTCTTGCCCTTCACTGCCCTGAACACTCAAACTGAGGTTACCATTTGGTGGAAATTAATCCTGAGCCTTCCAGCCCGAGCCAGCTGAAGAATAGCCATGCGCTCTCATTACAGAGGCAACGTGCAAAGTCCATCTGTTTCCAAAGCCGTAGGGCTGAGAGTTAATCAGCATGGCCTCCACTCAGAAGTTTGGACTAGCATCATCCTTACAAGAACAGGTTTTCCTCTGTCATTGTCTCCATGGGACTAGGGCAATAACACAGTCAGAGGAGAGGGTCTCCAATTCAAGAAACTCAAGTTTGCAGGCAGTAAAGACAGGGCTTTTCTTTCAAATTGTGATTTTAGGATTGATGTCATACAGGGAATCTGAAGCTCAGGAACTCAGTGGTCAATACCTGAGATGAGGGCCAGGTGAGAGCCAGTTGTGGGGCCTGACCAATTCCAAAGGGCGACAGAGATACGGGGAAGGGTTGGTTCTGAACTGAAACAAAGAGGAGGAGAATCCTCACAAGTGCCTTGAAGAGGCCTGCACAACACATTCACCTTGAGGAGAAAGTCACTGACTAAAGTCACACACTTGGCTGCGTCCTCTGGCAAGTGGGACGCTCCTGAGTTTTCCCTCAGATGGCTCCCTATCGAGACGATCTGTAGATTTCCTTCCAGTACGCATATTGGCTACAAAGATAACTTAGGTATTTTCAGACAGCCCGGAGCAGGAAAGATAAGGGAGGAGAGCTGGGGAAAAAGTTGATTGGATGACCAAGATAAATTTACTGTACCTCAGGAAATCGAAATGCAAAAATAAGGATCAGGAGCATCTGAAATATTTAAAAAGATAGAGTAGGACTGGCTATCTGAGGCCTCACCCCTTCATCACGGAGCTCCTGAATATTGCAAAAGATAATAGGGTGGACAAAGTCCCAGAATAGAAACTGGCCATTAAGGGAGACAGAATGACAGGGTCTGGCTTATAAATGGGATTATAATTAAGAAAAGAGGAGAGATAAGTGGGGCTTCAGGGTTGATTCTTCTTCACCTCTGGTCTCACTTAGGTGATGCCTCATAGAGAACAGTCCCTGTGCCGTGATTTCAGCTTCGAGAGCCTTCCTCTTCCTGTGAGTGAAGCTGTGGGGGTGCCCTTGGTTTGCAGGCACTAGTGGGGTACTGGTGAGAAGTGAGGGTCGGCTGCAGCGACCCAGACACCCAGCAATGACTGGGGGCCAGACATGAGATGAGAGTTTTCTCCTCTGCTCTCTCACAGTCTGGGGGGTGCCTAATCCTGTCCTCAGGCCTGTGATGCAGCCACGAGGGAAAGGCAACATCGGGGGCCACAGGCTTGGCTCAGGCTGGGGTATGGCACCCACGTGATGGCTGGTGCTGGCGGTGCAGTCTCTGGGAGACTGCCCCTCCAACGGGGCCCAGACCGCCCCCTCTGGCAGTGGTACCACAGTGGACGGGCAGAGTCTGACTGCAGAAGCACTTGGCGAAGGTGTGGTGACTCCCTGCAAGGGGCTGGCCACAAACCTGAGCTCCAGGAAGCTGGCTGTCATTTGCCCTTGAGATGAATGGAAGTGTCATCTCTACAGTCTTCCTTTTATCCTCCAACTGAGAGTAAAGCCCTGTGGGGGGAGCGAGTTTAACCACCAGCATCTAACCGGACTATGCCTCCTGACTGGGCTTTCGGGAGGGGTTAGAGGGCCCTGGAGAAGAGCCTGTCTCAAAGTCACCAGAGAGGGGAGTCTCTCAAGGTGGGTGGGTGCCAGGCTCCAGGCCCCTGTCAGCAAGACCCAGCCTGCGGGTCCTCAGGGGGGCGCTGCAGGGGTCCGGCACATGCGTGCAGGTGTCAGGCACCGGCCTCCTCTGCAGAGCCTGTGGCTTTCACTTAGTCTTTGCAGTTTCTCTCCCCCAGTGCTCCCCCAGCCATTGCCACAACCAGTACGTACACTTGGTGAGGGGCTGGTGCTGGGCAAGCTGGGTCTGATGGCTTCAGCGGATGCTCCCCTACATAACCTAATCTCCCCTCTACCTTAAAGAATAAAATCAATGCGCAAAACACTCCCGTGATACAGAGGGCATGGTTCAGCTTATCTGTTTTCCCTTTCCTATCATCAGCTTGGCATGTCCTTAAACAACGGACCTATTTTCTCTCTTTAGACATGAAGCATGGCCTTGGAGAGCCTGGCTTGCAATGGGCCGCTCTGGACTCTCCTGAGGTCTCCACAAGAACTCATGGAGGCCCTTGAGATCTCTATCATGTCCCTGGGAGCAGGCTGAGTGCATGTTTCTCAGGAATTTACGAGAAAGCACGGCTGCGCCAGTGTTTTATGAGTTGCCAGCCACGCTGACGCACCTGGGTCCCAGGTTCCGGGCGGCTGGTGCATTCTCACAGCTGAACTTGTTTTAGCTGAAATCTGTGGTTGGATGCAGATACAAAGCCTTGAAGATCCCTGCTTCCCAAGTCCCCAAAGTCTAGCTTAGCTCCTTCCTTCGAGCTGCAGAAACCCAAGCTCTTTACTTTCTTTAAAAATAAAACAAGAGTTTATTTTTCACTCTTCATATAAATCACAGATTCAACATAAAAATGGAGAGTAAGGAGTAAGCAGGGCTTGGATGAGCTGGGCTCAGTGGGTGCAAGCTGAACACGGCTTTCTACCCCCTTCGCACAGCCACTTTCTCCCGCTACTTGGATACTTCCAGGTATCAACAAAGACCTTCACTTATCCAGGTAATAAAACGTCAAGGCCAGTCTCATGTCAAACCTTCATGCAGTTTGTAGCTTCCTCCCTGAGTCTGGTGTGGGTGCAGGCCTGTGGCTGCCCCTTCTCTGATTCCTCCCTCGTGCTGCTCCCCGGTTTGCATGACTGTTGCTGTCTCTGCCTGGCTGGTGGGAGACAGAGAGGAGGAGCCGGTGAAGGGCTGCGGAGGTCCTGGCTGATGGGGCACCTGGAACCTAGCGGCATGTCTCTTTCAGGGCTTGGGAGACACCAGCTCCCCCCAGGGCTGAGAGGATCTAGTTACCTGGGCAGGGTGTCCCCCTGCCAGCTGCACACGGCTTTCAGAGCCCTCTCCTCTGGCACGGTCACCTCACAGTCACCTTACTTCTCCAGGAGGGAGCGCTCTGTTTCTTTTTGGGGGATCCATTCTGATGGTGGGAAGCACCTTTGTGGAGGACATCCAGGTCTGGCCCATGGGAGACCCAACCTGCCCCGCCAGCCTCGGTACCCCACTCCTGTGTCCTGACTGCCCAGCTCACCCTTTGTGCTTGATTTTTAGGCATGTGACAGGTGGCATCTGCACCCCCCAAGTTTCAGGAAGCATGGTTCTGAGTGGTTCTCTCTTAGCACCCTCTCCCCTTGCATTGAATAACTCTTTATAGAAACTCTCCTGCTCAAATACTCAACCTGATCCATGAATCCACAGTCTTTTCTTAAACCGGCCTGAGGTCAGTGACCTTCTGAAGCTGACCAAGCTGGAAGTCCGGCATCTTGCTTTACTCGGCACCTGTTATTCTCCACTCTGGGGCCTCAGTAGAAACACTGAGCTAAGGACCCCATTTTAACATCTAGTTGCAATAGATGTAGGAACTTTTAAAAATGACCTCACATTCATTCCAATGGCCTTTGGCCATGCATGCATGGTTCAGCTTATCTCTGCATGCTCCCCCATGCAGATATGGTCTGCTTCTCTGCTCCTTGCATCTAGGCTGGCTTGGAGACATGCTTTGTCCATATAGTGTGGGGCAGAGAGAAGTCTCCAACCTGCTAGGCTTTTCTGCCTTTGCTTTCTTGGAACATTGCCGGAAGATGCCATCCATGAAGAAGCCTGGGATGGAAGATTGCAGGAGAGGAAGGAGCTGTCATCCTCCAGCACCAACTACCAATGGTGAGAAGGGAGCCACCTTGGATCTCCTGTGCCAGCTGAGCCTCCAGCCCAGTGGAGGTGTCCCAGACAAAATAGCCAGGGAGCCGGGCCACCAGCGTAGAGACTCATGACACGGAGTGCACAGTTGTTTTCACTCACTAACCAAAAAATAGAACATGAGATATAATGAGTCAATGAAGGTTGAAGTCCCTGGTCTTCAGCTATAATTTTTTTTAAAAAGATGTATTTATTTATGCTTACAGAACTGGGGTACAGGCCAGAGATGTGGTATGGGGGATGAGAGGATTCACCAGAGACAGACTGGGGAGCAGAACAGACAGATGTACTGAAATACACTGCTGCGGGGAGCAGCAGGCGGGTCAGCAGAGGTCTGCCACGCCATGTGGGTCAGCTCCCTGCCTGGACAGGGATTGAACTCATGCTGTAGTGGCTTCAGAGAGCTTCATTATGTGGTGCTTTAACCCGTTGTGCCACCAGGGAGCGCCTCAGCTATACAGTTTTAGGAGCAAGACTGTAGAATATCAGAAAGAACCAAAAATCACCCACAGGCCCATTATATAAAGATGACAATGGCAACATTTCTGAGCCATTTCTTCAGCGCCCTCTTTTCTACACCTATTTTTCAAAAAAAAAAAAAAAAAAAAAGAACCTTTCAAACAGAGGTAAAAATGAAAAGAATTTAACAGTAAACATCACATACCCACCATAGTTTCTATGGTAGATAGGGAGCATGTGGCTTTTTCAGGGACCTCAGACTCTAATGCTAAGTCTTGCTGACTTCATCAAGGTCATTGTCTTCACTGTTACCATCACCAGCGTCACCAACCACACCCTAAAGCTCTGGAACAATGAGACTCTTTGTAGTATTAGGATACCCACACAAGTCGCCCCCACCCCTCCTTGAGGTTACATTTGATTATTCCTTATTCTTGCCTCCTAAGGAAAGAAACATTTTGGACCTTAACTATTTTGTAATATTTTCTTCTTAGAGGACAAAGTGTTAGGAGGCCTCTTTCCTATTAGTTCCCCAAGGGGGAAGTTACACTATATCTCTTCACCATCCCTAGCTCCATGATAAAAAGGAATAAATCAGCATCTGAACTCACATGGCTCCACTTAGAAGCCTTCACGGATTGTTAGAAAGGCAGACATTCCTCTCTCCTGGAATTGTCTTCTCAAAACCTTTGATACAGTCAAGTTTATTAGCTCCCCCCAAACTTTGAGCCTTAAGCAACAAAACCCCAACTTTCCAGAGAGAGTGAGTGCTTTCAACCCAGACTTCTTTCTTTTCACCCAAACTATCCAGAGGTGATTAGGAAAGAGAGATCAATCTAGAATGTTGAGGCTGATGGCTAATGGCCTTTAGATTGCAAAGATTGGGTAAACAGATTTAGCACACTGATTCAACATATTAATTGTTTGTTAACCTTTGCATAACCTTTAGGAAGCCTCTGAATATGTGGACTTAAAACCCAGAGTACACTTGAGGTATTCCCGTGGCACAACCCACTTTTGCAAGGTGTTAAAACTCATTAATTTTCTGTTGAAGCTGGGCAGGAAAGGGGGGATCAGGGAACAAAGCATACCAAATAGAGAACTAATCAAGCAAATTAATGTATGCAGAAGGCTCTCTCCCAGGCTTGCAGAAATATCCATTTGTTACCTATATAAGCTATAATTACATAAAATGCAAGCGATCCCGAGATGGAGTGTGATTTAAGGGTTGAGAGAGCAAACATAATAACAATAGCGCGATACTAATAGCCCTCATCACTCTAAGAATGTTGGCCCCTGGCTAACACCCTCGTTTAGGGATCTCCGAGCATGTTGGCCACATTAATTAATCTTCTCCCTGTATGGCTGTGAGGGTTGCTCAGAACCATTAGCCTCTTTACCTTCAGGAGGAGAGGAGGACATCAGAGTGGGGAAGACGTTGTAGAATCCCACTCCTCACCTCACTGACCTGTCTTTTGCAGCCATACTCTAAACTAGAAAAGATTTGCCAATCCAGTTCAGTAGACTTGGGTGAAGGAATGGTTCACAGATAGCCTTCTAGTAACTAGGTCATTCAGCCATTCAACAAACACTCTTCAGGTAGAGAAAAACCCTAAGAAGCCATTAGATCTATCTCATCGTCTGTAGCCTTCAAGCTTTTTCTAAAAACATTGTATGCACTGCCCATCAAGTCTTGGAGAAACAGATTGCTGATTCTTTGGGTCCCTTGGGCTTCTCTGTGTGATTTTCTGAGACCATCTGCTTCTTTTCCAATCTAAATCCTACCAATTGCAATTTAGTCTTAGTCTGTCCTGCCCAGTTGATTGAGGTTGTCAGTCTTCCCCACCACTTTCAGGAACGGAGTAGTATTAAAACCTTAATCAGACTCCCACCGACTAGTTTCCCCAAAGTTAACTGCCATAGAGTTAGCGATCATCAGATTGTTTTTACTGAAGACAGTTCTCTGGAGTCCACCCCATGTGACCTGGCCTCCCAGTCTATGTAAGCAGTCTTGGGTCAGAGCAGCTTCATAATTCTATTTGGTCATTCATCTTGATAATAATCCTATTTTTCTGAAAGAGCCAGATGAGGACTTGGGTCACTTTCCCTGTGCAGATGGCAAGAGCAGGCTCTCAGCCCCTTCCCTGGAGAATCCTCTCTTGCAGTCTCTGCCTCCCTGCCTCTCCCTCCCTCCTGTGCAGGTCTCTTTCCCTGTGAACCTCTCCTTTCTTTCTTCTTTAATCAGCTGCATAAAACCTGGCTCAGCCGCTCCCTAACTGTGTGACTTTGAGCTTGTTTCTTAGCCTCTTTCTGCATTGGTTTTGTCTCCTGCAAAACAAAGTATTCTAATGAGCTGACTTCCAGGGGGGCTTCCAGGACCTTGTTGTGGGCCCACAGTGTTCTGCTCACGTGGCTGTGCTGTTTCCTTCCCTTGGAAATGCCCACCTGCCCCGTCTGGACATGACAGTATGAAGTGGCAGGGCTTCTGGCTCTCACACAGTCTTCAAAACCAGCAGCAGCCCATGTGGACTTTGGGACCTTTGTGGATCACCCCGTGTGGTCCAGGGACCTGCACACCCCCAACACAGCACCTTTTCAGCCCTTTCTATCAATTGAGATGCCCCTCTCCCCATACCTGACCTCAACACACTGTACAGACTTGGCTTTTGAGCGGCTCAGTCAGGAACCTGGGTCTCCTCGGGTCTCCTTCTGCAGCCTGGGTCCCTCAGAGGAAGGCCTTGACCAAGAGGTTGACCTTGACCAACAAAAAGGATGGGAAGGGATCAGCTTCCAACAACTTCTACCCTACCTCTAACTCAGAAGAACAAAAAGCAAATAATGAAAAAGCAAGTCTACAAAACTGAAAAGAAAACAAAAGAACATCGTCTTCCAAGCCAAAGAGCAAAGTCTAACAGTCAGGGAGGGAGAGAGCGTGGGGCAGGAGTGGGGAGGCTGGCTTTGGGTTGTGGGCCCCGGGGCGGTCACTGGGCACCCCCCCCCCCTGCTTCTCAGCCAGGTGACCGACTGCAGAGACTGCCTGCCACTTCAAGGTCAAGTGAGTGAAGGCAGGGAGCTTGGAGCTGCCCGCCCATAGCAGCCACGTGGGGAGGGCTGCTGTGTGCCAGAGGTCTTGACACGCACCCTCTCCTTCTGCCCTCGACGGCCTTCTGAGGTCAGCAGCAGGCTTGGCACAATTAGCCTCCCAAACTTAAGCTGGAGGAAATCAAGGCCAGACAATAACTTTCCCTCAGTCACATGCCTGGGCGGGCAGAGCACTGTTTGTTCTTAGGCCCCCTAACAAGGAACCGATGAGGCGGCTGACGTTCTTTGCAAGACTGTCTCAGGCTTTCATTGTTCACTTTGGCTGGGAGATGAACAAATAAAGGCTCGGGCTGTAGGTGGTGGCCGAGACACAGGAAAAGCAGCAGACACAGCGGTGTCCTTCCCTGGCAAAGCTCAGAGCACTCACAGGGCTGGATCCCCTGCCTCAGGAAGAGGCTCCCTGCTGTTGCTGAAGCTGCTCTTGCCTGGTGAGCTGGCCAGGCCTTCTCTGGGGCTCAAGCAGCTTCAAATCCCAGTTGTTTCCTGCCCTGCTGGGGCTGGGCTCTGTCCTGCCAGTGCTGCAGCTCTTCGGCTCATTTGCATCACTTTCAAGGACTGTGTCTCCCCCCTGCTCCC
The DNA here is from genome assembly GCF_000260355.1 of Condylura cristata. Classification (NCBI taxonomy): domain Eukaryota; kingdom Metazoa; phylum Chordata; class Mammalia; order Eulipotyphla; family Talpidae; genus Condylura; species Condylura cristata. Next base: position 12,681,758 of record NW_004567118.1, on the reverse strand, counting down.
CAGTGCCTGGCCTGCTGCTACTGCCTCACCTTCCACCCCCAAATTTGGGTGTCTTTTCTTCACTCCCTGGTCTACTGCACTCGCCCCCACTCCAGCCAGCTGCACAGTGGGATGGCAGCCCGACCCTCCAAGGACATGGAACTGGCTGGAAGTCGAGAGCCTCACTGTCCAGTGTGGTGGCCATGAGCCACCAGCTCGGGGCACTTGACATATGTCTAGTCCTCTATGAGATGGGAAATAAAACAGTTTAGAAGTGTGAAAAATTCGAATGTAAATGCATTTAACTTTTAAAATTGAAAGAACGTTTATGTAACATTGTGTTGGTTTTAGGTGGACAACATGATTTGATGATGTATTTGATGATGTATCTACTGTGAACTAACCACCAGGATTAAGATTATTAAGACCCATCACCATATGCAGTCATGAACTTTTTTCTTGTGATGAGGACTACTCTCTTAGCAGTTTTAAATATACAGGACTGTATTGTTAATTATAGTCACTGTATTGTTAATTATAGTCTGTGATTGAAACTGCTTTCCTTGACTCCTTCCCCCTTTGTAATGTGGCCACCAGAGGACTTTAAGTGACATACATGCTTGTTCTCATGGACGTTCTCTTGGACTGTGCTGGGTCACTTGCTGTACATCTCTGGAACCTTCTCTGGACTGGATTAGGAAGGAGAGACCCAAGACTGTCAAGCACCTCTTTCCCTGTCCACTCTGAGAGACCTCCCTGTGAGAAAAGCCAGGAGACACCTGGTTTCTTTAGGGGTGAATCTTAGTTCTTTCTCTATTTTTCACTCGCTCCTTCAGTATAGATTGAATAAACACAGCTATGACAGAGGGCCCCTTCTGTCTGCTCTTTGGGTAGCTTTGGTGGTGTCTTCACCAACATAATATGTTTGGGGACACAGCTAGTCCCACCAAATAAGAGTGAAGCCCCATGAAAGCCAAGGACCTATGTTGCCCTAAAACCTTGCCCTTGGGAGGGTCCGTGAACAGAGGGAGGTGTCCTGCGCTCTTGCCAGCTTCATCACTGCTGAAGGTAACGGCCCGACATTGCTCTGGGGGCCCAGGGGGCCACTGTTTGCCGCTGTCACCTGAATCCAAAAGACAGGGACGAGGCCCGCCCAGACCTGTCTGGCGTGGGGCCAAGAGGAAGTCAGCGGCCCCTTTGTGTCCTCAGTTTGCAGGTCTCCCCACTTCTTCAGAGACTTTTGTTGGGGTGGGGTGGGGTGACCACTAGGCTCTCCTGGCCCTCAGAGGTAGGGCCTAAGCATGTGTGAGACATTGAGCTCTGAGTCGTTTGTAGAGATCTTGCAACAATCCCTTGTGGTGGGTTCTATTCTTACCCCAGCCCAGAGGAGGCCACCGAACCTCAGAGAAACAAAAAGACCCAGAGAGGTCCTGCTGGGCTCAACCCTGACCAAACTGACATTGTTCAAATGCATGTTTTAACCCCCCACTGTCCCCCGATATTTTAATTTTTAAACTACATGAATGATGCACAGGTATTTACATTGAGGAAATTAAAGCTCCTTTTCCACCATTCCGTTCTCCTGAAGACTCCAAAGGAAACCGGCTGTGTGTTTATTACGTACATTTGCTCGTGTGCCCACTGAACAACTTGTTTGAAATCCATGTGTTATCATACTTGTGTATTGTTTTGGGATCTGCTTTTCTCCTTTTGACAACTCGTCTTAGAGGTAGGTGTGCAGTCTCTTTATCATGCTTTAGTTACCAGCGTGCACTGCATGGAATTCACTTCCCGAATGCTGATATTTAGGGCTGTTTCTCCTTCATGACAAAGCCTGACACCACGCACGCCCTTACGCCACTCCCCTTCAAGCTACCTACACAGTCCTGCAGCTGCAGGGTGGATCGGGATAGATTCAGGACTGCAGGGTCAAAGGGTGTGGATGTTAAATTTTTGATCTATGTTGAGACATTTTGAAAAGAACTTCCCATCTTTCTGCTCTCTCCACGTGACGGTGGCTGTTTCCCCACATCTTAACCAAAACTGTACATTTCTCAGCTTCGTTATCTCGTCTCTCAGGCTCTGGTGATGCCCACTCACCCTCCTGCCCCATTTGCCTGCCTGAGACCCTTCAACTGTCCCACTGAAGATTTCTGTCATCAGCCAGGGTGAGCAGGTTCCCATCCTGGAGTGGGCTCCGGCCCACGGGGGTGACACGTTGTCCCCTACAATGAAATCTGGAGATATCCCCAGCATCCACTGTTGAATATTTATTGGGGCCTGCTGTGCGCTGGGCCCGCACAGCTACCAAGAGCTTTGGGAAGAACGCATGCAGTGATTTGAAAGGCAGAGATTACTTAATAAAAAGTGACAGCCCCATCGGAGGCCACAGAGGTGCCACCGGTTTCCCTGGGCGTCTGTATGTTCCCGGAGAAGCAGGTGGGGGTGTGTCCCCCTCTGAGAAGCCGCATTAAGCCAGCAGCTGGTCTCCTACAGGACGCCTGTGTGGACGAGGGAGGGCATCACTTTTCTGTCTGTGAGCAATTAAGCTGCACCGGGAAGCGTGGTATCTTTATACGGCTCCTTAATGGCTTTGGGGGGAGGGGTGACCACAAAGAACCCACATCGGTGGTTAATCAGCTAAATGACCACCTTCTTCAGGGGCCAAATGCCCATGAGTTCCCAATTCCTCTCCTCTTGCCAAGACCAGAAAACAACTGGCTTTGTCCCTGGCGTGCACCTCTGGAATTAAATATCATTTTGCAAAGCCCACAATTGCTGGAAGAGACAGCGTTTCTTTTTGTCTTCTCAGACTCTGCTACCTTTAACCCGACCCACTCCCACTCCACTCCTCCTCCCCATAGACTTTTGTTTTCTGAATCCCTGTGCAGAGCCTGTCAGATTACATTTTTTTATTGCATTGAGACAAAAAGCCATCTGGAGCTCCTGTTCTCCACTGTCAGAGGGCTGCCGATCTCAGGGTCTTCTGCCAGGCCCCCATTAAAAGTCACCCCCCACTGGCCTACTCTCTTTATTTTTCGCCCCCTGCTTACTTCCCCTCCTCAGCGGCAGCGCTCCAAGTCTGAGTTCTGGTGCTTTGTCCCTGGGCTCTGTTCACCTATCACTGGAATATGGCTTACCTTGTAGGGCGGAACAATGCGGGCTGTCAGCTTGGATTAAGCCCGAGAGGGAGAGAGCCACAATTTTAGGAAGCTGAACACTTACAAGATTCTTCGTTTTGGTTCTATGAACCCAGAGTTTCTCTTGTGGTCCCTGATATACTTATTTTAGGCCTTAGCTATTCCTCTTTTCCTTCCTGCTTGACCCCCCACCTAAGTGGCAAGTTCGGGAAGAGGCTGTAACATGGAAGCCAAGAATGGGACTGCAGGCGGAGGGACTTGCTCATTGCTTCTTGGTTTCTACCGTTTGGGGGCCAGCTCTGAAATGCTGCAGGGTGAGGGTGGTGGTGAGAGGCCACACTCCCTCCTCAGGTGGGGTAAAGCTTTCTGCTTTGCTCACAGTACCTGCTCAATAAATATTGGTCTTCATTAGACTCCAGGTCCCTATCTCTTGATTCCTACCTAGTGTAGCGCTGTCTTTCCTCTTTGTGCTCCTGAGATCTTCACTCTTGGGAATTTCCCTCAGACTGGAAGAATGGGTCAGCGGAACCCCCACTGGACCACACAGTGTGTGCCCCCAAAAAGCTCTCCAAGGCCGAGTGCCTCAGCCTACGCTGGGTGTGAAGGATGCACCTCCCACACCTTCCCTCTGCAGCATTTCCAGGTGGTGGAAAGGGTGCAGAAAGGACAGGACATCCCTAAAGCAACGCAGTGAGGCCTCCAACTTCAGATACGAGAATGTTCCACGGAGAGTGTAAACGCTACTTAACCAAGTCAACAATGGGCATTTAGAAGTTTGAAAGAGACACAGAGCATGAATGTATTCATCTTCTCGCCTCTCGTGGGATGTTTACCTGATGATGACTGAGCTCACCACCTGAGCACGTGAGCCACTGTGTCCTGGCCAGTCCTCTGCGGACACCGTGCTGCCTGAAAGCAGTGGATGTGTGTGAGCACAGTGAGGTGGGTGGGTTCTCCTAGCTCCTGCGTACCGATGTTTTCTGCGTAATTCTCACAAAGTCCTACAAAGTGGGTCTTATTATCCTAATTTCACATACAAATAACTGGAGAATTTAAGAATAAGTTCAAGGTCTTTGAGGTAAATCAAGCATCAAGATCTGTGCCCAAATCGATCTAGCCTCAAATCTGGGGCTTCCGCTCCAGTCTTTAGTTCATCTCCTAATACTTTAAGGCAGACATGATACCGTCACTTTGGTCAACAGTTAACATGCTCAAGAGTTCCGTTTTCACAAATGATCATCTGACTTGGCCTCGCTGCTCCAGCGTCTTCCCAAACCCTGGAATTACACGGAGGCTCACTCCCTCACTAATAATCTGCTGCCTCGGGGACACTCGCTTTTAACAATGAAGCTGGTCACAAACTTGCAGTGGACAAATATGGCACTGAACTGTCCCACAAATCCTTCTTTGATGAACTCAGGAGTGGGACATTATAAGGTGTTGGCTCTGCTGACATTGAGGAAATATTTAGGAACCCGAAAGTTTGTAGGGCTTTGTTTTTAAATCCAAGTATAGTAGAAACTTTTCTTATTTTTAGCAAGTGGAAAAACAAAATGGTGACAGAGGCTGGTGGAAGGAGCATAGGTGCCTGTTGCAGAAAATCAACTTGTCCAACTCTAGACCTGCAGTTCTTTCTAAGATTAGACCATCGAGCTAGAGTGTTTCTAAGGTTCCCTGCAGACTTGACATCCTGCAATGTTAAGTCTCAATCCAAACCAACTTTGAAGATGAAATAAAATGTGATTATGCATTATAACAATAGCAACAGCAGCCACTGCCTCCACCGCTACTATAGCCCCAGCAACGGACTGAGAATTCACCACCTGGCACATGCTATTCTATGCCAACTTTAATCTCTACAGCAATCTCATGATTGATAGATATTGTCATTCTCCTTTGAAAATGAAGAAACTGAGGCTCAGAGAAGTTGAGTAACTTGTCTAAGTTGAGTAACTTGTCACACAGCTTACAAGTAAGAGAACTAGGATTGAAACTGTCTTTTGGCTCATGGGCCCCAGTGTTTTGCTGTGGTCAAGTGAATAAAACGCGCATCAGAGCTCACAGCCCACGGCCATAACTGGAGATATGGGAGAGCAGTCCTCCTTGACGTCCTACCCCAGCCCTCTAGAACGCTCTCACAGACAACATTCAGAGTCAGCTGGTAGTAAAGAGGCAACTTCTCATTTTGCAGTGAAGTTGTAGGATCCACTGTCTCCTCTTAGTTCTGATCCCTTTTATTGCCCAGGAATGAATGTACCTGCTACTGATTACATATATGTTCATATATTTAGGTCGGGAGCAGAGAGTACTGTTCTGGGCATCCAAGGAACCAGGCCTTCAGGCTCCGCCTCAAACCAGCTGTGTGATCTGGCAGTTCCCAGCCCCTCCAGACCTCATGGTTCTCTGGCACTGAGGCAGGTAGATTAGCTCAGTATCACAAACCCCAGGCTCAGGAGTCAAACTGGACCCATCTACAGGTTCTGTTAGCTATGCACAGTGATTTTTTTTTTTAATTAATTTATTTGTGCATACAGAACTGGGATACAGGCCAGAGGCTCAGAGCAGTGAGAGGCTTCACCATAGAGCGGGGAGCAGAACAGACAGATCGACAAAGTACACTGCAGAGGGGAGCAGTGGGAGGGTCAGGAGAGGTCTGCTGGGCCATGTGGTCACCTCCGGGGCAGGCGGGGATCGAACTCATGTGGAAGTGGCTTTAGCTTCTTAATGTTGTGCTTTAACCCGCTGCGCCACCAGGGAGGGCCCGCACAGTGATTTTATGTGAATAAATTGTCAACACTCAAAAGGAGCCCTCAAATAAAAACCCAGGTCTCCAGAATCTCACAATGAATTCCAACGCCCCTTCCCACGAGGGGACGGGGTGGGGGTGGGAGGGGTAAAGGATCTGGCCATGCTGCCCTTCCTGCTGTGTTCCCTGCAGGATGCCTCACCTCTCTCTGGGGGTTACACTCTGCCCATGTGCCTTCCCTGTTCTGGGTCCTTCTTGGCCCCTCAGGGTATCCAGCTTTATAAACCTCCCACTCCCCCCCCCCCCATTCTCAATTCTAGTCAAGGCTCCGACTTCTCCCACCTTTGACTTGATTGGGCTTTTCTCAACTCACCTCATCTCTACACTTTAAAAAATCTGGAGAAGTCACAGAAATGGGGTTGGGGGTGTGTGGGGAGCTATGTGCTGTGCCTACTTTGTGTTTTGCTTTGTGCTGCTGCTGTTGTAACAGGTAGGCAAAAAGGTAGCAGAAAGCTGGTAAGCTTTTCACTCTTTCAGAAGCAATTATCAACTCGCCTCCCTGCTGACCAGGGCTGGAGGCTGGGTCATGCACCCACTCCAGTGTGGCTCTTCAGAAACCCCTGGACATATCTCTGCCTGCTCCTTTATAAAAAGCCCCTGCTTTTCAGAGATTAATTGTTGTCAAACACAACTTATTTTCTAATCCTTTCAGGCTCTGTTAAAAACCTTCTGCTTTATTTTACCTTTTTTGATAAAGTCGGTAAGGTTCTTTTTTATTTTTTTTATGGCTTTGCCAATGATTGTCCAGTTTGACAAATTGGATTCCTAAAGCTGATTCTTTGAAGAATAGGATGCACTGTGACAAGACAAGAAAAAGCTCATTCTCAAATCGGGAGGGTAAATAAAAAAATAGAAGCACCCCCATTCTCTGGCTTCCCTGTGACTCAAAGGGTGTCCCAGTTGTCACTGATAATCTAATCTCTCTATGATAGGTGAGGAGCAGGACAATGGCGGCCCAGCCAGGCTGTGGGTGTGATAGGCCTCTGATTAATAGGACTGTCCAATAAGCCCCCAGCCCCCAGGAAGATGATTAATGACATTTGATGTGAACTTTGACCTCCCCCTGGGAAGAACAGAGGAAGAAAAGGGAGCTGCCCAGACAGGATGGTGCACTCTGCAGAAGTTGATTGATTCCTGAAGCTTTTGTTAGTCTGAGGATGTGTGTAGGGGAGGGGGCAGGCCCTGCACCCTGACTGCCTGTCCTTGGTAGATGTTCTGGCTTAGGGTCTCACATTCTAGCTTTTCATTGCCCCAGAGCGCCGTGTCTCAAAAGCAGTACCCGGTGGAGCCTCAACCAACATCTGCGGACATGTCTTTTCCCCATGTTGATGCCACCCCAACCCACAAGCCTGGAGTCAAATCAAGGAGGCTTTGGATGCCAGGCCTGTGAACTTCCTGAGGCCTTTGCACCATCCTTTGTCTGGGCCTTGGGTAGCTTGGAGTTACTTGTCTTGGGGGGGAAAAAAAAAGTGTTTCCATGGCTGTCAAGGAGCAGCTGCAATACCCTAGCCTAGGAACCAGAAGGAAACGTGGGCCTCCATGCCGTGGGCATCCACCTGGCTGACTCAGGGTGCGGGAGGACGTCACCTGCTCAGCTCTGACGGCTGTGGCTGCAGCACAACCTCAAATAGGTCAGCCGTTGGCCTTTGCTTAGCTCTCCTGGCTCACTTTCCAAATTCTCTCCCCTTAGTTGGGAGGCCATAAAGTGGCCTTAGATGTTTGTTGCTGATTATTGGCTTTTTCTGGCTTCATTGCCAACCTCAACTACCATTTGGTCATCTCCCATCACTGAGAGGGACCTACACTGTCTAAGCTTTGGTTGTAATAATGACCAAATGATTATAGCCAAAAAGAGGGCTATCATGGGGCCAGCCAAGGGGTATCGGGCCAGTGACGAGCCCGGCGAGGGCAGTGTGTTGGCCTCCCGGGGTGCAGGGTAGGGCCTAAAAACCCTAAGACTCTGCTCTTTCTGGGCAGCACCCCTAGTTGTTGGAAGCCTGAAAACTGGGAAGGAGACTGGGAGGTTCTAGAGAGAGGAAACCAGTAAAGGCCAATGAAACAGGAGCTAGAGCTACCAGGTCCCTTCACTAGAGAAAGTCAAGGAAGGGTTTTGGCAGAACCTTCACTTGCCAACAACACACGTCCAAAACCCTGGATGCTTCCACATGCTGAATTTGGTTCTTAGACCCTCAGCCGGAGAAGAGAATTCTCAGCCACACTGGGGGCTGTTGGTCAACAGTGGGAGTCTAGCTGGAACCGCACAGCAGAAGCAATGTAAGCGTCTACGTATTTTATGGCATCAATTTCACTTGGTACATATGAGTGGAAGGCGGACAAGCCAAAGCAACTGCGAGGGGCCTCCTGCATCTCATTCAATCCAGACAAAGATGGGTCACCGCAGGCAGGCCTGGGCTGGTGGGGCTTCAGTCTCCAAGGAACAGAGTGCCCAAAGGCCCTGGGCCTGGCCCTGGAAAATACTAAACTACTGGCAGGAAGTGTTATTTTCCCCCTTTTAGTAAATTGTTATAAAGTGATACTCATTGATCATTTAACAGTGTGCTCGGTTGTGAAGAAACAACAAAATTTGGGAGCATATGTGAAATCCTGAAAATTATTGTTGAAGAAAGTTGAAGAGGAGCTACAATTAGGAATTTTATAATTTCTTTTTTAACTGACAATGGATGCCCCTCACCATGTGAAGTCTGTTGTTCAGTTTTTGTTTCCTGGATGCTCACCAGGGTTTTGAATAACTTACTAGGTGAAGAAGTAGGAGATCGCCTGGTATATTATAGGCCAGAGGGAACAGGGCTTCCCTGGGGAAGGAGGAGAAATTAGAGCTGCCTGGGCTTCCTGTCTCCCACCTGCCAGGCAGACGGCAACCCTGCAAAGCTGTGTCTGATTGGAGGTGTTCATGGAGGAGCTGAGTGCTCCCCCAGCACCACTGGTCAGGGATATTGCTATCTACTCTCCCTCCTTAGCCACTGGGCCTGCTGTGTCCTCTCCTGCTCTGGGCAGGCTGGGCCTTGCCTAGCCACCCACTTTGCTATTTAACAACAGGGGCCAGTAAATCTGACCTAAGGATTAAACTAATTTCATGCAAGAATACCTGAGGAGGAACTAGGGAGAAGGAGAAAAATCATACAAGACGAGAAGAACTACTTCATTTTCCAAGTGATTCAATGAAGCAGATGTAACATGACTTAAGTGTAACATCTCATCCAGAAGTTTTTAGGATATGGTATTAGTCGAGGAATATTACGTATTAAAAAACTCATTGATAGCAGCCATCGGAATTGTCTGGAGGTCTCGTTAAAACAGATACAGAGAGGATTGATTTAGGTCTGGTAGGGCCTAAGAATTTGCATTTTTTTTAAAGATTTATTTATTTGTGCATACAGAACTGGGGTACAGGCCAGAGGCTCAGGGGCGGTGACAGGCTTCACCAGAGACAGAGTGGGGAACAGAACAGGCAGATAGAGGAAGTACACTGCTGAGGGGAGCAGCGGGCGGGTCAGGAGAGGTCTGCCATGCCATGTGGTCACCTCCGGGGGAGGTGGGAATCGAACTCATGCGGAAGTGGCCTTAGCTTCTCAGTGCTGTGCTTTTAACCCGCTGCGCCACCAGGGAGGGCCAGAATTTGCATTTTTAATAAGTTCCCAGGATAACCATTGCCTGCTGACCTTAGCACCACACTTGGAGAACCACTAGATTAGCTAGATTGGCAGAGAGCACCAGAATGATTGGGGAGATCTTATTTAAACACCAAGTTCCTAAGTCTTTTGTAACAGTCATGATGTGTTTGGCTGCAGTGAACAGAATACCAGGTAACCACTGTTTGATCAAGAAAGGCATTCAAACACATAGCAATTAGACTGGAGGTAGATAACTTGAGGTTTGTTGTAGTGACTTGGTGATATTAACATTATAAATGGAAGCCCTTTGTAGCTTTAGTACAGCTGAATTTTCCTCTTTAGATTTGTTACCTCATAATTGCAGAATGGCTACCATAGCTCCAACCATCATATTCTCCACAATTACATCCAAGGCAGAAAAGGGGGTCGGCATATCTGTCTCACTCTTATAGTAGGTGTGGTCCTTTTCTACAAAGCTCCCTTTTTTGGTGGAAAGTGTCTTTCCTGCCCATCTTAACCAACAGGCTTAACAAATGCAGCCAGGTTCTCCACCTGGGATTGGGTGAGGGCTCACCTTCCCTGAAGGTGCTACTGCCTGATCAAAATTAGGATCCTATGACTCAAAGAAGAAAGGAATGTTAATGGGCAAAGACAAATAGTGACTTGTCCGGATTTCCTGGGGCTCTCCTGCCTTTAATGGAAAGTCTCACATTCCAGGAAATCTTTGGTTCATTTTGAGCAAATCAAGAAGGTCACATTACCCTAACCTTTGTCTCCCAAGATTCTGAATTAGAATCTCTTGGGATTGAAATCGAGAGCTTCAAAATGATTTTTGGAATGTTTTTCCAAGATGAAATAATGTATACTAAAATCTGAGAATTCTTGGGCTTAAGTTTCCATGAAACCCAATCAAAGGAACTTAAGGTTGTCATAGTCCTAGCTAATCACAGGGTGGGGAACAGCCACAGTTGAAGAGATATGCGTATAATTCCAGACTGGGGTCTCTCAGGGGTCAGGCCTAGAGGGTGAGAGGACCCCTGAACTCCATCTCCAGCTCCCTGCTTTGTCTCCACTGCAGGAAGGGACAGTTAACTCAGCCCGCTCTGGGTGATCCTGACACTGGGCAGCTACCATTGTCAAGCCTTGCTATGCTGGAGCTGCTAAGCTCTCTGAAGTAGATTCCCAGTCCCCTTAGGACAGAGTTCCCATCTCTGTCTCCAGGCCTCAGCTGCTGGCATCATGCCAGGCGCATCTCAGTTACTCAATAGACATGTGACAAATACATGAAGGAGTGAATGAGTAAATGAATGGGAGGTTGCACTTTTAATAAAAGATGAACTCTGGCTTCTAGACCCCCAATCAATCCTGTGAGCAGCCAAGTGCCTGGCATCTGAGCCCTCTGCCCACCAGTGAGCAGGCAGGATGATGGGTGGGCTGGGTGGGAGTGGGGTCCGGCTCTTCTCCAGGACACTGGGTAATTGTCCTGCCATCTCCCTGGCTGGCCAGGCTTCCCAGGGAAGTGGGGTGTCCCACTGCTCAGCACTGGGTAACTTTCCAATACTTTGAGCTCATTACTCATCATTAGGAGTCCTGGTGTCTGGAGTTTTCCAGGTGATCAAAGCTTCTCTGTCTGGAGCAGCCAGGCAGGCCCTGGTGTCTGTCACCAATAATCCCTTGCCCTTGCCAGGCAGACAGTTAAGTAACCCAGGAAGGAAGGGATTTGGTTTTTAAGCCTACATAATTCAGCTTGACACCCCAACAAGCAGGCAGGGGTTCTGGCTCTGCTCTGAGGAAGTGGTCCCTATTGGGGTGGGGGTGGGTAGAGGGAGCAGCAGCTTGTCTGAACACAGGATTACTGCAAAGCCTCAGCGCCCCTCCCTTCTGAAGAGGCTGCCAGCTGCAGGGAGGGTCACTCCTGACTGGGCAACCTCCACCCCTCCTGCCACGCCCCTGCCTGTTCTTCCCAGAGACTGACTGACTTCTAAGCAGCACCTCTGTCCCTTGTTCTCCCAGAACAGACACTCCCATGGGGCTCTCCGTGGACCCTGGTTTCCTGCAGGGCTCCAGGTCCAGTTGGGTCTCCCCAAACCCCTCAGCATGCCCGGCAATGTGTCACAACAAGAAAACATGACCCTTCAGACTGCAGCCGCGACACTCGCGCCTGTTCCGACGTTGCGATAAAAATTGCTTCTCCCCGAAGGGGTGGGGAGCGCTGCTCACAGCAACCACGGCTCTCAATGGAAAGGAAACAAGGTCAGAATGGAAATCTGCAACTGTGTAAGTTTTTCTGGTTTGACCTCAGTGCAAAATTGTGCTCGCGCTAAACAGCGCACGCGCGGGCCACTTCCTTCCAGCGTGGAAAGCAATCTGGATGAAGACTCTGCTCATTAGCGTGAAGGACACCGCTTTGCTAGAGAACCTGTCTCCATGTCTAGGTACCAACTTCACAGTGGATTGTGTAAGAGGAGTCCTGAGAGTGAGGATAGGATATTCTAATCCCAGGACTGGCAGCTGGGGTGATGCCAGGTTCTTCCTGACTTGCCCCTGGGGTCACCATGCTGGCCAGTGGCCTCTGTGGCTCTGATTCTTGCCATGTTCAGCCCTTGCCAAGTCTGTGCCTGGTGGAGTGGGCAGGTGGTGCAAGTCAGCCATCACCATGCTTCATCCTGCTTGGGTGGCCCCTCCTGGCTTCCTGGGCTGGAGAAGGGCCAGCTGCCCGGGTGGGGCCGGCCCATGCTTCTCTGTCCACGCACCGTTCCTGTGTCTCTGGATCCACTCCCACCAGAATGTTTTACATATTTTAATTAAAGTGCCGCCCTGGGCTGGCAGGGCTCTGATAGATGGCTCTAATCCGAGGTGCAGGGTTGCAGTGGTGTGAAACATGGCATCCGACGATGAGCTCCTGCTCCTGGAAGATGCTTTGGCTCCCACCCCTGGAGGCGGGTCCACCCTGTTCCAGAAGGGGAAGTGAATCTGGCAGGCAGTAGGCAGGTGGCAGGTGCAGCCAGGGGTGCCCCGGGTGGGGCATCGGTGGGGAGAAGACTTCAGGTAGGGGAGCATCATGGACAGTTTCTGAGGACCAGCTGGCTGGTGGGCTGTGGATGAGCCTGATTCTTGCAGACACACAGCCCGATGGACACTCCTTATCAGTGTCAAACTCTGACAAATGGCAGCGGGTAACAGTTGCTGGGTGGCAGCTGCGCATCGCAGGGGGAAGCAGGTATTTTTAGCACCGTGCCTTGGGGCTCTGGCTCCAGGTTAATTAATCACAGTGAACAGTGCCGACTCTGGTTCTCGATCCTGGTCGCCAGGACCCCAGTCTTGTCCCCATTGCCCAGTCTGGAGTAACAGCTGCCGGAGTAGAAACCATGTGCTGTTAAGAGTAGCCTGCAAAGCCTCATGTGTGGGGGATACCACCCATACCGCCCCAGTTCCGGCCTCCCCTCCCCTCTCCCTCCCTTTCTCCTCCTCCTCTGGTTGCCATCAGTCACCCAGACCTTTTTTTTTTTTTTTTTTTAAAGATTTGTTTATTTGTACACACAAGAGCTGGGGTACAGGCCAGAGATAGAGAGGCAGTGAAGGATTCACCAGAGAGAGTGGGGAGCAGAACAGACAGATCTACAGAAATACACTGCTGAGGGGAGCAGCAGACGAGACAGGAGAGGTCTGCTGCGCCCTGTGGGTCAGCCTCCTGGTCGGGGATCAAAGTCGTGCTGCAGTGGCTGGCGATATCTTGGCAGTGCTGTCTTTAACCCCTGCTCCACCAGGGAGGGCCCTCTCCTGGGCCCTTGAAGGTCAAGTCCATTCCTGCCTCAAAGCCTCCCCCTTGCTGTTCCCTTCTGAACACTACCTCCCAGTCCCGTCCTCCTGCTCCCACTCCCATGCCCTCCAGCTGCCTCCCAGCCGGCTCATCAGGCTCTTTATCCATCATCTTGGCCTATTTCCTTCCAAGCACTTAACACCAGCCCGAATCAGGTAAGCTGTTGATGGCTTTACTTCACTGCATCCTCTTTCATGGAAATGCCAGCTCTTGAGAACAGGGGTCTCCTCTACCTTGTGTGCTCCCTTACATTCTACTGCCCACGGGGTGCCACAGGCCTGGCACTCAGCGAGTGGCATGCAATGCATACGCTAGAGGGATGGAGGAATAGAGAGCTGGCTGGGGGCTGGGAGGCCAATGAGGATGGATAGGTGGAAGGCTGGGGGCTTAGATTTTAAGGTCAGTGTGTCAAGATTGCTGTCCCTGGCAGGGGCACAGCAGGGAAGACACTGTCTGGGTAGCTGGGCCCCCGCCCATACCTGCAGCCACCATGGGAGGCCCTGGCCCAGGGGATGCTGGGAAGGGGACCCGGGAGCTGCTGTCTCCTCTGCTTTGGGGATGTCCACTCCTGTGTTCTTCGGTGTTGGTGAGCGACTGTGCTGAAAAATCATCCCCCTAATGTTTTTCTTGGGGGTTTTAAGAGTCTCCTAGAAGACTGTTGCCCAGTCTGCCTGAAGCTGACTAAGTCATTTATTTGGAGTAGCGGTAAGCGTGGTCTTTCCCTTCACAACTAACCATTCTTTGAGGGCGTGGGGTGGGGGGAGCAGTTGGTTACCTGTCCTTCCCTTTCCGGCTTGGGAACGGAACCTCAATTTGGTTCATGTATCGGGAGGCCTGGAGGGAACCTGGAGGGTGCTGACCCATGCGTGTTTACTCACAACACTGGGCAGGGCCCTCAGGAGCGTGCCTGAACAGGAAGTGGGAACACTCGCCCCGCTGAGCTTCTCCTGTTCAGGCTGAATCTGATTCTAGGGGCTGGGGCTGAGTCTCTGCAGGGTTGATGTCAGCCCCCCTCCCCTCATAATTCTCAGTCATGGGGAAGCTGTGCACAGCCAAACTGGAGCAGCGACAGAGCAACGACCTGACAGGGCCCTACAAGTGTCTTACAGGCCATGTTAGAGTGCTTTCTCCTGATACCTTGCAGCGGGCAAGTAGAGTTGCTGTCGTCCCTTCCTAGGATACATAGAAGGACCTTTATGAGGAGGACTTCCAGGACATTTGAGCAGGTGCCCTTTCTGATGCCCCCAGTCTGGGTCTTCTGCTGACACAGTTCTCCTTTGCTCAGTCTCTGCTAAGGTTCACACAGAAAGACTGTCCTCCCTGGCTGGTCTTGAAACCTTATTGAACCCTGGAGAAACGGAAAAGTTATAAATCTGTTTTAACTTTTGCTGCTATTCTTTCATAACTTGGGTTAAGACTTCCACCATCTCTTCTGGAAGAGATGGAGGTGGAGGGCAAGGGGAGGGGGTAGAGAGAAAAGAAAGACACAGAGGCAGAAACAGAAAAAACAGATGACAGAAGCCAGACAGAAAAGCATTCTTCCTTGTGCTGATCTAAGAAAGATTGAGAACCTGCTACGTCCTGACCAGAACACCCCTTAGGTATCACCCCACAAGACTACATTCTGTTTACATCTTCCCCCATCCCCATCAGGTCTTAGGTGGGAGTGAAGAGGGTGCTGTTTCCGCTCACACCAATAGGTGTCATCATGTCAGAGGGAAAGCTAGGGGCGCTCCCGGCTTCGATAGGCTCCTACAAAAATAAATGCTTTTATCTAGTTATCAAGTACATTATTTGTAGCTATCAGGTGGACACTTGGGGGTACATATCATGACAAATGCACAGTCCCTGTCCTCATGGGATTTACTGCGCCATGGGGACCTGGAAGGTCCTAGGTCACAAAACGAGGGAGAAGGCGTTAAGTGCCTTGGGGAGATTTATAGGGACTGTGTGGATCTAAGCACTCAAGACCTCAGAGAAGCCAGCTCTCACCTTCCTTCCTTACAGCAGGACGCTCAGAGAGGAGGTGATTGCTCTCAGAGCACATAGCAATTCCAGACTCCAGCTCCCCTGGCTCCTAAAACAGTGCTCTTTCCAGACATTGTCGCGACAATTGGAGTTGCTGTCCCCAACTTGAGATTCAAAATTCCACTGTAGTTTAGCCATGAAACTCCCTGAAAAATACCCTCTCTGAGTTGACCGCAAGGCACTCTGAGTAGGTCAATCTGCATCTCGAGAAAGGCAGCTATCCACAGGGGGTCATATTTACACCATGGAAATCGGCAACAGGTACAAGTCTGACTATTTTTCTCTTAACTGCACAGTGCCTGCACACCACTGACTTAGTATCCTTACTTTATGACGAGGAAACAGGCTCAGGGAGCTCAGGTAATGCGAGGAGAGACCCAGTTTGCAAATGCGGAACTGAGACCCCACCCCAGCCATCGGACACTAGAGTGCTCATGGATGGTAGAGCCATTAGGACTCAGCCTCTTGCATGTGAAGGGGTTGGGTGGAGGCAGGTGTCTCCTTGGGCACGGGCATGGACACTGCCCTCACGTGTGGGTGGATGCTTGTTATTTTCTGATGACAATGCTGGATCAGGAGCCAGCTTGGGTGAAATGATAACCGGTTCAGTTGTGTATTTGAGGCACGTGGTTGGGAAGACATGGAGCTTGGGAGACCAGGAGAGAAGTCTGGGCAAGAGATTGAAATCTGCAAGACGGAACTTCATTCTTAAGGTGAGCCAGGTACACTTTCTTTTGTTGTGGCGATCAGTTAAGAAGTACAATGTCCATCTTCTTGCTCACACTTATTCCCTGGTGCATAGTGAGTACTAAGTACTTACTGAGTTCGAGAATAAGAGAACACAGCATCTACCAAATCAGCCCTTGCTATGGGCCATAAATCAAAACCTAAATTCGTTTCTCAAAGTTCCCAGAATTATCTAGAATTCTGGCATCATTATGAGTATGGATTTGGAATCAGAAAATACCCTTTCAACAGTTGTGAGCTAGATGGGGGAGTCGGCAGTATTTTTCATAATGCCCTGGCATCATGGGGCGGCACCAAAGCCCGAAGACTATTCTGAGACCACCCGAACCCCTGCAAGTGTGACAGGTGCCCCCAGACTTGGCCAAGAGAGCCTGGCCTGACTTGCCTTCCTCTGGCCCCTTCACTGCCCTGCTTTGGGACTCAGTTTACTCCTCAGGTTCAAGGAGAGATTGAGCTCTGGTTCTGGAAGAGTGAAGAGTTAAGAAGGCTCCACACTCTGGGGGAGCAACTTGGGTGGGTGAGCAGCCTGGTGCTAGGGAACCAACCTGGGGAGCTACAATATGCAAATGAGCGCATGTGGCTTTCTTTCTGGTTGGCTGCAGGGGGCTTGATGTCACAATGTGCGGGCTTTGCTCCTAGTGACTGTGTTGGTAGCTAAATTACAAACAAAGAAATCCACTGACTTGTCCAATCTCTTAACTCCCTCTCTTTGCAGGAAAGCGGAGGATGGACCCCCTCTATCAAGCGGGGTCGATTCTCATGAAGGTGAACACCTTACAGGGGAAGAAGATGGTGGAGAGTGGCCTCCAGTCTGGAGACTTCTCCCTGCCGCCGTCATGGCCCTCCTGCCTCCCACCGCCTGCTGACCTGGAGCTCCTGCAGCAGAAGGTAGCGGGCGTGCAGCGGGAGCTGGAGGACTTCAAGAAGGAGGCCCTGAAGGCCATCCACTACTTGGAAGACGCCTTCTGCGAGATGAACGGGGTCCTGGCTCAGCAGGAGGAGCAGGCGGCCCGCGTGAAGCAGCGACTCAGGGAGGAGGAGGACCGAGGCATCGTCCGCAACAAGGTCCTCACCTTCCTGCTGCCCCGGGAGAAGCAGCTGCGGGAGCACTGCAGGCGGCTGGAGGGCATGCTGCTGGGCAGGGGCCGCGACTCGCCCAGCGTCCCCAGGAAGGTCCAGGCACTCTGAGTCTCCGCTCGCAGAAGCCGAGGCTCTGGCCGAGCGGTCACGCAGAGACTTGCTATTTTTAAATGGAAGGTCGAATCCTTAGTCCCATCCGCTTGTTCCCCCTTCCCCTTTCCCACCACTTTCCTTCTCCCTAAATAACACCTTGCTGAGGCGCAAAGACCCGGTATGTGCTTTTGGTGAAGCTCCATTTATCAGCATCATCAAAGAAGGAAGCTCCTTGGTACTGTCTCCCAGACGCCTGTAGCTGTCACCTTGTCCCGCCTGTCATGGTGATATTGCTCCAACGTACAGCATGTTTGGCTTGTTGTCATCTTACACTGTGTTGAACAGATTTACCTGTTAATGACTCAAGGCGTTCACGACTGTTCCTTAACGCAGGACCACGCCCGCGGGCCCCAGGGGAGCGGGCTTCCACAGTTCTCACCCTGCTTTTGTGGGCTTCTCTGCTGCACTGTCAGTGGCTCAACCTTTTCTTTGCGGCCTTTGCCCACCTCTTCTTCCTCTCAATGGAGTCTGCAGGCTGTCAATAGAGGGGAAGCACTTAGCCGGGCTCTGGTGGGTGGAATCGGCGAGCTTAGAGCTGAAGGTGACAGCTTCAGTGTGGGGCTACAAAGTAGTGAAACTGACTTTCCTGTTTGATGGAGCCGTGACTGTGATGGGCCCCAGCCCTTTGTCAGGCCCGTGCACATCCCAGCCCCTCATGCCCCCAGGCACCTAGGGGAGCCAGTGTTTCCCCACTGGGCTCAGGGGGAAGGTGGTCTCAGAAAGTCTGCCTTCCTAAAAGTAAAGTGGTAGGATCCTGGTTGAAGTCAGTTCGCCTGTGTCCCCTTGGAGCCACATCACGCTGTTCATGAACCTGCACTTCTGGAAGGCTGAGCAGTCACCAGGTGACTTTGGAGTTCCTCAGTCATTGTACCTCTTATTTCCAACGGCCTCTCTGCTTCATCCATTCATCCAACTTCTCTCTTGCCTCCCTAAACACTGCCATGCAGCAGGTATTCTCCCCTTCAAGTCAGTAGCTACTCTCGGAGACTCAACCCACACGTTTTGGCCGTCACTACTTGGGGTGGCCTACTAGTCCTGGCTTTGCTGTTTCAAAACAACATACCAAGAGCCTTCTTAGTCCTGGGGAAACTGGGGCGGTTGGCCACTTTGCATTTGATACGAACTACCTTGGGATGATCCTGATTAGAATGTGGGTGCAGTGAGTCACAGGAGGTCAGGGCGGGAGACGAAACCGGCGGTGGCCACGTCTGCCAGGTCCTGTGTTCATTTCTTACCAGAGGCCACCTGGCCTGCCTGTTCTGTGGCGGGAGGGGCTTTCCCTGGTATTGATTCCAGTTCATCAGGTCCTGGCCTGGAGCTGTACATTGGGAAGGAGATTTGAGAGCTCCTTCTGAGCAACTTTTGAAATCCTTGTACAGATAGTTGGGATTCCTGGCCAGGCCACACCTCACAGCTGAGGCCTGAGTCCTATAGGACAGCGGACTCCATGGCAGATCAAAGGCCCAGCATCTTGGCTGATGCCAAGAAGAGAAGTCTTATGTGGTCTGGGAAGATGGCGTTCCTCACTCCCCAATCTCCTCCCGCCTGAGAACAATTAACTCTAGCAGCCCAACGCTTATTTTCTTTGAAACTTCATAACAAAGAGAAGGTAAAAAAACATAGTTTTCTCCCTACCAATAGCCGTAGTTGTCAGAGGTTTTCCCTAAGCCATCATACCCTGCTTGCTTCTCTAGAGGAGTCCCCTCCGGCCAAGGGTTGCTCAGACCTTCAGGAAGCTCACAGCAGCCAAGGGAACCCACCTCCAGACCCTGAGCTTTGTATCTGGATGCTTGGGGAGAGAAAGGCCTGAGGTGCAGGAGAGTTGAACACACAGTGTGCACATGGAATGGCAATGGCTCCCCAGTGTCACAACTTCAAAGTTACCTTTTCTACTAATTGGGTACAAAGGGCCAGGAGGGAGCGACCTGGGGGGACCAGGGCTGGGAAGCGCCAGTGGGGTGCGTGGGAAGCAAGGGTTGGGGCCTGGGAATTGGCTTCCTCCCATACAGAACTCTGCCTCCGCCTCTGATCCAAACCGCTTAGTAGTTCTGGGAGTGCTAAGAGCAGCAAGCATTGAGCCTCCTTCCTGACATCCACCAGGCGTGGCTCTAGACTGACTTTCCTTGGAAATCCAGCTTGGCAATCTCTTGGCATCTCACACATCGAGTTACCATGTGACCAGCATTCCACTCCTAGGTCTAGACCCAGGAGAATGAAAACACCTCCAGACCCAACTTGTGCGTGAGCGCTCAAGGCATTATTCCCTGCAGCGGGTCCATCACTGATGAGTGGGGAAGGTGTGCGTATCCATACCGTGCAATGTACTTGACAACATCAACGAATTTCTAATACTTGCTAAAATATTATGCTAAACAAAAGAAGCCAGTCACAAAAGGCGACATGTTGCCTGACACCATTTGTTTGCAATGAGTGGTAGTGGGCAAGGGAGTTGGAGTAAGGAGGCTGACTGCAGATGGACAGGAAGCTTCTTTTTGAAGTGATGAAGTATTTGAAAATGATCATGCACTTTAAATAGGTGAATTGTATGGTGTGAATTATTGCTCACTAAAGCTACTTTTAAAAATAAAATGTAAGTTCATATCCACAGTGCAAAATAAAAAAAAAATCATGCTATAATCTGTAACTCAAATCCCTTTAATATTGAAAGATACAAATCAAGATGAAGTATTTCCCCTCGTTTTTAGTTTGCAAACATTCTGGAGCCACTTGGGGTCCAGAATTCACTCAGGTTGTGTAGGTGTAAAGTGCCTAATTCAGAGATCGGCACAGGAGTGTCTAAATGATCATTGACTCAAAACTGCAAGTAAAGCACAAAATGTGCTCAGTGACCTCGGGGGACCTCGAGTGGCTGCCCCCATTTCCAGGACATCTCGGAGCTTGGTCATGTGTAAGACATTCTTGTGTTCAGCCGTGTTAGAGCCTCCTTTCTAGGGGGATAGGAAACGGGAGTGATGAAGGGGTCCAGGCCTCTCCCCCCGGGGAAGACACAGGGGTCAAGGGCTGCCCTAGAGCACACCACCCACGGTGCTGGAGAGGGCAACCACGTGGTTGGTGAAGCGGTCTGGCCTCTCATGTGCCCCCCCGGAAGACACCTCACCCCATTGAGATCTCATTCATCTCATCGCTTTGCTTTTTGAATTTCTTTCAGCAGCAGGCGAGGGCAGTGGAAAGGCATTTGGGTTCTGCAGACAAACTGGCCTGGTTTAAATACCAATTCTGCTACTCGTGTCTGTGTGGCCTAGGACGTTACTTTATGCCTCTTTGTGCTGTCCAAAAGAACTTCCTGGAGCACAGAAACATCTTACAATTCTGCACAGTCAATACTGGGTATTGGCGTGTGGGATTTAGGAACTGAAGTTTTCATTTAGTTTAATTAGTCCCAGGTAGCCAGTGGCTATAGCCTCAGAGCTTCAGTCTCCTCATAACTCCCAGTGGGATAATGATACCCCTTCCTCATGGAATTATTGGCCATATTAGCAGAGAAAATGCAGATATAGTAGGACAACAGGCTGAGATTTTCATTAGAATTTGGTTCCCCAATTCACAGGATAAGTTGTGTCCTCTGCTGCAGGGACTCTGGTCTGTGGGGCCCCATAAGGATGTTACGAGAAATTCAAGAGGAACTCTGATTCCTTGTGCTTGAAACAGATTATGGAGATACTAAGTGGGGTCAACCCAGCATGCAAATTGTTGAAGCAAGCGCTTCCAGGGATGGAAGGAGGTGGTCGGCTCCAGGGGTGGGTCGGACAAGGAGCCTGAGCTTCTGGTCCACCTGGTGCGGGCACGGGAGGTGTGCGGGGTGTGTGCCCCTTGCCCCAGCGTGTGCTGGGTCAAGTCTGTCTATTTGTTGGAGTCACACTAGACAGAATCAATAGGGGTTTTCTTTAGGGGATATTCACTGTGTTTATTCAGAAAAGCTATCAAGTCCAACTTCACTGGGGCTGAGGTGAAAAACCAGCGCCCAAATGGAAACGCTGCCTTCCTGGGCCAGAAGCAGGGCTCCAGGGAGCAGCTGCTGACATGAAGGTCAGAGTTTGGTAGCAAGAGCCACAGAAGGAGAGCACATTGGGAGCAAGCAGCAAAGGCTCCAGCTGTTCATCTCATGGGTCCCCAGGGCTTGAGGCTGTGGGTGGGGAGTCCCCTGGCACAGAGCGGACACCTGGCCTGTCAGACATCCCTCCTCCTGGAAGGTGCTTAAAGCCACTCAGGCAACCTGGTGAGTGGGAGACCAGAAAGGCAGGCCTATTTCTGAACTCAGAGGGAGGCATGAAGCTGGGTGCTGTGTCCTTGGCTTATCTGTCACCATCCTAGATGGTTATTGCTTTAGGAGGGGCATGGCCCCATTTCTGGGTTTGACAGTTCTGGTGGAGTTGAACCTGTCTCTACTAAATAAATTAGATCTCTCCAGGGCAGATCAATATTTAATGCAGGGGTTTAAAAAGCCCGACTCAGGAAATGAGTTTAAAACTGGAGAATTTGCCTTAGGTAGCAATTTCTGAAATACAGTAGTATCAGGGGACAGATTATTCAAATCCAAGTTATGGATAATAATAATAATAATAATAAATAAATAAAAAAAAAACAGTTGAACAAGCCAAACGCTGCTTCCTGTGCCTTCCTGGATTCTGAATCTCTTAGTTGTGTGTGTTACTCAGAGAGGATCAGTGACAATTTGCCAGAGACCATCAACTCCTTGAGAAGAGAGCATCTCCTTACTCCAGTGATAGAAAACTCCTCCCACGCTGCCTCCACCCTCACTTGTGATAGACATCACTAATCAAGCCCAGGCTTCTTTTGTGTTGGATGCAGTCATATATTTCCCCCCAACCCCACAATCTAGGCAGCTACACACCTATCCATCAGAATGTACTTAGTGGGACATTTACTTTCTGTCCTCATCTAGTCCAAATTCTTCACTTAACAGAAGAGAAGCTCAAGGTTAGTGAGTTAGTGAGTGATCTAGTCTTCTTGCCCCTAAAGACGACTTTTGACCTACATGATTGCATAAAAGGTTGGGGTTCCATCAGGGACTCTTCTACTGTGATCAACACAGGGAGTCCCTTGAGTGACATCAAATTCTTGGTTATAAAGATAAAACTAGAGAATTTCAAAGCTAGAAAACTGCTAGGAAAGCATCTACTCATTCTACCATGGAAAGATGAAAACTCAGAGAGGTCAAGTGACTTGCCTAAAGACACACAGGTGGTTGCTCTTTTTTCTCTACATCAGCAATATGCATTCTCCCCCTATCTCTCTCATTGTGAGACTTTGGACAAGTCATTCAAATGTTTGAACCTCCACTTTCTGGTTAGAATTTCAGTACCTAAGTGTTGCAAAAAGTGTGAGTTCTAAGAAATGTGCAAAATCTATTTTTGATATATTTTGACAGTTACATTAGACACCCTCAGATTTCTGTATATCTAGTGACATTCCCTAAACCAGTAGAAACTGGGCACCCAGATTTATGCTGGGTCATAGAGAGGTGTCCATTTTGTGTGAACATCTTTTTAGTGATTTTTTAGTGTGTGCGTGTGTGTTCCTGTCTCTAAGACAGGAAAATGTCCACTCCCTGGGGTGGGGATCGGGGGTAGGGAGGTGCCTCTCAAGTCAAAGGTGCAACAAGACTTCTGTGGCCTCCATTTCCTCATCTCTCAGAGGACAAACGTTCTGACGCCTGTCTCCCAACTTTAGAGGCAGATTGTAAAGGTCAAATGGAATGTCTTCTGCAAAGGAGTTTTGAAAAGTCAGGGATTGTTGTGACAGGCAAGGAGGATGGTGCTGGCAGGTTGAGGCGAGGTTCCCAGGAGTGGGGTGGAGGGGTGTGTGGAGTGGGGGTAAGATGCCATCTTGGCATGAGGAGGCTGGCAAGATTTTCCATGCCCTCATTGCACTGGGTACTCCTGTCAGATTTAAACCAGCCTCTGCTTTACTGCTCTACACGCTGCGATATTTTAGGACTGGCAGCCCAAAGGAACGCCATGTTCAGAAAAGGTCTCTTTCCTGAATTTGCCACCGGGTATTATTTTTATGCCACTGTTCTCTTACCCAACTTCAAAATATACATCATATTTATATTGCCTCTGCTAAGCATATATTTTTATTTTATTGCTTACCATGCGGATGACATTTGGTTATTGAATGTCTGGAGAATTGGACCCGGTTGTTGTTTTTTTATTCTTCCCTTCGTAAGTGCTTGCTCTGATGTATTAATCTTTACAAAAGGAATGAGACAGGGACACATAAGCATTCGCACTCACACACACACACTAATCACATTGCCATTTTATCTCACTTTGCGGGTGTGTGGCTACATTTATAAGAGCCGACAGATCTGAAATAGGTGGTCTGAACTGATTCAGGTGGGGAGCGATGAAGCCAGCAGCCTCCTGGGGGAAGCGGTGAAGGGAGGGAGGGAGAGAGAGCCTTTTGTCTTCTGTTTATGAAGGACACACCAGGCAAGAAGCAAGGATGGAGCCATTATGAGTCTGAGCTGGAAGGGGCCCTGGGGATAGATTTCTATGTCTATAAAAATATAGACATGTGTTTTATAGATATTTCATATCTTATGTATCCATATATCTCTATCCAGAACCTCACATAATTCCTGATCCTGGGCTCAATAAATGGTTATTGAATTAAGGAACAAAAGAATAGTTACACAACCATGTATTGAGGTTACTCTCTGTGCAAGACCTTTTGTAGGTACTCTTTTTGAGCCTCCTGGCACTCCCAGAGTAATTTTATTATCCCCATTTAACAAATAAAGGCAAGTGGGTTCCTTACATAATTAAATGTGGAATTTGACATGTAACCTAGCAATTCCACTCCTTTTAGGGGGACGTATACACAAAAGAACTGAAAAAGGGACTTAAACATACTTGTACATGAACGTTTCATTGACATTCTTCACAATACCCACGAGGGGGAAACATGTCATATGTCCACCAGTGGATAGATGGATAAACAAATGGTCTTACCACACATTGGAATATTATTCAGCCACAAAAATGAATGAAATACTGATATATTTGCATGCTAGGACAGCGGAGCCGGACCTCAAAACATTGCAAATGTTTTGTTTGCAATCACAAAAGGTCGCATATTCTATTCATATAAATATTCACATTAGGGAAATCCAGAAAGATCTAAAGCAGATTCATGGTTGCCAGGGGCTGGAGGCGGGGTGGATGGAGAATTAACTCCTTAATGGAGATGGGATTTTATTTTGGGCTTGATTTAAATGTTCTGGAACTGGATAGAGGTGCTGATGGTACAGCATTGTGAATGTACTAAATGCCATTTAATTGTTCACTTAAAGATGGATGATTTTGTTACGCGAATGTCACCTCAATTAAAATAGAAGGAAATGGAGCTTAGAGGGTGTGGTAGATGAATTACATTGGCACCCCTAACTACTTTCTGCCCTGTACCTTCTTAAGCCTTGGCCATTCTGACTCAGGCCTTGGCCAAATGACTCTTGGGCCAATGGGACAGAGGGAAACTTAATGGAGATGCTTGAAAAGGCTCACATGTGTTTCTACTCACTCTCTTGGATTTGAACACTGCCATGAGACTGGCCTTCTGGAAGATGACCCAGGTGGAACAGAGCCAAGCTATTCAACCACGGCCATCCTGGACCAGCCAGAGCCCAGCCGACCTGCCAGCTGCCAGCAGTTGCATGAGTGACCTTGGCCAAGCCTGGCTCACATCCGCAGAGCCATCTAGGCTACTCAGAGATTCCTGAACAACTGATCGTTGTTTTAAGCCATTAAGTTTTGAAGTGACTGGTTTCACAGAATAGCTGGCTGGCTTGTTGAGGTCTCACCTCTAGTCAGAAAAAGTCCGGCTGCTTCCAAAACCTGGTCTTAAAGGGCCTGTCTTTCTCAATTATTGTCTTCATTTTACAAGTGAAGACGAGACTCAGAAGGGTACAGAGTGGGAACAAGAGCATCACAGGCAGGGTTCTGGGGAAGGTTGGGTGAGAGTTCTTCCCTGTGTTTGGTGACGAACGAAGGTCACATTCAATCCCTGGCGCTTCCTTCAACCGTCAAGCCACTCCCTCAGGAAAGTACTGAATGCTGGCGTTGGCTTCCAGTGTGGGGCTCAGGCAGCATCTGAGTTCTGTCCCTTTTTGGCGAGACGAGACCCACGCTGGGAGCTGTCCTGCCCTAGGCTGGCAGGGAAGTCAGAAAGACCGCATGCCTGTGTGCTATTCTTCTCTCCAAGTCATGTCAGACATTTTCATGGCTCTTTAGGAGAGTTTAATTTTGTGGAGCGGTGAGTTGCTAGGATGTAGTTTGTCTTAACAGCTGTGGAAACAGCGTCCCGGGGAGAACATGCAACTCACATAGGCCAGACAGTGTACAGGACTAGGATCACGAAGGTGAACAAGGTGCTGTTCCCTGACGTCCTTCTCGTACAGACTCCTGTAAGGATCAGTGCACCCCAACACCTGAAAACTAGAGTCCTTGTGGGAACAAAGGCCACGTTGATCTCTACAAGCAAGTGCCAGGGGCAGGGAGAGAGGAGGGCATTGCTGATGCCAAGGGCGAAGGAAGAGCTTTTCATGGGATCAGGGAGTCACACCTGAGCTGCAGAGTAAGAACGACTGGAGCTTTGAGAAGTGCTGTGGGTCGTCAGTGAGTCTCCTTTGATGAACAGGGAATGGCTGGATATGCTCTTGGCCCTCAGACTGCTTTGAGATAGGCCTCATGAGTGCAAACTCGAGAAGGCGTGGAACTGAGTCCATGGAGAACCCGAGTGGGAATTTTCTCTCCAGCTCATATCCCAGCCACAGCCCTGGCCACCTGGGCTGGAAAGAAACAAGGGGATGAGAGTTGCTCAGCCACTGCCCACTCACAGGACTCTGCTGTCCTCTCCTTGCTGGCACAGGGGCCTCAGGACGGAGAAGCACCCTCAGGTCTGTCTAGGCTCGGCTCCAGTGTCCCGTGGAGCGGCTGGAAAGCAACGTGGCATCTCGATGATGAGTCTGTTCTTCCAGCTACACGTGGACTACAGAAGGTCCCCTGGGGGGCTTGAACAGGCAGGTCTGCCTCTTCTGCCCCCACAAGCAGCCGTCTGGACCCCACAAACTTGGGGTCTGGACTTATGAGAACTTTAATCTTGAGCTTGATGTGAAACAGTGATAGTGTGACACTGTCAGAGGCCTCAGTGAACCCAGCTTTAGCCCAGGTGGTGGTGGTAGTGGGGTGCCCTTTCCCTCCCTGTTCTGGTGGCCTAGGACTGTGGCTGAAACTTACTACGTCCTCCTGCCGCCTCTGGTGGGGATCAAGATGCAGCGTGTGTCTGGCTCCACACACACTGGTGTTGTGTGCGGTGGTACGTCCCTCTCTCTGACAAATAAGGATTGGGGATCACTGGTCTGACACAGACTTGCAGGAAGTGGGAGAAGACAGAGGCTGGGTGACACCTCCCCAGTGAGCCAGACTACCCATTGAGAGCGGAGAGGCCACGCTCCACTCCCACACTAGGATGATCTTGATGGGGCGCACAAATGCCCTAGAATTCACTCCTCTGGCTCTTGGGGTTCTGCTGAGAAGTGGACAAAGCGCCCTCCCTCATTGCTTCCGCCCCTGGAACAGAGTGGCCTTGGTCTGTCATACCTAAGGGCTGAGTCAGAATAGAATGCTCCCCTGGGGTCTGTACCTCCTGTTCCAAAGCTGATGGTTGCACAGGACCGGCCAGGGACTGTCCTCAGACCCCAGGCTTGGGAAGCCCTGCTTTCCTACCATCTTGACCCCACACAACTCCTCCCAGTATCCCCTAGTGCTCTTCAGGGTGCTCTTATTTTGAGGACAAAGAGCAGTTCCTGTGGACGCCCCAAGCTGAGGAAGGCTGAGACAGGTGGCAGCCCTGCAAACCCCCACCCCCCTCACAAACAGATGCAATCAAGCCATCAGCCTGTCTCTCTCTCTTTAATCAATTCCCATGACAAATGGGTCTGTGAAGGAGGGCAGTCTGCCCCGGGGCATTCTGCACTTCAATCGGGACAACAGAAGGAGCTGGATTCATAAAGCTATTAATGCACGATTTGAGCATATTTCCTAGTAACTGGACCCTGCAGAAAGGGAACTGCCAGGGCCTTCCCTTCCATTAGGGGAGGCGGTTAACCCTTCACCCCAAGTGCAGATGGAGTGTTTCACAGCTTCCTTGGGGGGCCAGGAGTGGGCCTGTGTGCTGAGCTTATCAGAGGCTGCTTGGATGGGGAGCAGCCGCTCCCCTCAGCCCTCACTGTGGGGACGTGTGGCCTGTGGGTGAACCTTGTCTCCTGCAGCTGTGCGACCTAACGTCTCTGGTCCTTGTCCACGTGGCGGAGTTTGTGGTACTTTTCCGTCTGGGTGGTGGGGACTGGGCAGGATGAAGAACGTGTCTGGTAAAGATTGAGTTCAAGCCTCGTGCAGAGCCCTAATGAAACACGGAGTGAAGAGGGCTCAGCCTTTCATAAAGGCCAAATGGGCTGAGGAGACCAAGCTGACCTCTGTCCTAACAGCACTGGAAAGAGGAGCAATTTGGAAGTCAACACTTCTTCTTGGGTTTGTCACAGAATGGAAGTCACTGGACTGCTCCCCTTCCCCCAAACTAGAAAGACAGACAGGCAGGCGGGCACAGGACCACACTCGTCTGAGCAGAAACCCTGCAGGAGCCAGCACAGGGCATGGCCGAGGTGTTGGAGGCTCAGTGTGGACCAACAGGAGGATAAGGCCTCCAGGGGACCTGCATCTCAGGGGTCCCCACACTTCTGTGAATTTTACCTCCAGGAGCTCTTCCAAGTCCTTCCAGTAAAGGCTGGAGGACACGCTCCTCTTGCTTTCCCCTGAGGGTGGGGAGAAGGAACCATTTCGAATTACGTTATTACATCTGCTTTCAACCAGACTGGCCCATTCATCTGGCAGCCCCTCGGTCACCCCCAAGCTGAGGATGGCCGAGACAGGTGGCAGCCCACTGTCCTCTGACCCCCTCCCAAACACACGCAATCAAGCCATCAGCCCGTCTCTCTTTAGCCAATTCCGATGACAAATGAGTCTGGGAGGAGGGACAGGTCCAGCTCCAGTCCTCTAGGCTCCCCTCAGGGGTGGCAGGGAAGCACGTACAGACCACTCCCTGGGGCACAGGCCCCCCGAAACGATTGAGGCCTATCCCAGGGCTGTAGCTCAGGCCCCGCCCCCACCTCACTACCAGACCCTGAGGCTCTAGATGCAGATGGGCTCCATTCTGCAGGAGGACTGTCATCTCTGCACACAGGAGGGAGCTGGGGTCACAGGGATTAAGGGATCTGCCAAGGGCCCCAGAACTAGCAAAATGGGGGACTGACGCTCTCGTCCCTAGATCATGGGCAGCAAGGAGGCTTTCCTCCAGCCCACACAGACCCCCCTTGCCTGGAGCATCTTGTCAGCCAGAGCACTGGGTCTCAGGCCAGCTGCCTGGAGCAGTGCTCCGCCCCACCCTGCTGCCAGCAGCCTTAGGCCAAGATTCTGGGACACTCCACCCCTGGGCCTGTCTCCTGAAGAGGGGGATACCCTTTGTGAATGTTTCCAGAAATAATTCATGTTTCCTGGCAGAGATGAAGGGAAAGAACTTCAGGTCTTCCACTTCCCATTTATTTTCTCTCTAGCTCTGGAGAAACCTCGTGAGGGAGGCTGATTGTCTCACTGGAGGTCACAGTTGGGCGAGGGGGTGGGTTGAGAGCCCAGGTTTGCTGAGGTCTGGGTGCGAGCCCGGGTTCCGGCTGGCACATCTTGGACCGTCTCTTAAGCCTCTGCCTTGCCTTCTGGAAAGTGAGAATAAGTACGACCAGATTCCTGGGTGCTGCCTTGAGGGTTAAGTACAGTGGCTATGCAGCATTTTAACTCCTGGCACCAGGAGCTGATAGGCAAACGGTTAGCATTATCATGGCCGAGAGCCTTCTTCCTGGGAAATCTGCAGATAGATAGAAAAGTGTTCACAATAAAGCAACACTCAAGAGTCTCCCCATTCCACCAGCCCGCTGTTGGGTGGCCTTGGGCCAGTCACTTGACCTCCTCGGGATGGAGTTTCTCCATCTGTGAGCAGGGAATGGCCTTTTGCAATGGCTGTCTGACAAATGGGCTCACTGGCTGGAACTGGAGAGGGCCAGAGAGCGTGCTGAGCCCTTGGGATGCGTGGCGCTGCCACAATTCAAGATATTATTGTTTGTGAGTTTGAAATTTCCTGACAGACAGAATGAGCCATCTGAAGCGAGAGTTTCATTTCCGTCGCTGTCCTGCCCGGTCATCTCCTGGGGAAGGCGTGTGAGTGACAAGCTATAATTAAAGCCTCAGCGTTTGTCCAAGTCAGAGAAGGACGGTCTTTTGGTCATGCTTACTGGCGGGGACAGACCTTCCCATCTGCGTCTTGGGAGCCCTCTCCTGGGGGCGCTGTCCGTCTGTCGGGGCGTACTGCCCATCCTGGTGACCTTCACTGACCTGGCGGAGTTCCCCACATTCTCAGGCGTCGGCCCATCTGCCGAGTTTCCCTAGAAACGTGTGAGCTGTGTGTGTGGCTCTGCTCTGGTTTTGGGCCGAGGTCCCAGGAGGCAGCCTTCCCTGGGTGGGGACAGAGCACAGGACAGATGTGCGAGTTCTGCAGTGGGACAGTGAGGCCTGGGCCTGGGGAAGGGGGCGCCCCTCTGGTTCCTGTCTGCCTAAGGCTCTGGGGCCTGCCGTGTGTGCGTGCGAGTGTGTGTGTGTGTGTGTGTGTGTGGCAGGGTTGGGGTGAGGGGCCTGCACTAGGCAGAGGGTTCCTGGCTCCACCCAGAAGCCCCTGTCATCTGGGGCTGCCTGTCTGATCCGGCCCTGCGGCCCCCAGAGGCACCCAGCCTGTAATTTCTTTTTCTTGAGGCTCCTCCCTCTTGGCAGTGTCTCCCCCTCCCCCTTCTCTTGGCCTTTTTCATCTGTTCAACAGCATTTATTAGGGACCTGTGCTATGCCCTGGAAGACAGTGTGAACAAGACAGATGTTTCCACCAGCTTCCGGAAGGGACGGAGAGCAGCTCGGGGTCCCCACAGAAGCCAGGCCTCCCCTGAGCCTCAGGCTGGGAGGAGCCAGCAGCCTCTCTGCTCCCCACACCCAGCTGCCTTGCTCTGGGCACATGATTCCTGCCCCAGGGGCCTGCCTGCGGGCTTCCACCCCATCCAGAGGGGGAATTTTCTCTCCTCCACGCCCAAGTAAAGTGCCCATGGCTGAGGGGTCACCACGGTCCCTCAGCGCCCATTGGCCGGCCTGCCTCCCCTCGACTGCTGATGCTGGCGATTCCCTGAACCGTGGGAGACACGAGGAGGTGGCAGGGGGGCCAGAAACCCCTTCCTGATTGTGTGAACACAAGCACTTATTTGTCTCATGTATTAATACTCTTGTGCTTTTTCATGCGTCTTGGGGGTCCAGAGTCCCCGAAGAGCAGGAATTTCCTTCTACTTCTTTAGGATCTTCCCTGAAGTAGCCCGAGGTGGGGGATGAGCGCTGGGCGAGGCAACAGTCGGCGGGGAGCCTCACTCCAGCCCCTCACAGCGCTCGGCCTGGGGAGCCGACAGCAGCAACTGTCACCCTTGTTCCCTTGCCCACTGGCTCCTTTTTAGGGTCAACTGCTGGGCCGCACGGCAGGAGGCTTGGCGAGGAGGAGAGAGGGGCTAGGGCTTTCTGTGCCCAGCGTCTTCCTTGAAGGACAGTGGCTGGGTTTCTGCTGTCAGGCACCCCCTCTCCTGTGGACACTGCTGTCCCTGGACCCCAAAACATGTGCTCCCAGCGGACAGGGGTGTCCACCACTGGCAACCCCAGTGAATTAGTTCTAGGGATGCAAATACAAAATTGCACAAGCTGGTTAAGCAGTAGAAATGTTTTCTCTCATGCGTCTGGAGACTAGACGTCTGAAGAAAATCAAGGCGACAGCAGGATCCTGTGCCCTCTGAAACCTCTGGCAGAGAATCCAGGATCCCCTCTTCCTACTTCTGGGGGTTCCCTGTAGTCCTCGGCTTTCCTTGGCTCACACTGCAGTACTTCAGTCTCCACTTGCCATTCCATGGCATTCTCTGGGGTCTCTTCTGGTCACATTTGTTAAAGACCCACCTTCTCCAGTGTAACCCCACCTGCATTATTGTAACAGGGTGGTCCCTAGGAAAAAGGGAAGTTCCAGGTTCCCTGCCCCACCCAGAAGGAGGGTAGAGTGGAGCAGAGAAAAAGGAGAGAGAAGAAAAGAAGGAAGCAGGATGGAGAAGGAGGAGACCTGAGGAAGCCACATGGAGCAGCAAGCATGTGATGAAGAAACCGTGCTTGTTTCCTGACCCTGGACTGGTTAAGGCAGATGTGGGTGAGAGACCTGTAGGGAGGTGACCATGGCAGTGTTTATATTGATTTTGATGTTGCTCTTTTCCTACCAGATTTGTCTGGCCATTTCTGACCCTTTTCCATGGGTCCTGGCCAGAAGGTGCTTTAGTCTTGTGGCGGCCTTTCAGGCCTTGCTTTGGGCCAATCCCTTTTGGGTTGACTTTTGCCCACGAGGAGATGGGTAACTTCAGGTGTTTGATTTACAAGTTATATTCTTTGTGTTCCGTATTGTATATTCACTGTATTAAAGTCCCTTGTCATTGGAGTTTTATATGTTTTGTCTTGTTTCGGTGGATGGCGGAACCCACTGAGAGCAGGCAGGTTTTTGGGGCTTCAGGGGTGCCCCTCTCCCCCTGTTCTGGAACAGATTTGGGATGCCCTATAACATTATTACATCTGATGAACTTTTTCCAAATAAGATCACATTCTGAGGTTCCAGCGGTTAGGGCTTCATCGGAGTGCTTCTCACTCCCATGTTAGTTCTCTTAACATTGCTCCGAGCTCTGTAAAGATTCCCTTCATTGAACACACCTCAGTGACACCTGTGAGAATGCTATTTGTTTCCTGCTGGGAACTGGATCCCCACTCTTCCCTAGCTGTGTGACCTCAAGTAAGACACTTAACCGCTCTGAGTCTTGGCTTCTCTACCGCTAAAGAGAAAATAATTTTCAGCTTGAAATGCTGTGTTGCTGAAGTTGCTTTGCAAGTCAAAGGGGCCAGAGCACTGACTGAGCTTATCATCCTTTGTGCATTGCAGGGTGTGGCTGGATCTAGATCATTCTCTTTGATCTGCATCTAGCACCATGTGCCAAAACCTGCTACACAAATGCTTCTGGATGCTGTTGTCACGCACTGCGTTCCTTCTGGCCCAGCCCGGAGAGTCTAGACACAGCTGTTCCCCAGAAGACAATTCCTGCAGGGCCATTTCCTAGGGTCCTTTTGGTTTGGTCTTCAGCTGAACCCTGACATCACAGGCTCCTCCATCACCAGTCCTTGGAGAAGCCAGCATCCCCCTGAGCAGAGCCCTTACTTTCAGTGCGACAGCTATTTTATCTGGGCCGCAGGGAAACAGAGATATTTTAAGATGAGCGTGTCAGCTGGGGTCAGTTTCCGCTCGGCTATCACTCGCGCTGTCAGGAGGAGAGAGGTTTCAGCTGTCTGGCGGGAGCCCATCAATCACTCCCGACAGCCCTTAATCAGACAAAGGAGCCCTTGCCATGGTGTTTCAGAGAGGGAGACTGCATTATTGTTCACACTCAACAAATAATTTTGGACAGGAGTTTTAAGCCAGAAAATAAGATCTCTTGTATCTTTCAAGCATTTGGATCCCTCCAGTAGTAGATGGCCTTCCTCTCGGGTATGAGCATCACTTTTCTCAACTCTCCCCTTCTTTCCCAAAGCTGCTTTCATTCATTCATTCAACAAACTTGTGGAGCCCCTCTGATGTGCCAGAACTCTGCCAGGGGTTGGGACAACTCTAACGAGGTGAGGAGCCTATAAGCAAAGAATTTCAATGCCTTCTGAGGGCCACTTAAGCAGAGCGCAGGGGACGCTCAGTAGGAGGGGTGACTGGCACTGGGGGAAGGCAAGGGACACAGGCCTCCCGTGGAGGAACGGCGTAGCTAGCTAGGCCCCAGTGACTTCTGTGCAAGGTGGATGAAGGGACTGAGGACACCCTCGGAAGATGTAACAACAGTTACAGCTGTTAAGACATTTGGGGTTTCAAGTGGTTTAATAGGAGGGGGGTGGGAGGCGATGAGGGGTTGGCCGTAAAGGCCTTGCACACATGGAGGACTATGAACTCTATGAAGGCAGCATCTCCTCTGCCGCACTCATCACAGTTCGCCCCCGGGCCTGGACATGGGACCTGCTCAGTGGTACCCCTGGACTAAAGGAAGGAATTGTGAGTTGCGGATGCTGAACTCATGAGTGAGCTCACCATTTTCCAGTGTGAACATCTTCCAAGGTTCCCAAGAACTACAAAAAAATTTTTTTTTTCCTCTGGCTGGTACTCAAGGCTTTCCTTAGCCAACTTTTCACCACCACCTTCTTTCCCGGAAAACTAAGTCAGGAGTTGACAGTGACCTAATCTGCACCCCCCTGCTTTTTTTTTTTTTTAAGATTTTTTTTTATTATAAGTTTATTTTTACATCATTTTTTTTTCCATCTCAATTGTAATCCCCACGGGTTTCCCATCACCATGTCACCCGTGTGCCATCCCCATAAGCCCGTGCACTTCTCTCCCCACCCTCCCCCCCCCCCGTTTTTGATCCCATTCCCCACTCCACCCCCGCAAAATGTCTCTGGTATATGGTTGTTCATTATTTGTTATTTTCTCGCCTGGTGCATTATACTCCTGCACCCCCCTGCTTTTAAGGTAAATGACGCTCAGGGAACGAGACCCTTTGGCTGCTTCCTTTTGCAAGGCAGAACTGAGCACTCGCAATGGAGAGCTTAGGACCTGCCAAGCTGGAACTACCTGCTACTTGACCCTTTACAGAAAGTTTGCAGACACCTACGCTAGTCTTCAGACCTAGTGCCCCGAACAGAGTTGACGCTTGTGCCAGCAGGCACGGGCAGCTTCCCTCTGGACTTGGGCAGATGCATAAAGGAGAGCCCAGGACCCTGGTGGCAAAGGGATTAAGCCTCAGCGCTATCCAGCTATCGCCAGCCTCTGTGGCAGGAGTTTGACTGACCCACAAGGCATAGCAGACTGCTTCTTTCCCGCCTGCAGTTCCCCTCTGCAGTGTATTTCAGTGGATCTGTCTGTTCTGCCTGCCATTTTAGTGAATCCTTTCACCCCCTTCCCCCACTTTTGGTCTACACCCCAGTTCTTGTATTTGTAATAAAAATAAATCTTAAAGGAGCATCCTGAAGCCTTCGGTGGATTTTTCAGGCATTAATACTCGTAGGGAGCCAGGAACACAGGCCCACTAGGCAGGGGGCTGGCTTGCAAGGAGGCAGGGCAGGGGCCTAGGAGGGAGGCAGGCAGGCAGGCAGTGGGGCTTCCCAGTTCCCCGCGAATCCTTGCTTTCTTTTCTCAGAGCCCTCCCTAGCATCCTCTTGCTGTCTTTACCCCTTTGTAGTTTAGCATCTTTGTGTAGCAGTTTCCCGTCTCTCAGTGACGCTGCCCTTATATCCTTGACCGCTAAGCTCAGGTGTGCACACTTACGCATGCGTGCATACCTATGGTCCAGGTGTCCATGCTCAGGCATGCTGCCCACGCCCACAAGCAACTTCTGCGTCAACACAATCAAAGCCACAGGTGATAGCCGCAGAAGCCAATGGTGTAACAAGTCTGATCAACTTCATTTACTTACAACACTTACACATGGTTGTTGAATAAGGAACAAGGAGTGTAGTAAGTGAGCTCACGCTCATGTCCTTCCTGCCTTAGCTCGAGCCCTGTCCTGCATGCTCAGGCCCAGACCCAGTGCCTCCTGCTGAACTTTCAGCAAGATTGAGTGCGACTGGACAACCCACACCCCAAAACACACACACACACACACACGGCCTGCCAGGCATCCTGGGCACTTCATTGTGCCTGCTGATGGAAGGTTTTGGGGGCTAGTCATGGCAATGTGAAAGGCTGGGGTCTCGAGCAGGACTCTGAGCTACAACAGAGACCCTATCTAAGAGCGTAGGAAAAATGGCGATTTAGCAGAGGGGAAATGGGGGGCAGTTTTCAGTGGTGAGGAAGTGTAGGACTAGGAAAATGCAGGCACCCGAGCAGAGGAGGCTAGTACTGGCTCATTCTCTAAATAAATTCAAAATTTATTAAAGACATGGATGTAAGACCTGAAGCCATAAAATAGAAGAAAATATAGTGATACATTCCATGACACCAATGACTGGAGATGTCTTTGGAGACTCAACCCGAGTGGCAAGAGAAGTGAGAGCAAAAATAACCAATTGGAACCACATCAAATTAAAAAGCCTTTTCACATAGAAGCATCAGCAGACTACAGAGACAACTTCCTGAGTGTGTGAAGTTATTTGCACATTACCTATCTGATATCAAATATATAGAAATACTCAAATTAACTACAGTAGTAAAATAACCCAGTTTAAAAATGGGCAGATCTGAATAGATTCTTTTGCAAAGACAATATCCAGGTGGCCAACAGACATATGAAAGCCTCCAGCTCCACTTCTGATTAGGTGAATGCAAATCAAAGCCACAGTGAGCGATCACGTCACACCTGTGAGAATGGCTTCCATCAAGAGGCTGCTAACAAGCATTGGCGGACGTGAAGAGGAACACTTGTAAGCTGCTGGGAATGTAACTGGGTCAACCGTTTGAGAAACAGCACAGCCCCGCCTCAAAAAACTAAGCATACAGCCACAATGTGATCCAGCAACCCCACTTCTGGGTATCTATCCAGAAACGGGGAAATTATCAAGTCAAGAGTCATATCCAGCACAGTGTTCACTGCAGCGTTGCTGACACAGCTAAGGTTGGGGCGCACCCTCCGTGCCCAGTGAGGTGCGTGGGCAAGGAACACGCTTCAGCTGTGGCGGAGACGACGCTTTGCCATTTGCAGCAAAGTGGAAAAACTTGAGGGGATTACAAAGTAAAATGAATCAGAAAGATAAAGGCAAATGCTGGATGATGTCTCCTCTATGTGAGACATCAGGAAACCAAGTGGATAAACGGACAAAACAATAATAAAAATAAAGTCATGGATATTGGAGACTTAAGTGAGGTTTACGAGGTGAAGAGGGTGGGGGGTGGCAGAAGAGGGGGGAGGGGTGGAGTGGATGGTAGTGGGTGCTTGTTTTAAAAAAAATGCAAAGCATTTACTCCAGCCCCCAGGACACCTAATGGATGCTATTTTTTATTTCTTTTTCTCTTCTCTTGATCTGCCTGCTAACCCTGTTGCACTGACTTCTACCTAGCTATCGTTTCTGCCTTGATGTTTATGAAACCCTTTTTTAAAGCCTAAATGCAGGAATTTACATTTATCCCTTTTACATGTTTTCAGCTCATTATTTCAACCTGTCAAGATATTTTTGAATTTCCATTCTGCCGTCCTTTCTATTAACAATCCCTCCGGCTTTGTGTCAACTGCAGATTTGATAAGCGCATCTTCTGTTCGGCTTCATCCAAACTGCTGAGAAAAGGGTTGAGGCAGACGAGGCCAAGGGCTGAACCTTGGAGTATGGCTGGAGAAGTCTCTGGGCTGACTCCTGGGCCCCATCTCTGCTTCCACAGCTCCTGTGCCACCAGGCTGGCCACACTTGGCCAGAGAGGCTTTGACAAATGTCTTAGGTGACATCGTGCCAGACCTTTATCAAGGCACCCACGTTTACCCTGCACCCCCAACCCACATCCCACTTTCTCTTCAGGCCTGAACCCAGTTGGGCGTGGCTCCTCTTTGGTGAGCTCCTGCTGGCTTCCGAAGGTCCTTACACTTAGGAATCAAAGCTCACCTGCCTATCCTTACCAGGATTTAGTGTTTTCTTTTGTTCTAAAAATCGGGTTGTGGCTGTCAGTGGTCCAGCATGCCTTCATTCTATAAGGCCTCAAAGATGCCTGTCAGGGTGTCTGTACTGGCCCCTCCAGCGGCCAGTGTCTAGGGAGCTGGACTCCTCAGGGAACCAGAGCCACTCTGACTTTATATAAGTCCAGCATCCTCCTCTTCCCTTCTCCCTCCCTTTATTTCTTGAAGTAAGAATTTTTAGATTCCCCCCCCCCATGCTGAATAATAAATATATACATTCTGTAGATAATTTGGAAAATAATCTTGGAGACATTACCAAATTTACAATTTAATGCATCCTTTTCAAATTTTCTAGGCATAGTCTGCTTCTGATCAGGGTAAACATATGGTAATATAGTTCAGCTATACCTTATAAATATTTTGAAATTCTGTGTGCCACAGTTTTTGTAAGGTAAAGGTGATACATGGAAAAAAAAAAACACAGTAAGAAAGCATGACAGCTGTATAAGCAAGTGTGAGGCCTATTCTTTTGTTTTTTTTTAATATGTCAGCCTACATTTTTCAGGCTTGTACAGACCCTGAGGAGGTTTAGATGACTCTGTAGGAGGCCATAGGCCAGATCCTCCCTCATTTCTTTGTCTCCTTATGGAATCCTCCTTTAACTTGTTCGCATTATTT
Source organism: Condylura cristata (assembly GCF_000260355.1). NCBI lineage: Eukaryota > Metazoa > Chordata > Mammalia > Eulipotyphla > Talpidae > Condylura > Condylura cristata. Next base: position 12,643,876 of record NW_004567118.1, on the reverse strand, counting down.
CAATGAGCAGTGCTGAAGTGAACATCTTTATGTGTCTCCTCCTTACGCTATTTCCAATTGCTTCCTTTGCAAAGAATTCCAGAAGGGTCATTTCTCTCTTAACTGTGTCTGAAAACTCACCTCCTCTATGACAGAGACATTTGGGACAAACTGAAAGGTTGGTGTATTCCGCTTTCTAACTACCCAGGGGCCCCCTTGTAACATCTGAGTAGGGTTCTCCTGATGAAGTTCAGAAACCTTTGCATCACAGACCATGCAGTTTTTTTTTTTAAAGATTTATTTATTTATTTGTACAGAACTGGGGTACAGGCCAGAGATGCGGAGGGTGAGAGGATTCACCAGAGACAGAGTGGGGAGCAGAACAGGCAGATCTATGAAAGTACACTGCTGAGGGGAGCAGCCGGCGGGTCAGGAGAGGTCTGCCGCACCATGTGCCATGTGGGTCTCCTCCAGGGCAAGTGGGCATTGAACTCATGCAGAAGTGGCTTAAGCTTCTCTGTGCTGTGCTTTAACCCGCTGCACCACCAGGGAGGGCCCGGACCATGCAGTTTTACATGCTGAAATGCACTGATTGAAATCCCCCCCACCATTCCTCCCGATTTTACACTCTACGAAGACCTGTTTAAGTAGGTTTTGTCCTTTTCCTGCTTATTCTGAACAGGAAATTCATGAACAGAAATTCCTTTTGCTAAAGGAATTTCAAAGAGAAACAAAAATCTCATGGATGATTTCCAGAGACGCGATGGGGGACAAAAGCTAATTGGAGACGCTGTAGCTCCCGCCTCTAGGACTCGGCTTGGGGCCGGTGTGTGCCTGTCTGCGACTCCGGATCCCTCACCTGTCACCCCTGGACAGCTTGGGTAGACCCCACCCTTGGCATTCACCAAGAAAGGTTGAAATCCCACTGGCTCTACAAGTTGGGGCTTTTTTAGATTCCACATAAAAATGAGATCATACCGTATTTGTCTTTTTCTGTCTTGTTCCACTTAGCATAATCCCCTCCAGCTTCGTTCTTGTCACAAATGGTAGAATTTCCTTTTTTACTCAGCTGAATAATATCCCATTGTGTGTGTGAGAGAGAGAGAGAGAAAGAGAGAGAGAGAGAGATCTAGTAACATCTGTCTGTCTGTCTAGCTTCACAACTTCTTTACTGGCAGCGGGCAGGGGAAATAGACGATGTTGGTCAAAGACTATAAACTTCCAGTTAGAAGATAAATAAGTTCTCGGATCTGTCTAGTATCCAGTAGAATGATTCTAGTTAACAATGCTGGACTATATACTTGAAAGCTGCTAGAAGAGTAGATTTCAAACATCCTCATTGCTAAAAAGCAAGGGGTGTTCATTCACTAAGACAATGCATGATCATATTATAATATATGAGTGTAACAAATCAATGCATTGTACGCCTTAAAGTTATGCCATGTTAGATCTACTTTATTTCTATAAAGCTGCAGGGGCGGGGCATGGAAGGTCTGATATTATTTACTCTTTGGGATATAATCACAGGATTGCAAAAGGTGGTGGGCAAACCCCTACTGGGTGAACTGAGCCAGACCCCCTTCACCATGGAAAGGATGTAGCTGTGCTGGGTGATATGTGTGGGTGAGGGCCAAGGCAAGTGGTCCTAACAAACTGGGCTGAGCACCATTGGGGTTATGTCTGTGCCATCTGCTGCCAGGTTTGGGAACTGCCTGCCAGACTGTTCTGCCTTTAACAGCTCCCGGGTTGGGCCTTGAACACCAGCTGCCTGCCTGGACCCTCGCTACCTGTTGCCCTCTGCATGACTCAGGCACATCTTCCTTGACCCAGGAATACACAGATTTCCCTTCAGCTCTATCTTAGGGTTCCCCATGCTGTGGCCAGAGGCAGCCCCCAAGCCTGTGCAAGCCCAGAGTGGCAGACCTGGGACCAGTTCATCCATTCCTCGGAACTACCCATTGTACGGAGCCTCTCTCCACCAAGCTGGGGCTCTGGCAGCTTTATTATAAGTTTATTACATGCTAATTCAAGCAAATAAATTTGCCCCAGCTGTGAAGCAGAGGAGATTAATAACCTCAAAGATTACTTTGCTGCTTTGATGAGTTTCTTGAGCAGAGTATATTTAGGAAGAGCAACTAGATTAGTCAAAACCCCCTTTAATTATTAGTGACACTGTGTAAACGACTCTATATGATTGGAATACCAACTACTTAACTCCCTGACCTTCGTCTTCAAATAAACACATCTTATTATAGCAACATGTCTTCTAGTCCACGCATTGCTGTCATTGCTGGCCGAGGGCTTGGCGAAGGCACAGCTGGCACAAGGAGCCATTAAAGGTGGGATGACACTCTTAAAGGTCTACGTCTCCCTTTCCCTGTCTTTACCCTTAGACTGGCTCAGGGCCACAGGAATACTCTGGATGTCCAGGTGCTAGAAGAGTCAGTTCTTAAATATTGGAAATGATTGCCCAAAGTCATACCATGAATTAGTCACAAGGTCTCTATAATTCTGCCACATGGATCTTCTACTCCAAAATCACTTTTGCAGAAAGAAGCTGGGCTTGCCACTGGTGGAAACTGTGGACCTCCCAAGTCCAGCTGCTGGGACACTCTTACTCCGCCCCCTGCCCCACTTAGAGGTTTTGTTTGCCTCCATCTTAGTACTCTTCCTCCATGAAGCCTTAGCTGCTTGGAAATCCCACCTTCTGGTGTTCAGATAGCAAAGTGCAAAAGAGTCACGCAGCCAGGGATGCTGGCATCTCCCATTAGGGAAGGGAACGGTACCCCTTATGGTGATCCCTGTTGTACCACAAACCCAGCTTGACTCTTGCCTGGCCCCATCCCTGAATTCCAACAAAGAGTCCATGAAGGAGGTGCTAATTCTGACAAAACAGAACTCAGAGAGTTTGAGCAATTTGCCCTGAAATGCTCTTCCTCCCCTGTGTACCTGGGATGTATTCCCTGTCTTTCCTGTCTCAACTCATGTGTCACCACTGTTAGATACAAGGCCCCACTTGTAACTTGCAGCAGGTTAAAGTGCAATATTAAGAAGCCAGCCACAGCTGCTCCACTACCAGTTGGACCCCCCCAGGGTGGTGACCCACATGGCACAGCAGACCTCTCCTGTCCCACCCGCTGCTCCCCTCAGCAGTGTAGTCAGTCGGTCTGCTGTTCTCTGGTCAATCTCTGTCTGTGGTCAATCCTCTCACACCCCTGCTTCTTTGGCCTGTACCCTAGTTCTGTACATAAATAAATAAATCTTTGAAAAAAAAAAAAGACTCCAAGTTTGTGCCTCCCTCCACGCTGTCCCTGGTCCCGATTAAACCCAATGGTACTGATTTTCTTATGCTTTGTTTTCAGTAGTCAGTTGCCTCTTAACAACAAGATCTGGGGCCCTCCCTGGTGGCACAATGGGTTAAAACACAGCACTGAGAAGCCAAAGCCACTTCTGCATGAGTTCGATCCCCGCCTGCCCCGGAGGTGACCACATGGCAAGGCAGACCTCTCCTGACCTGCCCGCTGCTCCCCTCAGCAGTGTACTTCGTAGATCTGCCTGTTCTGCTTCCCACTCTGTCCCTCGTGAATCCTCTCACCCCTGCATCTCTGGCCTGTACCCCAGTTCTGTATGAATAAATCTTAAAAAAAAAAAAAGACCTGGAAGAGAGCCTGGTCTATCTGAAGTGTTCAACTAACACTGACAAAGATATGAAATTGTTCTGGATAATCTGGGTCCCATGGGCCCTCCACAAGACACCCTCTGTCCCAAGCCTGACTCTTCTGATTGTCAATTTGGGGGAAAAAATGCCTGTACTATTCAACAAAAACTATAGATATAAAATTTAAAGAAATGCTATAGAAAAACAACTACAGAAGAAAGACAAGACTCCATCTCAACTAAGGGGAGTCTGCTTTTCGCCATAAACAAAGGTAAAATTCATAAAAGGTAGATTTGACTATGTAAAAATTGAGTGTTCCTTAGGCAAAGCATAAATTCCTTTTCCATATTATTTGCATGTATTCCTGGTCAGCCACCTGATTAGAAAATCATAACTGGTGGGAAAATTCACTGGCAGAAATGTTTGGATTATATGAAGCTTTGAGTTATTATAGGAAAGTGTCGCAAGGACAAGCCCACAACATTTCACTCATTCCTTCCCTTAGTAAAGGAACTCCACCATTTTAGCTGATTACTAGCTTCCCAGCAAAATATTGTATCTCATAGATTTCCTTGCAGCTAGCTGGTTGACATAAATGCAATTGTGTGTGCAACTTCTGGGCGCTGAACTTTCTATGTCTTGCTGCCTGCAAGAGACAGGGTCTGGAGCAGCTGGCTCGATCACAGGAGGACATGTGCTGAGGACTGTGGAGCAGCAGCCCAGGGAACTTCCTGAGGACTCGATCTCATTGTTATCTGAGGGTCTTTGTTGCAACATGGAGCCTATACTGTAACCAAAGGACACTATGATATGAGTGACTGAAACAGAGTATTATTATTATAGAACCCCAAGAATCTGATGCTTCCAATACTTTGAGCCTGTTGAGGAGTTGCTAAAGAACAGACTGGAATTTTGAAGACTTCTTTTAAAATTACTTGCCTTCTAGATGTAACTTAGAAACAGTGAAAGTACTTTTTAAGATTATAAAAGTCAATTAAAAAGCCCTCATCTATAAACATTAAAAAAAATAATAATCTGAACTTGTGAAAACAAAAAGAAAGAAACCTGTGTATTAACTGGTGTGGTGGCATAATTACACAGAGAGAACTATTTCAAGTAACTTAAAGACAACTCAATTTATTATCGCAAGGGGGCCATATCCTAACATAAATAATTGCGAACAAATTCTTAAATTGTTTTTCAGTATGTAGATTATTGATGATAGGGCTGCTATTGTTCACCTGAGACTTTCTAGTGTATATTGTGAGATAAGGAAGCAAGTAATTATGTGTTTAGTGATGACTGGGGTGTTTAGTGTGAAAGAAGGGATTACATGAATATAAGACTGATGAGGTTAAATAAAAGCCATATAAGTCAGAAACAAAACCAGAATCCGCAATATAAATTTAGGAAGTATGGTGTCATTTCCTAACTTGGTCTGTGTATTCTTCATAGCCAACCCAGTACCCCCACAGACCAGATTGTGGCCTCTATATATTATTACTCAAAAAATGGAAATTCAGGCTTTGGAGAAGTGATAGACTCCAGTTCTGGGGCACAAAATGTAGAACACGATCCTATAGGATTTTGTCACCTCAATGATTAAAACATGAATAAATCTCAAAAACATTATGCCAAGTGAAAAAAGGTAGCAGCAATTTGAAGAGGTTCCTACTGAACAAAAGTGGACCAATAAACCTTCTAGCGCCATGTTTGAAATGTGCTATATTTGGTGATGGGACTCTCCGTCCTTTTCTGACCCTACCCCAATGGCGGGAGGGTGGGGAGTGGGGGAAGGCTTTAGGTATGTTTCAATCCATGAGTTCATTAAACATGTTCAATATTTCAATTCACAAGTTCATAATAAATTCTAGAGATTCTTAGGGAAACTACTAATTATTTTGAAAGCAGACAAATGAAGAGGAAAAATCAACCATTTACCTGCATTTCCTATATGAACCACAAGGTAATCAAATGGCTGATGAGAGGTCAGTCCTCATATGAAGAGTAAGAGATAGAATTAGAATAACATGATGAAATTATGGACATCCAGCCATCATGTGCTATCTGACGGAAGAACACAGCACTAACCATGAAAGGTTACTGCCAAAAAACTGGAGCCAAGTTTTATCAGATCTCTGTATCTCTGTATCAGAAACATATTGAAGGACACTAGAGGGACAGTCAGCAAAATCCCACCTGTGAAAAGCCTACAGAACCTGGGACGTAATCTCTTCAAAAAGTGATGTGTAGGTCCTATGAAGAACATTATTGAGACAATTGGTGACACTAGGATTGGATAATAGAAATGATTCAATGTTCATTTCCCAACTTTGAGGGTTGCATAGTGATTTGTAGGAGGTTGTCATTGTGGGAAATGCACACTAACTTATTGACTAACTTATTGTGTGTGTGTGTGTGTGTGTGTGTGTGTGTGTGTGAGGAGTTGCTAGTGGTAATTAGACAGCATCTCAGCCATTCATTTTCATGTGGGTCAATAAGAAAAGTTTTTTTAACTTTTCTTACATGATGCTTTTGTAAATTTAAAATTATGTTAAAATAAAAAAAAATTGATCGTTAAGAAAGTTGCTTGCAACAGCCCCAAAGTGGAACAGCCCAGATGTCCATCAACAGACGAACAGATACATAAAATGTGGTGTATTTTGTACAATGGAGTATCACTTGGCACTAAAAAGCAATGAAACACCGATATATATTACAATATGAATGAACCTTGAAATTATTATGCTAAAGCGAAAAAAAAAAAAAAACCAGTCATACGAGACTATCTACTGTATTATTCCATTTATGGGTAATGTTCAGAATAAACGCAAAATAGGTTTAGTGGTTGCCCGGGGAAGCTAGAAGGGGTAAGGGAGCTATGACTGCTAATAATTTTGGGGTCTCTTTTGTGGGGTGATGAACATGTCATAAAACTAATTATGGTGGTAGTTGTATAACTCTGGAAAGATAACTAAAAACTATTGAATTATACACTTTAAAAGAGTGAACTGTACGGTATATGAATTATCTCTCAATAAAAGTGTTACCCACAATTTTTTTAAAGTATAGGTTTGATTTACCAATATGTAAATCCTGGTATAATCCTAACTTGGTGAAGTTTGTTTGGGAGGGGGGGAGTGAAGTGAAATGTCTATCACATTCAGCTAAATTTAGTATGTGTTTGTGGGACACCTTTTACAGAGTTAGAACTTTAAAAAATTAAAATGTAAGACGGCTCCATGTTGGCAACTGGAGCGTCAGCCTGGGACACTCGGCACCCCCACATCAGCCTGGGACACTCAGCACCCCCGTGTCAGCCTGGGGCACACTTAGCACCCCCATGTCAGCCTGGGACACTCAGCACGCCTGCCCTCAGGAGCTCAGGCGGGTCAGAGTCCCACTATACAGACAGCTCCTGCTCTGAAGGACACAGAGACTAGGGGATAGGAGGGCCCAGGAGAGGAGCGCCCCATCCACTCCTTCTAGAAGGTTCCCCATGACAGAACGGTGTGGAGAGACCTGAGGCAGTTTAGCCAGGTGGAAGAGGCGATCACACAGACGGAGTAACATGAAGTCACCCTGCATGGTACTTGGGAAGCTGCAAGGAGCTAGGTGAGAGCTCAGGTGGAGACCCCCAAGTGGAGGCCGTTGTGTGCCAAGGCAAAGGGAGGTCCTGAGTGGACTGCATCCAGCTGGTGTGAGAGGAAGGGGCACTCAGAGACTCTGAGAGCAGGGAATCGGGCTGGCCGTGCCCCCTGGAGGGGAGCAGCCCACAGCCCTAGACCAACCTCCATGGGTTAACTGCCCTCCTGCCGGGCTCCTGGCTCAGGCCTCCCTGTCACTAAGGATCACTCCACAGAACTGGTCTCGCCAGCCTGGTTCCCTGGAGCCTGGCTGTCACTTGATTCCCTGAAAGCCAGCTGCCATGCTGGTGGGAGGGAGGGAGCAGGCTGCAGGGCCATCTTTTTGTGGGCTTCAGTCTCGCTCCCTGCTCCAGATGGAGCTGCCCGCCCCTCCTGATAGAAGACAGGCTGGAAGCTGTCAGGCCACTTGGTTCACCTTAGGGGCTCCCAGGAGGGGAGCGGTGCAGGAGGGGAAGAAAAGCAGCAAACAAAGGGCCATTTTCATCCTGCTTGGCAAGACATAGCTCACGGTGCTCCAGGTCAGGCCTGGGGGTGACTGGGGGGTGGGTGCGGGAGGTGTGTGTATCTCAGGATCGATTCAGATGAAGATTCTGGAAAATATTTAACTTTTAGGTCTCTTCTTTCTCCCTCTAAAGCCTGGGCGACCAGTAAGTAGAAAAACCTAACCCGCGTGGTGTATATAGCGGGTTCCTGTTTCACAGGAGGATCAGCTGAAGCAGAACAGGGAGGCCACGTGACTAGCCAGAATCAAGAAGTGGCTGGTTCCGAAGACTGTAGTGCAGGTCTGGGACAAGACAGGCTTGACAGACCTCTCAAACCTGCAGAATCAAGAAAGGGGCCACAGGAAAGCCATTTGTAGGCCCGGAGGCATCAGGAGATACTCCAGAGCTGGTGGGCAGGGCTCGACTCTCCGAGTGGGCTCGAAGGCCAGAAGGTCCATCACCCGTCCCCTCTGCACACCTTAATTTAGGGTCTGCCGTGTTACAGCTGGCTCACATGCTCGCAGGGACACAAACTTGGTATAAGTGATTGCTCTTGCCTGTCAGCTGGGTGAAAACTTCCAGGTGCAGCAGTAGAAGTGGGCACTGCTCCAGGGAGAAGACTGGGGGTGGGGGCTCCAGGTCAGGCATGCACTGCCTATGGGGATTTATCCCCTCCTGGACTTGCAGGGTTTGCACATGGCCTGAGGTGGGCCTTTCTGTGTTCCCTTGACAAGCACACACAATGGAGGGGTCTCACCTGTGACTACGTGGAGGCCAGACCAGCACTAGGAGTGCTCGGCATGTTTTCAATCAGAGCAAGGGAGCTGGATGGAGCGAATGTTAACTGTGTGAGCCAAGAGATCCAGGCCCCTGTTTCTCAGCAAGGAAGGAAGAAGGGGCTAGAATACCGGGAACCTGTCAGCTCAGTGTCTGCACAACCTCCTCTCCCCCAGTCTGCATCAGCCTTGCTCACAGCAACCACACATGGTCCTTGTTTAAGACTCCCTGCAGCAAGATGAGCAGGGCCCAACGCCCCTTTTCATTCTACAGGTCCACGCTAAGTAAAGTGTCTCCACCCACCTCCCAGTTTATGGTTTAGCTCAAGGAAGATCTTGATGCCTTCTTTTGCAAGCATTTCAGGAAAGTAAGACTGTCCTTTACTGATTTACTTAAGTAAATCATTATGAAGTAAGTTCCTTTAAGTAAGCCATTTCCTACCAACATATCCCATTACCAATGCATCCAGTGGTCCCCCTTCACCAAATCTACTGAATTTACCCATTCCACACACGTTCCTTATTTCTTTTAGATAGGATCTTGACTGCAATTCTTTGTGAAAGAAAGTTTTTCTACATCTAGTCTGGGCAAGACAATTCTTCCATTACTCCTCAGTCCAAATCTGCACATCTGAGATACAAATTGGCAAAGATCAGATTGTCCCTGGCGGTCGTGGGCTTGGTGGGAGCCTGGGAAAAAGGCTGATTTCGTCATAGGTTCATTTGTTGAGCTTGATGATCTCAACATCAGCAGCTCAGACTTCCTGTCATGTCACTCTCACATGCCCAGACAGCCACGTCTCTCACAGATACTTCCACGTCGATTGTTTACCATAACTTCCTTCACCAAATTCTTTTAGGGATATTTTCCCCTTCTTCAATATCAAGTTCTGATAGTCATAACCAAGACTCTGGGTAGTGCAAGACGTCAAAGTCTTTTGAATCATTAAAGAAAGATTAAGTGATGTTCAGGATAGTTTCAGCATGAAATGCAGCTGAGCTAATTCAGACTCTCTGAAAACTGGATAAATTGCAACTTTATACAAGCCAGGGTATTTCAGTGAGATCCCCTAGAAGCCAGCAGAGTTGGATCACTTGGCGACAGGTCCATAGTAGACCATAAATATACAGGCACATCTGGGCAGGGAGCAGGGCCAGCAGGCCATCCAGCCAAGAGCTGTCACTGCCCCGTAAATCTCCCAGAAATTCCAACAGCCGCTAACGCTCGCCGACATCGTAAGTGATGTCTCATAATCACTCCCATCTATCTGGGCTTGGCCATGGACAGGGTCATTTGGTTAATCCAGGATTCCATCTTCATTGCTTTGTAACTAGTTTTTAATCAGCGATGATGGCTGAGCTGGGAAGCTGCAGGCCGTCTGCTCTGTCTGGTGCCTCCTCAGAGAGAGCAGGGGAGGGCGGCCAGGGCCCCAGGAGAGCCAGGCTGCCTCGTGTGGTCACAGCCTGTCCACCTCCCTCAGGGGGCTTCCTGGTCCTCACTCACTTTTGGGGGGTTGATGTTGGGCATCAGCGAAGGGGTGCCTCAAACAAGCATCTATTCCAACTGTTGCTTCCAAAGAGCCCCTGATGGTTTAATCTGGGGGTGGGTGTTAAGGAGACAACCATGCTTAGGTCACTCTGAATTCAGTTCTAACCAGCCAAGAAAAATTGAATGGTCAGTAGAAGTGATATGAATCCCAGGAACAGAGCCTTTAGGGTACTTTATCTGTAACAGCCCTGGCAGAGTAGCCTTGGCACATGGAACTACCCTACACCATAGAGAGGCAGAGCATACACAATATCCAGAAAATAATATACAGCGATTTTTTAATATTACAAGACTCTGAAAGGGAGGACGGCGTGAGGAGATGGAAAAGCTCTTACACATGTTCTTCTGGCTGGGCAAACTGAATGATCCACTCTGGAGAAGGCAGGGATGCCCCTCAAGTTTCTGATGATGGCTGATCAAGCTTACCATGATCTCTTCTTCTCACAGAGACTGTGGAGAGGGACCTGGTCTCTAGGGACCTCTCCTGTGAGAGCAAAGAAAACGTTTTCCACATACTCTGACTTTTGAAACACATCACTGATCACCCATCCAAAAAATGTGAAACATGAACTAAAATAACAGACATTTATAAAAGATAGGCAGAAGGGCACAAATCCAAGGGAGACTGCAAGAGGAAGGTCCAGATTCCTAAGGATAGACCAGCAATGGCTGAAGCCCTAGCCAGGAGAGTCTGTAAAATGCTCTCAGAACGCAGGAGACAAAAGGGGAAAATCTTTGTATGTGGTGTGGTGAAGATGTCTTCGATATTAGAAGTACAATACATTAAAAATTGATAATTGGATTTTGTAAAAGTTACTAACCTCTCTTTAAAAGACATTGTTAAGAAAATAGAGGGACAAATGAAAGACGAAGGAAAACAGTTGTAAGCCCTTGTGATTAAAAAAAAAAAAAAGTAAATCCAAACCAACATCCAGAATATATACTCTCGAAACAGTCAGAAAGCAAACAGCCCTGCTAAAAAATTGGGCAAAATATAGAGACAGATGCTTCACCAAAGAAAATAGACAGACGTTAATAGTATAGAAAAAGAGGCCAACATCATTACACATCAGAGAAATAAATAAAAAAGAAAGTCCCAATAAGATCTACCTCTATTAGAATCCCTGAAACATTAAAACAAAAGCTGAGGATGCCAAGTGCTGACAAGGATACTGAGAAGCTGGAACTCCTGTGCGTGGTTGGAGGGAACGAAAACGAGCAGTCACTCTGGAAACCAGCTTGGCTCGTGCTCAACATGCTTCCATCACCCAGACATCCCACTCCCAGGTATTTACACAAGAGAAGCGAAAATTTACATTCATCAGAAAATGTGTCCATAAACATTTATAGTTTATGGACATAAAGTGGGTATACCTATATCATGAAAACCCAGTGTGGCGATAAAAAGAAACATGGTGCACACTGCACTGATGAACCTCGAAACTGGTGCCAAACTAGAAAAGCCAGTCTCCAAGTGCACTCACTGGATCCCAGTTAGATGAAACTCTAGACTAGGCAAAACCAACTGAGAGTGACTGAAATTAATCAGTCAGAGGTTGCCTGTAAAGAAGCCCAAGAGAACTTGAAATATCCCTTATTTTGATGGCAGAGTTATACAGGTGAATAAACTCACTGAACTGAATACTTATAGGGGTTGCATTTTACTGTTTATTATAATATGCAATTTAGGCAGATTATATTTGATGCTCTAAAAAAGCTAACAGGGTTGTTTCTGGAAACAAGAGTCTGGAAGTCAGTATCGTGTACTGGAGCCCAGGGCACTTTGTGCTTGTCTTACGCCAACCGCCCCCAGCCCCTTCCCTTCCCGGCTCTGCCCGAAGCCTCCAGAACCTTCCTCCACTCACAGCCCCTCTCCAGCTGCATTGACCTGCTGCTTCCTCTTTTATCCTTTTGCTCCTTCAATCTAGATCACCATTTCCTGTTTCTATTAACTCAGTTTATTATTAACCGTTGTATTATTTTTAAAAATGGAAACCATTTTTAAATGAAAAATCAACACGTGTTCTTTCTTTAAAAATGCAGACAGGAGACAGTAACAAGAGAAAACGACAAACCTCCACAATGACGTCGTGCAATCCTCACAGACATTTCTTATATTTCTATTACTTAATTTTGAGATTGATGTCAGCAGAATGAATGAATCCATGTCTTTTTGTGAAGAACTAAAAATTACAGGTAAAGTCAGATCCCTTTTTGATCTCCCCATTTCACCCGTCAAAATGCAGTTAGCTTTACGGAATATTCTAACTTTAAAGATGCTTTTATTGTATGTTTTCCTTGTTCACACTTTCTATTTTAACTAAGTTACTGCAGCTCAGTGAATGTCAGCGTGTTTTCCATGTCTGTGTGTCTCCTCTCCGCTCCTTCAGAATGACGGCTCACCCTCTCCTCCGGGTAACGCATGTGAACAACCTAGCATGTATCCCTTTGTTTCTGTTCATGTGATCATGCATGTGATGCGTGTATCACACACCCACACCCACACAGGGACTGCCATTTGTCAAGTGGTTTTACAAAAGGAAACAAGAGCCATGTATGCCTTTTCCATGCCTATTTAACTCTCTCTCCTAAAGCCCTTCAAGGCCTTCTCTTAGTCTGTTCAGGTTCCTGTAACAAAATGTGGCAGACTGGGCAGCTTCTAAACTGCCAAGCTTTCTCTCTTGTGGTCCCGGGACCTGTGATATCCACGATGAAGGCACTAGCATGGGTAAGCTCTGGAGAGCCCCTCTCTCTGCCCGGTCCACAGCAAGAAACTTCTCCCTGTGCCTTCACGGGGTGGGAAGCCCTGTGGTCTCCGAGTCCCTTCAGGAGCACCCCACCTTGCCCTCGGGACAATCACCTTCCAATGACCCCAGTTCCTACACCCATCACCGGGGGACTAGGATTTCCCATCAACGTGGGGGTCGGGCACAGGCCTGGCGTCTCCTGTTGGAGCCTGGGGTTGTTATTGTAGCTGCGTCCTTCTGGCCCGCGGTGTGCACACGCCCTCCTTGACGCTGCCATCTCTCTCCTGATCGGCAGTCACCTGCTCCCCTCGCGATGAAGTTCCTTGGCACTCTGATCAGTCACTACTGGACAAAAACAAATACATCCTTACTTGTACCTCTCTGAGTAAGTATCCCAGAAGCAACGTTGCTGCACCGACAGTGATGAGCATTTTTAATATGGGAATTATAGTAAGACATCGCCAGAATGTTTTCTCAAAGGACCAAATACCACATTTTATTTTTTTCAATTTACACACTTTTTTCATTGTTGTTCATTCTCCTCTCAGGTGTAAGCCTCATAAAATTTCCACCTTCAAGACACCTGCCAAACACATTTTTAGCTGAAGTATGTGAGCATCCTTTTTCTCACAGCAAATAGCAATACAACTCTCTTCATTTTCTGCCAGACTGAATGTAGGTTTAATTTTTATTTGACTTTGTGAATTTGAACATGTTTCTTCTGTTGAGTCATTGGGATGGGCTCTTCCCTCCATTACCTATTTATATCCTTGGCCCATTTATCCATTGGATTGCCTTGTGAATTCATACAGCACTGTGTATATTATATACACGAGCACCGTGTGTATGACCTCTGTCCTGTGTTACAAATATTTCCCCTCACATCTATTTTAAGTTTCTTAATTTTTTTTTAGTGTCAGAATGTTAGATGTTTTCTCAGTCTTCTGGATTTCTGATTCTAGCTGAAAAGCTCCTATGTTATACATAAATGGCCTGTATTTTCTTCTAAGAATTTGTTTTACATTTACATCCTTAACCCATCTGGAATTTATTTTTATGAATAACACAGGTTGGAAGTAACTTTTATTGTCCTCTAATTGGAAAGGCAGTAGTAATTGCTCCATGTATTAAAAAAAATCACCTTTTTCTTTCAATTGACCTGAACTACTCATTATATTTATTTTACAGTATTACATTCTTATGTGTTCCAAAATCCATTCGCAGGTTGGTGATTACCCCACTAATCCTCATGGCTTTCTACACAGGCGCACTGGTTAAGAATAAAGTGACTTGGGGTCTTGGGAACTTGCCCTCCATGAATTTCTCTCAATTCTTTCTCAGCTATTTGATAGCAAGGAGATGGGAAGTATTGTAGATGAGCTATTCTAATGCTTTTAATTTTGTGACTCTACAAGTTTTCACCAGGCAAAATTCTGAGGGCAAAGATGAGGCTTCCTGACATTCAGATTCCCACTTCAGGGTCAAGGAATTTGTTTCAATGCCTTCTCCCCCAGGCTGCTAAGTGGCTGAGCCACTTGGCTCCTTCAGCCAAGTCCTACTTCTCACAGGACCTTTAGTGCTTCCCTGAGGGGCACCCTCCCCCCAACACACACACACACACACCCATGTTCTCACTGCTTCCTAAAAATAGTTGAATAAGCTCCCTGGGGACAGGGAAAGGGCTTCCTCTCTGTCAGAGGCCTGTGGGCAGCTTTCATACTGAGGCGCCAGGGAGGCAGGCTCAATTGATGATGACAACTCCCACACGGAACAAGGAGCCCCACTCCAAACCTCTCCAAAAGTGAAAGAGCACCCAACAACTCTGTTCAAAACAGTTTATTTTATTTTATTTTATTTTTTTTTTGTCAGACAAACACATTGATTTCTGGACCACAGTAGAGGATGGAAACCTTTCACAAACTTATTTATTTGAAAATACAAATATAAAATTATACTTTCCACATCTGTGATGTGAGAGACTGCCATCCACATAGTAATTTTTTACAACAGGGCTTTAAGAAAGCCACACACAAAGACCTGAAAGATGCTTGAGATATATATATATATAGATACATATATATGTATATATATAAAAAAAATACTCACTACCAAAGTTGTCATCAGTTTCATACTAAAGTATAAAAGTAAGGGTGAGGTCAGCCACAGTGCTAGGGAAAGTCTTATTTAGATACATTTATGTCCACATGAAACGTTTAGACTTGCATCCTATTACATATGGAATTCCGAGTTCACATACACCATGAACGGCAGATTGGCTAGCCCACGCTACGCAAGAAGACACTCACAGATTCCACACAGGATGGTACAGTATGTACAGAATACAGTAGCGGAGAGCCTTCCAGGGAGGCTCTGAAACTCCTGTCTCAGTTCCCACCCCCTTCCCCTCACCCCCTGCCTCCCAGAGTGAAATCCTGTCCGAGACATACATTCTGATTATTTGAAAGCCAAGTGTTTGGATTAAGGTTGCTTCCCCAGAGGGGTGGGTGTCATTTATATATTTTGTGTGTGTTTTAGTTTACTTTTTTTTTTTGGTTAAAAAAAAAGAAAGAAAAAGAAAACAAACATATTACAGTATTAAAGTATTGCTTAACTTACAGCGTTTCCTTGTGTAGTGTCTTTGCTCAGGACTGGGCTGACTGACTTCTGCTTCTTTTCTGTTTAGGGTGAGGTGGGGTAGCCCCCAGTGTCTCTCTTCAATGTGCTCACCCCTGTCTGTCTGTCTCTCCTCCCCTGCTTTTACCTTCCTTGCCTGACTTGTGAAGCATATTCAAGAAAAATCTCTCTACTCCTACCCCCTCCCCACCCCAGTCTCCCTCTATCCTTGCGTGCCACTCCCAACCGATAAAGAGAAATATGAGTTAGTGTTTCTTTTGTAAACAATTTCATATGCAATATAATACAGAAAGCATGGCTGACCTTCAATAAAAAATGTAGTAAACTATATTGCTTTATTCTTGATTATGCTGCAGTGAGTGAATGGCAGAATGAAGCAGTGTGGTGGTGGCTAAGTCCCTAGCCCTCGTTTGCACTAAGGATCAAAATAGGTTCTGCTTTTCTATTTGGAACCAAAAAAATTTTTTTTTTCTTCAAAATCCCCAAATGAAAAAGAACCCCAAAGGAAAAAAGAAAAAAAGAACCCATAAAACAAAACTGAAAACAGAAACTGAACACCTTTCAGGTCATTAGAACCAACAATTACCCAATGATTTTTATACTAGTCTAGCAAGATGTGTGTAACATTCATTGGCTGTGAATCGCTGTGCAGTGAAACATTAAATTGACAGCAATAGAGCCATGCTACCTTAAAGTCCAAGCTACAAGTTCAAATTAAGATGAAGGTTATGAAGGATAGAAACGCAAAGGCCTGTTGGGGCTTCGTTTGAATCAAGCCAATGAGTGACTGGGATAGAGCACGAGGCTGTTTGGTTTTCCCAATGGGTGTGAGGAAGGCCACAAACCGGGTCTGCAAGCTCTGGAGAGGACACTGAGAGCTTGGTCATCCCCGTCAGCTCCATGTCCTGGCAGAACCAGGAATGGTCCAGGAGCTAATGCCACTCACTCTCCTCTGTTTGGGAGGAGAGGAGTTTGGGGGTCCCAGGCAGATGGATCTGGAAGCCAGAAAGTCACCCGGCGGCTATTTTATGATCCCGGGGAAAAGCCATCAGCCGAGAGGGTTTCTCCCCCAGGGAAGGCTAAAGGTGGTTCCCACGTTCACCACTGAGCTTGACTGAAACGAAGACGAGGCTGAACATCCGTGCTAAAATAATTTACAAAAATCTTTCAAAATGGACTTCTAGATGAGTGGGGGACTAACGTGAACCTTAACCTAGGTAGCCACATTAAAACATATCAGATTTCCACGAGATTTGTGCTATGGGCTACTGGGTCTCTTCAAAAGGTATTATAAACATCTAAAACATATTCACACAGATTATCAATTTCTTCTGAGCATTCTTAAAAAAATATTTTTTTTCTCTTAGTAAAATCATTTTAATATACCATGCCTCCCTCTTTTAAAAAATAAATTAAAAAAATCCAGTTTTGCATATCTAGCATTAGCATTTAAGGTAGTATGGCACACCCCTTCACAGTCGGGGGGTGGGAATCTACAAAACGCCGTGGAGTCCGCCGGCATTTGAACATCGTGACACCTTGGGTTAGTTGAAACCACATCAGATCAGCGAAAATAACAATCAAAACTTGAAATTGAAAAAAAAAAGTGAAAAGAAAAAACTGCCCCAAAATCATTAGCATTTTTTTTCCATAAATAAGAGAAAGTTCTATCCTTACTGGTCCTAAATCTGAATAACTATGTCTAATTTTTTTAAACCTTAATTACGTTATACCTATCAATATGTACTAGAAGAAAGAGGAGAAAAAAAGTCACTACACTAGTACCAGGACAGCACGCTTACGAGATCGCCGTTTTATACATTATTAACAGACAATGATCAACAAAGAGTCTCCTATGAGGTGACGGGGACGCAGCGAGAGGAAGGTAGGACATCACCAACATGGACAAAATAGTCATCAAACTCCCTAGTTTAGACACTGAATTCCTGGGAATTTGTTGTCTTTTTTCTTTTAGATTAAATTTCTATTCTGTTACTTTATTACTTGACCAAGTTTTGATATTTTTAAAAGCGCCCAGCATTTTACTTAACCTGGTTGTTTGGAAATAAAAAAACAAACAAACAAACAAACAAACAAAACCCAAACCAAAAAAAAAAAACAACAAAAAAACCCAAAAACAAAAACAAAAAACCTTACCAAACAACCTAACATTTTATTGGAAAAACAAAGAACATGATTATTTTTTTCAAGTGTTGTTGCTGTTTACTTAGAATTGAAAAGGCTTTTTTCTTTCTTTCCGTGTTAGCATTTTGGAGCCTTGTGTTTGCAGATGCGTTTGCCTACCATGTCTGTGAATGTCTACATCAGTCTACTTTGTTAGTAAAATTTATAAAAATAGGAGTGCAGCAGCTCTTTATAATAAATGTCGCATTCAGTGTCTCATACTGGCTGTGCCTTAAGTACCAAATTTATAAACGTAACAATTTAAAAAATATTAATAAAACGTCAATATCACATTTTAAAAAAGAAAAAATATATATCCACACTACAATATGTTTTAATGCCATCTGTCAAGTTGTACGTCTATAGTTGCTGTTGCCGACCTATTACCAATATTAAAAAAAAGTTAAATTAAAAAATATCCTTCATCATAAGTATCTTTCCCCAACCGAGGACCATATATTATAACAGCCAAATGTTCAACATGTGCAAACAGGAAACTGTCAGTTTTTCCCACCAGTCACAGTGCAGCGATGTTTATACTTTTTATTTTTAAAATTCTGTTTACATCTACAATAAATTAAAAAAAAAAAATTCTTCCATAGCCTCTCTGGTGATACTTGCAGCACTGAGGTATTGAAAAAAATATATAAACCAAAAGTTTGATTTCCTAATTTGTAAATAGAAAGTGAATGGAGAAAGGTTTCATGAATGCAGGCTTGTCCACTCCAGGCCCATGGGCCCCCAGAGCTAGGGGCGAGTGGGGGGCGGGGGGGGGAAGGGGAGAGAGGCCAAGTGTCCTAGGGACCTTTGGAGGTGCTGAAATGATTGGACAATAGAAAATGATCAAATAGTTAAAAATTAAGACTGAAAAAGAATGTCCCCCCACCCCTCCCCACCCAAGCCAAACAGGTGTGCTTTGAAACTTTAAATATGTTAAATATTAAAATTGTAGCTTTGTTTTTAAAAAACGTCTTGGGAAAAGCAGTTTTTCATATTTTAAATAAAAATCTAACTAGACGGTAACATTTGAAGCTGTGCACAGACGAGAAGATAATATGCTGGTATGACACGAATACAGTTCTTAGGTCTATCACACAGACGAAAGGAGCTAAACAGTGTTCTAACTCTTCCGGGCGGCCTGGCAGCTGGTGTTCGAGACTCAGTAACTGACTTGGGTATAGTTCTTCTCCACCTCCTTCCACAGAGCATCAAACTGCCTGGGACCGACACCCTCACAAAAATATTTTTGATTCTCTCTTTCTTAATAGTTTCTATGTAGTTAATGGAATTGTATTTACAACATTTCTTTTTTAGAATTCACAATTTCAAAAAACCTTATAATATCACCTCTTTCAACAGAAAAAAAGCACTTATAGAAAAGGAGGACACTCAAAACATTGTCGTCCTTACCTTATTGCCGAAAATAGATATACTTAGGTTAACAAAGAGACATCACAAAAAAAGAACCGCTATAGAGTCTGTTAATTAGCTTACTACATCTCACTTCTGATACAACGCAAAGGGGAAAGTTCATGTCCACCTCCCGCTCAACACTTCACAACTTCGCTTCCCTGTGTGCTAAAGTTCCACCTGTCAGTTCAGTCTTGGAACTGGTACCAAAATATTGAGAGTAATTTTACCATCTCAGCATCCTTGAAAAGTGAGAACAGAATCAAAACAAGCAAAAAAATTTTAAAGAAAAAAAATACCTTAATAATAACAATTATACTATGGTTAGCTTTTAACTAGATATTAAAGCTATAGGACTACTGGACTAAGTCAAAATCACTACCAAATGTGATTCAAAGAGATTTAAAAGGAGAAAGGGGAAGGGAAACCATCAAGAAAAAAATAAAACAAAACCAAAATCATGGGTTATGTACACATTTAAAAGCTGTTGTCTTATATTACAACAGATTCGTGAGATGATGAGGTGTAGTCAACCCTCGATCCGAAGTGAGCCATCTCTGGTCGGGGTGAGGAGTGAGGCTGGTGGGGGCCCAGGTCTGATGACATCACCTAAACAAAGGGCCACTCAGAAACTTCGCCCAGTCTTGCCTGGACATCCAGGTATGCTCTGCAGGGCACACGAGGTGGGGGTGTCAGGAAGAGAACAGAGTGGGGGTGGGAGGAGAAAGAAGACGTGTCAGGCAAGCAGACAACACATCCCGACTTCTTAACCAGTGCTTTCGAAGCGTGACTACATCGGGCTCCTGGCCTAGCTGGGAGCTTACTGGGGCCACAGCTGGGGACATCTGATATCTAACCCACAGCTGCTACTGGCCAGAGAGTACCCTACAACTAACTCTTTTTATTGCTGGTTTGCTATTTTGCTGATAGAGACTTAGGGCATTCTGGAGGTAGGGGCCGAAATGTGGCCAGCCAAAGCGCTTAGGCTGGGTTTTCGGCTCAACAGTGGTGAGTGGTGACCTTACCCAGCAATACTTTTTTCTGGTGAAATTTGTTTTCAAAGCTAAGTATTTAAGGAACTTCTGCCTTTATCAGGTACCCATCAATGACAGTCGACTGAAAAATATAAATTTCCACTAAAAGTATCATCTGACATAGTGAGGATTTAAGGTCAGGACACTTATAAAACCACACACAGCAAATAACTGGGGTTGGTACTGGAAATCAAAACAGGGTTCACAGACTTGTTAACTGCAAGCCCTCAAAGTGATGGTGAGTCTGGATGGCACTAATTATAAGAGGGTCACCCCTCTGGGGGACAGAGTGCATGTTGTGGTGCCACCAGATGACTCCATTTGGCTCAACTGACCCATTTGGCTGGGGCTGGGCTGTTACCTGCCCCCGGGTCCCTGGGGTAGCTCGCCCTTCTCCTAGAGCTGGGAGAGGGAGATGGGTTGGGAGCAGGCTTCCCCTCCCCCACCCTATGGAAGGGCCCAAGTGACCTTGAGGGCATGGCAGGAGGGAAGTGCACCCCACTTCTCACTGTCCAGGGGGAAGAAGGGAGGGAAAAATAATAACCCCATCACCTGGCTTTCCAGGGTGTGCGTGGTGGTGATTAAATCCCCTCAACATCTGACCCCACAGAAGCTAGAGCCACCTCAACCCCCACAATTCTCAGCTATTTCAGTCTACCTTGCTCTCAGAGGAACATTGCTTCCCTGGGCCCCCAAACCCAGCTCCATTAGTAGTGAGTAGCTCTCCTTCAGACTGTTAGTGGCCTCTGGCTCTGGCCAGCAATGGCTGGGTCAGTGCTCAAAGGGAAGTGGAGGCGAGGGGTGGGGGATTTCACACACGGGGTTTATTTGGTTAAGGAGGCGTTTGTGTTAGTTGAGGTGATTCCTTAGCAGCATTAGAGAAATTCAAGAGATTTATGGAACTCAACTCAAGTCGGTCCCCTGACTGGGCCCACTCCACAGAGACCTAGCTGACTGGTGGGGAGCCAGCCCTCCCTCTACAGGAGAGGCACCCTACTACTGCAAGCCCAAGTGGCAAATCCATCCTCCTGGTCTCAACTCCAGAGTGGAAGGCACCCCGGCCTTGCCTGAGACTTTCTGAGTGGGACCTCTCCCCAGGCCTCAGCTATCCCCTCTCCCTTCCAAAGACACAGACCTGTGTTTCAACCCCCCAAACTAACATGCTAAGACATTTTGTTTTCCTGAGAACCCTTCTCCCTTCTTGGCGTTCTTCCCGAGAATGACAGGTACTATTTTCAAATGAGAATGTGGCAAGAGGTTCCCTCACTGATGGCTCAACCTCCCCTCTCCTCCACTCCACCCCTTCCATATCCCCATCAAAGTGATTTAAAAAAAATGTTTAATTAACTTGAGCTCAGTTTAAAAGGTTAGGAAACTGGCAGGGATCCAAGTCCACGTTAGGCAGGTGATGTCGTTAATTTAATTTGCTTTTCGTGTGGTAATCTGGATAATTACTCAGTAGTTACTGGCAAAAATGTTTTCTTTTCACTAAAAGATGGAGTCTGGCTGTTTGAGTACAAGAACCCCATTGGCTGAACCTGGTACGTTCGGGGGGAGCTGAAGGGTCCCAGCAACCCACATGGCCAGCGTGTGGGGGGGGCCCTGGGGCGAGGCCCTGGCCCTGCCCCCAGGTTGGCAGGAGCCCAGCATTCCCAGTCCATCCCCCAGGGACGGGGGGCACAGCAGGAGATCACCTTCCAGTTTCCCACACTCTTGATTGTATTTGAAGACAGAGAGAGATGAGGGGGTGGAGAAAATAAAGAAAAGGGATCAAAAGAGTCAAATCAAGAAAGAAAGAAAAAAAAAGACAGTTTTTTTTTTTTAAAGTACGGGGTCATGATTAAAGCTGGAGAAAGGGATGAGAGATTAAAAGACATTTTTGACCCCCCTCCCCCACCCCGAAAAGGGGTCTGGAAAGAAGAGAGACGCTGGCGCGACGAGACGGGCCGTGCGTACGTGCGTGCCAGGGCGCACACAGGTAGCACGGCCCGCGGGCGGGACGCGTGGCAGAGAAGGCAATACCTCAGAGTGAGATGGCAACGAAAGCACCTGCTCAATGGTATCCATTTGTAAAGGCCGTTGCAATCAAAGGTCCCTAAAATTGCACAATTGTTAAGGTCATCAGCACGCTATACATGGGAACAGATTGTCACATTCTGGGAAAGGAAATTATCTCTAGGACTAGGCTGTGGTTGCCAGCATGAATATGTAATTCTGAGACACCGTGCCATGGGGGGCCAGGATAACACCCTCCCCAGCTCCAGTCTTCGGCCCCACTTCCCACCCACGGCCTGTCTGCTTAACCAGAGGAGAATCGAGAGCCAAACTGGTGGGGAGGGTGATGGGCAAGGTGGCTCTTACCCCCAGGGATGGGCACCGAGGCCCTGCCTGGGGGGCAAAGGTAAGTGTCTCTGTCCACAGTGCCCACTGCTCCAGCTGGGGAGAAAGCCAGCCCCGTGCTGACAAGATGCGAGGCTGCGTGGTTATGCTAGAAAACCACACAGCACACAGGTCAAAAGACCCAGGTTTGTAAGAACAGATCGGGTCTGTATTTCTGGGTGCTGAGCATGGAAGTGAGCTGTGTTCTAACTGGTGATCGGCAGTCCCCAAACTGAGACACCGTGCCATGGGGGGCCGGATGACACCCTCCCGGGATTCACCCTTTGCTGCGCAAAGCTGAATGATGACAGTCCGGATCTGGTGCTGCAGAGGATCCGAGGGGGCGGGACTCTCCCAACAACTGAGTGCAGTGACCCTGGCTTGGAGGTGCAGTGAACTAGGACCCAGCCTGCATAGACCAGGGCTGGCAGAAGTGTGTGTGCGTGCACGCACGTGTGTTCATATGTGTCCGTGTACACACAAACGTGTGTTCATGTGTGTGTGCCGACTTGTGTGCATGCACATGTATGCATGTGTGTGTGTTCGGGGGGAAGCTAATGCTAGGAGGCAATGATCCAGCTGCCCTGGGGGCCCAGCCTGTCCGGGCTTGTTCTGTTCGCCTCAGCATAGCCTCCGAGGCAGGGGTCTCCTGCTTTCTCCCCCAAGCAGAGTCTGACAGGTACGGGACAGCAGACACTTCCATCTTAACTCAAACCTGAACTGCCTCCAAAATGCTGAGGTTGGCCAATTTTCTGTTTCCCCAATGATAGGGGTGGAGAGCAAGTGGGCTCAGGCACATTCATGCTCACACACACTGGGAGGGGGAAGAACAATACAATCTGAAAACAGCATGCAAATCTGTTAAGCAAATTTCCATTGCCTGGATTAGTCAGATTATAGAACCACAGAGCAATACAATTATCAAATGCATCTGGCCTTCGGGGGGCCACAGCTAAAGAATGTGCATGGGAACTTACTTGAACCTGGAAACTGCAAGAAACATTAGCGGTGGGCGTCTTCTGGGAGGGGGCGCCCACCTCTCACTGTGGCCCTGGCACCACTGGGGGCTGTACCCACTAAGGCTGCCACCGGCGGGCCCTGGCCTGCATGGCAGGAGAGGTGCTGACTCTGAGGCCCTAGTACGTGCCAGCAAGTGACAGGCCCCATCCACGAATTCTGTCTTTCCAGGGAGCAACTTGTTTTCGTTTTGCAGCCAGGGGTGGCTCAAGGTCACATGGGCTAGAGGGGTGGAGGGGTGATCTGAGCCTGACCTGCCCACGCTCCTTCCATTCTGTCACCTGGTCACACCGCCTGGCCTGCTGGTGCTCAGAGACCAGTCAAGCAAGGAGCATCAGCCCGAGGCGGCTGATGTGACCTTGACAGCACCTACTGCCCTCTCCTCAGCTCCCAACTCTGGGTTGTCCTGGCTCATCCTCCCCATGGACCACAGGAGATGGGCAGGGAGGAGGAGGTAGGAGGGCAGGGGAAGGCAGGTACTTACAGCTATGCCGTGGCCGAAGCCCGAGCCTGGCTGTGGGCTGGCCGCACTTATGTAATTCCCCACTCCGGAGTCCTGGCTGGCAGGGCCGTAGAGATCGGCGACAGGTCCTGGGCTGTTGGCCCCCGGGAAGCCTCCGGGCCGCGCCGGGTTGGAGCCTGCCGGGGAAGCGGGCGCGCCAAAATTCGGTTGAGCACTGTAGCTATTCAGGACTGGTGTGCAGAGAATAGAGCTGGGTATGAGGCCAGAAGCCAGGCATGCACCGGTCATTACAAGCCAAACACTCGAGAAAAACAGCTGAGGCCCAACTTCTAACACTCAACCAAGGCCATGCGAAAACATGAGCAGGGACTCAAGAATACTCAGCCCAGGCTACTACTAAGAAGCTTGGAGCTCCAAAATAGAGAATAAAAAAACAATCATTCAACACACTACGGCAACCAACCGGAGGTGCTTCACTGCCCACCAAATTATCACAATAGAAATAGAGATATATATGGAAGAGAGAGAGAGAGAGATTTTTTTTCACATCTGAATTGATGCTCATGCAGTCTTGTCTAGATTTGGGCACGTTGAGACAGCATTCACATCCCATGCAAACTACAAAGGAACTAGTTTTAGACTACACATTGTGTTAATATTGATATTAAAACGTGACAGGAAACAAAGCAATTTGTGTCCAGGAAAAAAAAAAAAATCTTTGGGGGAGGGGATTTTTTTTTTTTGGTTTGGTTAATTTTTTTTT